>NC_136802.1:38827519-39021497 GCF_951216825.1 Electrona antarctica | reverse complement strand
GAAAGCACTCATTGTGCATAACGTCCCATTTCAAGTTAGTTTGATGCGACGCACTGTGAGCTTGTAGATCTTGCTATTTTCAAATGGCTGAAATGCATTTCATTTAGGGCTAACGGTTAGGTTTGGAGACTAGTTTCATATCCATTTGAAAGTTCTGTCAGATAACGTGTATTTTTAGTCAAATATCTCCAATTTTCCATGAGCTGCCCTTGGACGACCTTCTCTCCAGCGAGGGGCCCGGACTGAACATCAAAAAGTCCTTTGGGAAGCACCAATTTATGCAGCACACAATTGGCAGGTGCTGTGATCAATTACCCCACACCAATCCCAACGCACTTGTCAATTATGTGCTCCATACGTTTGTGCTTCCCAAACATCGACTGTTCCCAAAGTTAGTTTTCATATTTTCAGTCCAGCAGTCGTTTCAGGTCCGGCCTCGTCGCTGACAGAGAATGTTGTCCGTGTGAATCTTGTGGAAAAGTGGCAATATTTTACTTAACACACGTTTTCTGCCAGTATTTTCAAATGGATATGAAACTAGAGGACGATATCTGACTCTAACTCCAATAGGCCAGTCAATCTAAGATTTGACCCAAAATAAATTGCAATAGTAATCGTTCAAAATCATCCAAATAAAATATTAAAATGTTGGGTACAGTGAAAACCTATATAGAAGGCAAACAATTCAAAATGATTGAATCCTGTATTTAAGGTTTATTTGTTTTGTTTTCTGTTATCCTTTTTCTTTGGGGTGAAAATGCAATGTATTTATTCTACATTATACTTGTGGGGTTTATTAAGAGAAGCTGTTAATGCCACAATTTTTTGTTTTTCAACTCCAGTATTTAATGCTTCTCTGAAAAAAACAATAAACAAAGTTTAAAAGAAAAACAAAGAAAGAAGAAAATGCCAGCACTCAATATGTGTGCTTTTCACATGATTTATTTACCTCTGACGAGCAAACAAGACAACGTAGCCTACGCGTTTCGGCCAAGTCGACCTTCCTCAGCGCTGTGACAAACTAGGGGTTATTCATGATTCTGAATCCATTCCAAGCCTTAGTTTTGCACGAAAAACACTTTAGTTTGAATACAAATTTTATGAAAGAATTTATGAATTGGAGCTTTTTAAGAGTGTTTGGGATTATGAAGGTGTGCTTTTTTTCTGTAAATGATGAGACTTTTGTAAATGAATTGCTCTAAAAAAAAGGAAAAAAATGGGGTAAGGTCCTACTGTAGTTTGTAACTGATTATTTTAAAGAATGTAAACAATTTCAAGAAGTTAAGTCGAAAAAAGTCTCTCTCTCTCTCTCTCTCTGTGTGTGTGGGCAGAGAGCGGTGTGTGGTACTGTTAACATTACAGTTCATTGCCGTGGAAGCTCACATAATTATCCTTACAGTTTTGACGTGCTTAGTGTGTGTGTGTGCATGTGTGTGTGTGTGTGTGTGTGTGTGTGTGTGCATGTGTGTGTGAAAGGCCCTGCATTATACATAAACAGTGGATTTTACTATGCATTCATCGCTCACTCAAAAAAGGAGTTCCCCCGATTATGTTTGCGGTCGGTTCACACCGTCTCCACTTCCCCCTCCCTTCAAAACAGTCATTAGCATGATATAGCTATAAGCCTTATAAGACATACCACAAATTCTATAGCCAAGTACTTGGACAAACTAGGAGTACATTTCAAACTAGGGGGTTTTCATTTCTGAATCCATTCCAAGCGTTAGTTTTGCACACAAAAAACACTCCTTGGGCTAAAAATGGCCATAGCCGTCATCACGTTTGGGAACATATTTTGGGCATATGGTCACATAACCCACTATAAAAGAAAATGGCCAATGATGACAGCCGGTCAGCAGGTGGATTCATGAAGAGACAATATTTTAGGCCAATTAAAAAAAAAGAATTACATACCAAATGTCCCACTTTGAACAAAAAAAGCCTGTCGGACTATAGTCTCTATATTCTAACCTTTGTTTTTTTTATCATACTACAGCGTCACACAAAAGTATCAAAAGTAGCAGATACACAAGCTCGAAACACGGCATGGAGAGACATATTTTGAGCTTGTAGATCTGCTGCTTTTGCCATTTTTGAATTTGAACCCTGAAAACAGTTTTGGACTTATGAGGTTGCCACCCGGAAAGAGACTAAATCTATTTTCCCGCCTGTAATTGACAGGAACACCAATATTGAGAAATGCTAACAGCCGCCAAGGCCATGCATATTAGACTAAAGCTCGGTTTTGACATGAAGTCATGAACCCTTATTTTCAGCACTGCCAAAAACCTCAATATGGGTAGGGTAGGCTTTCACAGCGTTCAGAGGCAAAAACATTACCATCGACCTTGAGTTTGCAATAGAATATGAAAGATTTGAGCTCCAGCCAGTCGTATAAAATGCTTTATAAGCTGCAAATGGGCTCTTTCCTTTAAAAAGGTATGTGGTGGGGTGGTCAGAATTCAACATAGGTGGGAAAAAGTATGGACCCGTACGGGTCCATTTGGTTTCATGTTACGCTCTCAAGAGTTAAAATTCATAAGGGTCCATTTGGTTACCACTATCTCCATCATTTAGCAGGGGCCCACCTGGAACCAATGGTTGAGAACCACTGGACACAGATCACACGATGTGGCCGGAGAGAAGGACTACGAGTGAAGGAAGGAAGGAAGGAAGGAAGGAAGGAAGGAAGGAAGGACATAAGTTCTTTGGAATACTTGGAGGTGCAGAACATGAAGAGAGTGCCTGCCCTGCACGTATCCTTCCTCGGTAGGTAGCGACCCTGAGAGACTACCGTCCGGCCTGGTTATACATGTGCATTGTGCACCCCTGCATGCAATTAATGGATAGCTTAGAGTGAGTGTGTGAGTGCGTGCGCGCGTGTGAGAGAGGAGTGAAAATTGGGGAGAGAGAGAGAGAGAGAGAGAGAGAAAGAGAGAGAGAGAGAGAGACTAGCCAGCTGTAGCGTGGCGAGAGCGCTCATCCAGGATTGTTATCCACGGTGTCAAACACAAGCCCGTCTATATGAGACCCAAACCCACCACGCCGTAAGGTTCTCAGTGGTCCTTTAAATCTACACTAGAGTGTACAAATGAAAACCAAATGGACCGGTAGTGTAAACGACACACACAAGCTCCGTCTACGCAACCTAGACTCTCTCTGAACGTGGCTTTGAAAGTGGCTTGCTTGACCAGCGTCCGTTTCACAGGGGGAGATCCAATAGCCAATGGCAGGACACACTTTCCCCCTTTGTTTTTCGTTCTTTAAAATGACGATTTTCCGCTTGCTTTTGCCATCGTTTTATATCACATCTGCAAAAAAAGAAACACTTCAACCCCTGGTAGGAAAAGGCCTTTGATACGAGAGAGCCCCTTTTGACTAGCTATTGAAAAGTAGCAGATCTACAAGCTCATAGCGCGCCACCGAGTGGCGCGCTACGAGCTTGTAGGTCTGCTATTTTTGAAAAATCGTGAAAACTGGAGGATTTAGAATATTTTTTAGGTCAGGCCTAAATGGGTTAAAAAGGTATGTGGTGGGGTGGTAGAATTTTGATTGATTGATTGATTGAAAATTGTATTAACAGTTTGCAGAATTACAGTACATTTCAAGCACAAACTCAATACAAAGGCTGTTAACTGTGAGTGGACGACCCAATTAAGCATTACACTTGTTTACAACAGGGTCCACCATGTTCAATTCATCAAAACATTTAGAGACGTACAAATAGACACTTCTATATAGACAAAGAACAGTACAGGAATTCATCATAATTCAACATAGGTGGAAAAAGTATGGACCCGTACGGGTCCATTTGGTTTCATGTTACACTCTCAAGAGTTCGAAATTCATAAGGGTCCATTTGGTTACCACTATCGCCATCATTTAGCAGGGGCCCACCTGGAACCACTGGACACAAGGAAAAGGAAAATAGGCCTTCGATACGAGAGAGAGCCCTTTTGACTTTAGTCTAAACATTCTCCCCAAGCTCGTCGTGCCTAAAAAATATGCCATTTTTTTCCCTTTCTTCTGTGCCATAATCTATATTCTTACTTGGGGGTATGTTTCAACTATAGAACCCCCTCCAAACCAGGGAGGGGAGGGGGGGGGGATCCTTTGATGGCCCTAATAGCTCACAGGAAGTACTTAGGGCCGGCAATTTGTCACCATGTAAAAACACATAAGTCACACGCACTTCATAAGGGGGATCTGGGGGGGATCTCCATGGCATGTGTCATCTCCCGAGATTTACTGAACGCTAAGTGTCCTCCTGCTGCGCTGCAGGCCATGTAGTGAGCGAGCGCGGGGTTAACTCCACGTCACATTTATCAACACTGACTGGGGGGGGGGGGGGGGGGGGGAGACAGTGGTGGAAAAAGTACTCGATATTTTTACTTGACCCATTTCGACCTGAGGACGATTCTATAAATGCCTTCTAAATCCGGACAGTTTTCTGAAAAACCCATGTTTCTATGTCAGTGGTGCTCAAAGTATTTCATGTCAAGGACCCCCAACATTATATGTAATTGGCCGCCGAGTCGACCCCCATCTGAAAATATGTAGATTCCATGGACCCCCCCAGAAGCAAAGCTCTGAATCGTTCGCTCTGAAAGAATATATATATATATATTCAAAGATTTGGGCCACATTTTCACGATTTTTCAAAAATAGCAGACCTATTCAAGGGATGACTTCCTAGAATTGATATGGAATAGGAATGTTCTACAGAAGTACTGCACCTTTAAATCACATGACTGGGTTCTTCACAGCTGCTATCTGATGAATGATTACTATTTACAATTTGATTGGTTGTCTAAACCTACTGTTGTGTATTTAATGAATGTCAGCCTATTCTCAAACTATGCCTGAAGAAGGCCCCTTTTTTTTTTAGAAGACATCTTAATGGCTTACGCTTCGTAGGGTCCGTATCAGACGAGGTAGTAGAGCTGAGGGGGGAGGGGGGTGTGCGTTTGATTTATGAACTGCTCAGAGGCACGGTATAGAAAACGAATCTGGCGCGAGATCGTCCTCCATGTGCCGCGGTCAAGTCTCGTCGTGCTCTCGGTTGAATGCAGGCTCTCCATATCACGGCGTGCACGCCACAGCTTTTTCGCATCTACTCGTCAAAGAAGAAGAAGTAGGGAAAAAAAACGTTTGAAGTCAATTCCGGGGCCCTTTTCATAAATCAGGGAATGCTGCGCTGCGGTCAGGTTGATAAATGTATAGTATACCTTTGCAAACTATACGTGCACGTTTTCGGCTCCGTTCAGGTGTTCCCCCCCCACACACACACACATACACACACATAGGGCAAAGAAAAAGATCACTTTCACATGTTGGAAGAAGTCACTGCTCGCTTTTAACCCATTTTGACCTGAGATTAGATTCTAAAAATGTCTTCTACATCCTGACAGTTTTCTGAAAAAGCTATGTTTCTATGTCAGTCGTTTTTCTATTTAGCGGTGTTGATTTTGACAGCATATTTCGGTTTAGTGTCAGTGTCAGTTTTGCATGAAATGTAATTTAGTTGTAGTCACATTTAGTTTTGTAGTAAATGTTTTAGTGTTAGTCTACTTTCAGTCGACTAATTGTCATAATATTTTAGTCAACTAAATCTGAACAGTTGTTTTAGTCGACGAAAATGTTATTTTGGCGGTGCCTTGATGGCGTCGTAATGCCTGATTTTACACTTGGTTGCATGCTGAAAATAGCAGATCTACAAGAGACTATACAAGCACGCACGCACGCACGCACGCACGCACGCACGCACGCACGCACGCACGCACAGATTCAAGAGGTTTTGAATACAAACGATGGCTAGTATTCACACCATCGTGATTCGCCTACATGATTGCCTTACAAATTGTGCACGCTTCAATCAAATGATGGGAGGGGGGGGGGGGGGGACAAAACCCTTGAATTGCTTCTTTTGATGAAAAATACATGTTGTGTTGATGTAAGAATCTGATTTTCATTTAAAATAAATATATTTTTGGTCAGATATTCTGTACTAGTCTAACATAACTAGTCTGAACCACTATAGATTGTGGCCATTTGAAAACAGCCGATCTACAAACTTGATGCATTGTGTGTGAGAGAGAGAGAGAGAGAGAGAGAGAGAGAGAGAGAGAGAGAGAGAGAGAGAGAGAGACTGAGCGCGGACACAGACAGACAGGGCGGCATGATCTTACAACTGTTCTCAATATAAAAAAAGTCGCCTCTGAATGTTCCTCCCTCCTGCAATCCGAATCCCGTGTAATTACAATAGGACAGGGTCCCCCCCCCTCCGGCAGAGAGAGAGAGAGAGAGAGAGAGAGAGAAGAGAAGAGAGAGAGGCACAGACCCTTGGCACACTTCCCAGAGCTTGTCACGCCAAAGAAAGCTCAAACGCTGCCGAGAGCAGGAGGGGGTCCCGAGTTCCAAAAACCAGCAAAAATATTTTAATTGATCCCTTCCTTTGCCGCCAGACGTTCTCCACCATACCTCTCTCTCTCTCTGTGTGTGTTGCCAGATTTTGTGAGAGAGAAATATACGCTACCAGGTCCAAAAGAAGCAACTAGAGCACCGAAGTTTTCACGTAATTTACACATCCGGGTTGCGTTTTTATTTCCCCATTCTGAATTGGATATGTAGGAATCAGGATGGATATGAAGAATCAACTGACGGCGAGAAAGCGCTAATGTTACTGCTACCGAATTAGTTACATTTTTGTCAGACTTAGACAGTTAGATTTTTTTTACCACAATTCTTATATGAGACAATTCTAAGATGACCCAATGTTATTGTCCATAGAGAAATTACTTCCTCAACCTTTAAGCAACAAGCTTAAAGTCCAAATAAGCAACACTTTAGAAACAAGCCCAAAATCAACTAAAATTTAGAAACAAGCTAGCCTAAATAAGCAACTACACTTTAGAAACACGCCCAAATAAGCAACTACACTTTCGAAACAAACCTAAATAAGCTACTACACTTTAGAAACAAGACAAAATAAGCAACTACACTTGAGAAAAAAGCCCAAATAAGCAACTACACTTCAGAAACATGCCCGAATAAGCAACTAAACTTTA
The DNA here is from genome assembly GCF_951216825.1 of Electrona antarctica. NCBI lineage: Eukaryota > Metazoa > Chordata > Actinopteri > Myctophiformes > Myctophidae > Electrona > Electrona antarctica. Next base: position 39,014,430 of record NC_136802.1, on the reverse strand, counting down.
AGCAACTAAACTTTAGAAACAAGCCCAAATAAGCAACTACACTTTAGAAACAAGCCCAAATAAGCAACTAAACTTCAGAAACAAGCCCAAATAAGCAACTACACTTTAGAAACAAGCCCAAATAAGCAACTAAACTTTAGAAATAAGCCCAAATAAGCAACTACACTTTAGAAACAAGCCCAAATAAGCAACTAAACTTTAGAAACAAGCCTAAATAAGCAACTACACTTTAGAAACAATCCCAAATAAACAACTACACTTTAGAAACAAGCCCAAATAAGCAAAGTTCTACACTTTAGAAAAACAACCCAAATAGCAACGTACACCTTCGAAACAAGCCCAAATAAGCAACGTACACTTTCGAAACAAGCCCAAATAAGCAACGTACTCTTTAGAAACAAGCACAAAATAAGCAACTACACATTCAAAACAACTAAACAACTACTACTAAGCCCAATATTTATAAGCAACTTTACAGAACAAGCAGTCCAAAGTCGCTTGTTATAAGACCACAGGGGCCCACATTGAGCATTACTCTCATCCGTTTCTTAATCTTACACATCGCTTAATCTTACACATCGCTTATAACAGCAAGAAGGTACACACAGTGAAAACCATCGCTACAAGCTCATATCATATCTCCATCGTTTTTGGTGTTTTTTTCATAAATCAACATCCTACTCGATCATACTAACTACAGCGTCACACAAAAGCATCAAAGTAGCAGATCTTATAGATCTGCTACTTTGATGCTTTTGAATTTGTATCTTGAAAATAAAAGGTTTTTGGACATATGAGGTTCCCACTCGACAGAGACACTATCTTGTAGATCTGCTGTTTTGGTCCCACTCCCCCCCCCCCCCCCTCTATACCAAATGTATTCTCTGAAAATAAGCAAGCTACAAGCTGATGTGAACTTGTAGATCATCTTTTTTCCCACCAAAATGTTCAGCCTATAGGGTAGATGTGTTACAAGTGTGTACGAAATCTACAAATATAACCGAACTGGGTCGATTCAGTTAGATTTGTACGCCCAAAGAGTTGAATCAGCATGCAGGATTTTAACAGTCTAAGGCTACACGTCGGTTTGTTAACCCATTAAGACCTGGAACGCATCTGTGTCACTTTGGCCTTTAATCACATTAACCATGATTTTATAATTTAGCTATTGAAAAATAGCAGATCTACAAGCTCATCATTAAAACTATCCCTGGCTAATAAGACAAATATGCCTGGCCCAATACATTATAATTGCCCACTGTAACTAAAATACTTTTTACTACGTTTCATTGGTTCAATATTTTTTTAACCAACACACAACACACGTAAAGATAGTTTGATTTATTAAAATAAATTGAGTTAGGTGGCTTCCTCCCGACAGCAAAGATATCCAACATAATCAAAGCCACTTGCATGAAGAAAACGGTCGATGAGATAACATTAGAATGATCCGTGATGTAAATAAATACCAGAGTGATGTGTGAACTGATCACCATATAGCATATGAATGGATCTTGAATCAAGCATGTCTCAGGAGTCTAAGATGGATTGTGGCAATATGTTCTCAAGGTGGGGTTCGGGGGAGTCCTATAGGGAGTTCCAGGGGTCCCACCGGCAAAACAACTGATATATGGAGGAACCAAATGAGAGATTTGGTGTACGTAGACAGAAAGAAAGCAGTGACAAGAAGTGCAGAGACAACTCAGGTCCAGTCTGTGCTTCTCAAAGTAAGGGTCCTTGGGGGGGTTCCAGGGGGTCCCCAGCAATAGTAGTTAACGTAGCATCACTATCACCTTAACCCATTTAGACATCGATTCTACAAATATCTTCTAAATCCTGACAGTTTTCTGAAAAACCTGTGGTTCTCAAACATTTTCATGTCAAGGACCCCCAAGAATATATGTATTTGGCCGCCGTCCCCCATCTGAAAATATGTTGTTCCAGGGACCCTCCAGAAGTAAAGATTTGAGTTAAAAATGTTCGCTCTGAAATAATATATATTCAAAGATTTCCGCCATATTTTCACGATTTTTCAAAAACAGCAGACCTACAAGTTCATAGCGCGGCACTCAGTGCTATGAGCTTGTAGATCTGCTATTTTTCAATAGCTAAAGCATAACAAAATGCTTAAAACACCAAAAAGGGTTCCCGCCCAAAATGGGTTAATCACTTTATCCATTTATGTGTTGGCTATTCAAAGATAGCGGATCTACAAGCTCGCTTGCAGATGCAAGCTTGTGCATCTGCTATAAAATGCCAAATCTTACTATAAATGCACCACGCCTCCGTGTGTACATACGTGTGTAGAGACTGTAATCCACGTAACTTGAAAACCGTTCACCCCACCGCGACTTCAAATGCGACACACGCATTTCCAACTTCCACATCAGTTCCAGGCCTTGAGTCGATCGGATACACGGTTGTCCAGAACTGCCACAAAAGGCTCTGATCAGGTCCCCCACATTTCCAGCCTCTGCCTGAGATTGCCATGGCAACTCCAGCCTATACAACTGTAGAATTCCCCACACCTGCCATTTGATTACTTAGTCAGTCAACTTTTCAGTCAGCTTGCAACTCTTCAGACATTCTCCACAGATGTTTACCACCGAGTTGTGATCTCAAGAGTTACAGACCTGTTATGGCCATTCAGGGCTAGCTCTTTTCGAGGCTAGCTCTGATTCTGGTCATATTATATTAAATTTGAATTCGACCAAAAAATGAAAGCGCTTTACAATGGTTCATTCATTCATTTATGGGGAGGTGAAGCGGCGAACGGTCGACACAAGCGCCCTCACTTCCCCCATTCACACACCAATGGTGTCAAGCTAGCATGCGAAGCACCGACCGACTCATCGGAAGCAATGTAGGGTTCAGCGTCTTGCCCAAGGACACCTCGACATGTGGACAGGAGGAGCCGGGATTCGAAACCTCGGATCATTGGACGACCTGCTCTACACCTCCTGATCCACGGCCACACGATCATGGCGACGAGCCCCGGCACAGGTGTGACGAATAATAAAAAGGCCTCCTACCTCTTTTTGGTTTGGGGAAGCTCTCGTGCAGGTGGAACACCACCTTCTCCACAAAGTGCTGGATGTTGCTCTGCTCGGGCCCGCGGACAAACACCATCCAGTCGTGCGTAAATCCCTCCGCCGTGGCTTTCTTCCGGACCTGGGCGCGATGGCCAAGCTCCAGTTTCACCTGCACAGCTCCCTGTGTGTGTGTGGAGGAGCAACGTTTAATAATAGAGTTCAATATTAGAGGATTTGTATAAACTACGTACTAGGCCCCGTTTGGAACCTCACCCTCCTCTGTTCGCTCTGAGAAGAGTTTCCGTGTCAGGATATCTCCCTGCATAGGTCGAAATGGGTCGGAGCCCTCCAAGAGCAGTGGAGAAAAGCCTTTTCGCAGTATCGTATCCAAAAAGTAAAGGTGGTTGCACACTGGACGCGTTTTTCGGAAAACCCGATGGAGAAACGCCACTAGAAATCCGGAAAACGCGCTCGGTGTGTGGGGGGACCTTAAAAGGTATTTCCTGAGCGCTACAAATGATAGAGTTTAGAGTTTAGAGAGTCAAAGATTTGGAGCGGGGTGAAGCAAACCGCTTTACAAAGCTTATGAAGTCAGCCAGTACCATGTTTTCCCAATGCAATCTTAGGTTAGCGGTACTGCACATGCGGACCAGGGGTTGACTGGCCACAAGCTGACAAAAAAAAAACGATTTAAGCGGATGTTTCACTCCGCTCCAAAATGTTTATTTTCAACTTCAAATTCTACCATCTGTACTGTACAGCTCTCAGGAAATACCTGTACTTTTTGGATGCGATACTGCGAAAAGGCTTTTCTCCACATGCTGTCGGAGGGCTCGACCCATTTCGACCTATGCAGGGATATCCTGACACGAACCACTTCTCTGAGCTCATAGCAGAGGCGTATCTACAATAAGGCGAGGGCAGGCGTCCGCCTGTCCAAATCCATTTCTGGCCTGGCCAAAATCCATACAATGAGAAAAAATAAAAGAGGACAAAAACAAGACATGAGAACTATTAGTGGACAGCTGATTGGCCGTTGCGGTAGAGCTCGACCCTCAATCACCCATTGGAATGTAAATGCAAGCCTTTCAGCCTTTGTATACTACTCGTCTGGCAGGTATATCTCTTTGAAAACCTTTAGTGCTACGATTGTGCGCGGGGAGACGACAATTAACACATCTTGCCTGTCCAAAATATAATTCTTGCCTGCCCAAAATGTAATTCCTGGAAACGCCACTGGCTCATAGCAGAGTACAGGGTAAGGTCCAAACGGAGACCATCTCCCCCCAAACCCAAAGAAATAAGACACATTTATTGACAATAACGTGCATTGTGCACTAGAAGAAAACCGACTGACTCACTTGAGAATAAAATAATTTAAAACATATTGCGTCTTTTCCATGCACAATAACCACTCCATTCTAAGCATTCTTCCTGACACACACACAAATAAACGTGGCATTATGAGCCAGTAAGACCCTTTTTTTTTTTACATGTTAAGGCTTAAAAAAAAATCAGACCCATCTGAAGTGAGTGGTGCTGTACTACTGTACTGTACCGCCCTCCTCCCTGGCCTCTGTGTGTGTGTGTGTGTGTGTGTGTGTGTGTGTGTGTGTGTGTGTGTGTGTGTGTGTGTGTGTGTGTGTGTGTGTGTGTGTGTGTGTGTGTGTGTGTGACTCATCCGTGCTCATACACACAGACAGACACAAAGTCACGTAATAGGAGTGGCTAGCACCACTCAAAAAAAAGTAAAGATGAATGAATGAATAATAGGCTGTAGGGCCAAGGCTACTCGCTTTGGAAAACAGTCTTAATTATGTTGACTAAGACTAAAAGACTAGACTAAGACAAAGCAATTTTAGGTGACTATATAAGACTAAAACTAAATAGTGTGTCATTCAAAAGACAAATCAGATTTTGCTGTCAAAATTAACAGCAGTTTGGAATTGGATCATAATCCCAATCCAATCCACAATATCCAAGCCACAACAACCACACGTTTTCAGGGGACTCTCCGTCACACACGAATAATAATGTTATGTCACCGAATGGAACAAATAAATATTAAAACAAGAGGCATTAATAACTATGGAAACCAAGCCCCCTCCCCTCCCCTCCACCGAACAAACACCACGTCTCAGCCTCTCACAATCTCACATGCACACACGCTGGCGCTGCTTGAGAAGCGAAACGTGCAAAACGACAGACACACACACACACACACAGTCACACAGAGAGAGAGAGAGAGAGACAGTCTAGCGTGCGCTTTTTGCAAGAAGCGATTCTCTGCATGCATGGTTACTGTAGGCATAGGTAGGTAGGTGATGCGTGCGTGCGTGCGCTCTTTGCGCGTAATGCATGCAAGAAGACGGAACACTCGCTTCTTTCTATAACCGCCGGTTCTAGAATGTAGCGAGTTGTGTCCGCCTTGTTGCCAGGTGGCGTGTGCGTGTGTGTGGCGAGTGACCCCTGGGCTGCTCCGACTTACCGAGGTGGCCATCTCATCTCATCCTTTTTGGACCGTTATAGTTCGCGAAGCAGCAGAGACGAGAGAGAGGAGGATAAGGAGGAGGACATGGTTGGTTTCTCTTCTCTGGTCTAGAGTAGGCCTACTCTGTGTTGCTCCTTGTGTTGATTGCACTGAACTGACTCAGACTGACTGAATGACTCCCCCCCCCCCCCAAGTCCCAACCTCCTCTCCTCTCCTCTCCTCCCACAAACCTACAGGAGTCTCAATGAGAGAGAGAGAGAGAGAGAGAGAGAATGCAAGCAAGACGAGAACGCATGCGCTGTTCCTCCTCTCTTTCTCTGTACCGGTGTGTGTGTGTGTGTGTGTGTGTCACTGTGTGTGTGTGTGTGTGTGTGTGTGTGTGTGTGTGTGTGTGTGTGTGTGTGTGTGTGTGTGTGTGTGTGTGTGTGTGTGTGTGTGTGTGTGTGTGTGTGCGTGCGCGTGTGTGTGTGTGTGTGTGTGTGCGTGCGTGCGTGTCTGGAGGAGTGCGGTGGACCGCGTGCGAGCACTAGTAGAGCTAGACAGACAGACAACCAATGAACGAACGAGTCCACAACTTTCCCTTAATTATTATACTATCATTCAGCCGTGAAAAACTAGCCTAGCCTAGCTAGCCTATAGCCTTTTCTTTTTTTAAATGCCACACTTGCAGAATTAAGAATACGAATTTGTCATACAAATATAGCCTATACTTGATTGATTGATTGATTGATTGAATATTAAATTGATTGATTGATTGATTGAATAGATTATTAGACATAAATGTAAAAATCACACTCGTGTGAAGTGAGGGGCGCTAATATATTAAAGTCTAACTCATGTTGATTATAATGTGATGTAAGTGATATAAAACAAACGGTGCCAACACAAACATTAAACGCCATTAACAATATAGAGACAATATGACGTAATGAGTTACAAAATGACGTAAGTTTTCCCTTCATTGTCAATGGCGTTTATTAACCCATTCTGGACGGGAACCCCTTTTTTAGCTATTGAAAAATAGCAGCTCTACAAGCTCATAGCGCGGCACCAAGTGGCGCGCTACGAGCTTGTAGATCTGCTATTTTCGTGAAAATGCTATAATCGTGAAAATGTGGCGCAAATCTTTGAATATGAATGAATGTCAGGATTTAGAAGGCATTTGTAGAATCGTCCTCAGGTCAAAATAAGACAAACATTAAACCTGTATATATAGCCCCTCAAAAACAGCAACAGATCGAGTCCAGTCAAACACTTATTCCAAAAGGGATAGCACCAAAAAAAGGTCCTTGTTTCCATTTAGGCCCTAATATGCAATCAATTCATAGACATGAAGAATGGATTTGTTTTTACGTCCGGATATCCCCCCAGGACAGGCTTCAGACCGTCATATAGTGTCTGAGCAAATAGACATATAGGGCTCCATTTTCGTCACCGCGAAACCCCTTATCCATAAACTTCTTTGCCTTTTCTTTACTATTTTGCAAAACATTTTTGAATAGTTAAAGATGGAGTGCCACAATTTTTGCAGTTTTTCATGTGTCTATGAGGTGACAGTCCTTCATTAGACACCCTGGAGTCGTTTTTATGTGCAATGGTGTATTAACTTTGTATTTAGGGTTTCTTCCTGGAGGCTGAACCCTTGACAGTCAAACGGGCCAATGAAATAAACAGTAATATAGTGACATCACACTATCAGCCCATCCCCTAACCCCTCCCCCTTTATAATACAACTACAGCTGTGGGTGCGGCTTCAGTTCAGGTGGATCACCACCCATCACCACCCACCAGGCAAACCAGGCATACTTAATGAACTGGTGGGCGTGCCCACATAAAAACAACATTTTTACAAATACTGTAAACTTTTTTGAAAAAATGATACCTCCTTATATAACAAAAAGACCTGATGATCATGTTTTAGGGTGGAAAAAAATCACGGCTCTCCATCTTTAAAATGGCCAGTCTACAAGCTCACAACGTGTCAATGTAGATTGGCTAGTTGAACTATTCAAAAATGTTTTTCAAAATAGTAAAACAAAGGCAAAGAAGTTTAGGGCTAAGGGGTTTAGCGGTGACGAAAATGGAGCTCATAGTGTCATAGACATAGTGTGATTTTTGTAACCCATTTTTTCACCCGGTGCCAATTGCCTATAAACTGTAATCCTGGGCGCTACTCTCCCTCTGCCAACCTGGGGAGAGCCCCGAATTGAGCTCATGCTTCTGGAGCTCATGTGCACTGGATTACTGCAACGCACTGCTCATCGGGATCCCTAGCAAGAGCCTCCAGACTCAGGCTCCAATAGTCCAATACATTCAAAACAGCGCAGCTATAGGATCCCGATGAGAGTGCAGAAATATGACCATTATTACACCCACCCTCTATTCTCTCCACTGGCTCCCCATCGCCTTCAGGACTGAATACAAGATTTAACTTCTCACTCACTCAGTGCATTTACGGCAATGCCCCGCCCTGACCTGAGATCAGATTCTAAAAATGTCTTCTACATCCTGACAGTTTTCTGAAAAAGCTATGTTTCTATGTCAGTCGTTCTTCGATTTTTCAAAAATAGCAGACCTACAAGCTCGTAGCGCGCCACTGAGTGGCGCGCTATGAGCTTGTAGATCTGCTTTTTTTCAATAGCTAAAGCACTGCAAGCTGTGCGGCCTCTCTCCTTTCTCAGTCATAGTTATCTCCTGCGGTCAGCACCTCCCCACTACTGGTGTGCGCTCCTACCTTCCTGTTTGTTTGAATAGCTAAAGCATAACATAATGCTAACACCAAAATGGGTTAAAGAACTCATTGCCCCAGCCTAAACCCACCCGAAGCCTCGGCTCTTCCAACACCCACCTTCTATCCCTCACACCAATCTCCGCACTGGGCGACCGGGCCTTCTGCCACACAGCCTCATGTCTCTGGAACTCTCTTCCCCTGCACCTGAGAGCGCCACAGTGATGCTTTTAAGATGGAGTGCCACAATTTTTGTATTTTTCCAGTTTTTCACGTGTCTATGAGGTGACAGTACTTCATTAGACACCCTGGAGTCGTTTTTATGTGCAATGGTGTATTGACTTTGTATTTAGGGTTTCTTCCTGGAGGCTGAACCCTTGACAGTCAAACGGGCAATTAAATAAACAGTAATATAGTGACACCACACTATCAGCCCCTCCCCTAACCCCTCCCCCTTTATCATACAACTACAGCTGTGGGTGCGGCTTCAGTTCGGGTGGATCACCACCCATCACCACCCACCAGGCAAACCAGGCATACTTAATGAACTGGTGGGCGTGCCCACATAAAAGCATGATTTTAACAAATACTGTACACTTTTTGGAAAAAGTTCTTCTAATAATACCTGATGATCATGTTTTAGGGTGGAAATAAATCGTGACACTCCATCTTTTTTTTTTTTTTAACTACCTTTTTTACCAAAGCATTCCCTTGACGTTTTCTCCTCGTACTTAGTTTTAACCTGACCCTTATAGTTTAGCTAGGCTGGGTACCACAAATGTGATTGTTGTATGCTGTTTTACCTTTTATTTATTTTTTTGCCATGCTTTTAACTCTGTAAGCACTTTGAGATTCGTGAGAATGTAAAGCGCTATATGCATAAAATGCATTATTATTATGCTTCCTACAATGCATGAGGACTGAGAAATGAGCAAGCCGCTTCTGGGGGGGAGTTTCCCCCGGTAGGACATAGCACGTGGAAGGAACACATTATTTTGAACCGTTCCTTTCCCCTCCATCAGGCACCCCGGCTGACCAGGGGGAGGCAGTATAGAGGCCTTTTCCTTAGACTCATGCAGAGGAAGGGAGAGCGAGAGCCTGCAAACGTCACAGCCCAAATTTGGGTGTGGATGTGCACCCATATATAGACAACATATCACACCACACTCCACCCAAGATAACATCAACCCAACACTTACTGGGACACGTTTCAGTGGTTCTCAACCTGTGGGTCGGTTCCCCACATCATTTCCCTGTCATCCCCAGCAGATGACAGTGAAGTGACAATTTAAGTGACCTTTGATGAGCTTTTTAATTTACCTCAAAAAGAAAAGAAAGAAAACCAGACCATTACTGCATCAAAAGTAATCAACAAAATATACTATAAAAATCGCACCCCTGTGAAGTGAGGGGTGCTGTTGTCATCGTACATCATCATGACGTACACTATGACATAATCAGACACTATGACGTAAAATTGTCCATTCATTGTCAATGGGAATTTAACCCATTTAGGCCTGACGTCGAAATTTAAAAATGTTCAATTTTCAAAGATTTGTGCCGCATTTTCATGATTTTTCAAAAATAGCAGACCTACAAGCTCGTAGCGCAGCTTGTAGATCTGCTATTTTTCAATAGCTAAAGTATAACGTAATGCTTAAAACACCCAAAATTAGTTAATGTTTATGTAGGACAATGTTTGTGAACATACACTAAAAGCTGGACATAGGAAATTGATCTAACATTGGTCAACCTAGGGAGCGCATGGTTCCTTCTATGAGGAGTCTAAGCCGCTTCTTATTCCTCGGTATAGGACGTATAGACCGTGGAAGGAATGCGTTATTCCAACCAGATCCTTTGCCCTCCATCAGGCGCCCCGACTGACCAGGGGGAGGCATTTTAGAGACCAGGATTACTGCATGTTTTTTGTGAGGGTATCTACCTTAGCCCATTTTGACCATCAGATTCTAAAAATGTCTTCTACATCCTGACAGTTTTCTGAAAAAGCTATGTTTCTATGTCAGTCGTTCTTCGATTTTTCAAAAATAGCAGACCTACAAGCTCATAGCGCGCCACTCGGTGGCGAGCTACGAGCTTGTAGATCTGCTATTTTTCAATAGCTAAAGCATAACATAATGCTAACACCAAAAGGGGTTCCCACCCCAAAATGGGTTAGGGGACATGGGGAGAACATGCAAACTCCATACAAAAATACCTTTTTGCTAACCCCACCTATAGGGTATGGGCATTGGGCACTGACGACGCGGAGGAGAGAAACCCAGTACCTTCTACCTGTGAGCTTGTATATCTGCTATTTTCAAAAGATCTTTTCATTCATTTTATGCATTTTAAAACTTGTGAAATGGGACATTCTGCATAATGACTATACTTTTGGTACTTTAAGTACATTTTGATAGCAACACTTTTGTACTTTTACTCAAGTAAAATTTTGATTACTGAGCTTCTACTTGTAACAGAGTATTCCTACGTAAATTGCAGTATTCATACTTTTAACAAATGTGAGTAGCTTGTTCCACCACTGGCAACAGACAAGGCCGTATGCAATGAGCATTGTTTGTTTGTAACCTTTATTTCAGGGGAATCCAATTGAGACCAGGGTCTCTTTTTCAATGGCGCCCTGTATACAAATAAGAACATTTACATTTTACATACATGACATGGACACACAGTACAACACATATAATACACAAGCACATACACACAGAAACAAAACCTTGTAACCAAATGTTACAGAAAGCAGGTGCATATGCCTTCGTCTAGTGTGAGGTCAGTTAAGAGTCTCTTAAAAGTAGTAAACGAAACAAAAACATTCAACTTCAATTTGTTTTGACAACCATTCCATAAATGTGGAGCATACACCCTGAAGGCAGTATCTCCCAATTTAGTAGTAGTTTTTGGTACCTTCAATAAAAGCATATCTTGTGATCTAGTACCATAAGCTGATGTATTGAGATCTAGCAGTTTTGTTAAATACAGAGGTAGTTTACCAATTAAAGCTTTAGCTTTATATGACTGACCGCATGCATGCATGCATGCGGTCAGTCAAGTAAAGCCACAGTCATGTGTTTTCTAAAGCACGGTGGGGCTCAAAAATGTTCCACTCATTGTCCCCTCTTCTATTAGCTAAATGCAGAGCTGGCAGAGTACTTTTGTTTTTTTTGGGGGGGGGACGGGGCAAAGTAAATACATCAGGTCTCTAGAAAGAACTGGAACGTTTTGTTTTTTTTACACCGGTGCTTCTCAACCAGTGGTCCGGGGACTATACCAGTGGTCCTTGAGGGGGGTTCCAGGTGGTCCCCGCATGGAGCTAAATGATGGAGAGTTGGTAACCAAATGGACCCTTAATTATAGATCTTTAACTTTTGAGAGTGTAACATTAAACTCATTTTACGCTCTCAATATAGTTAAATTATTGTCAAACGTCTGCATTACTTAATTCACACAAAGTCTACACAATTAGAGAATGTAGAAGAATTGTTATTTTGAGCCACGTTTGCCTGCCATCTCTCCTATGGTACCGACATCCCAGTCCCAGCCATATAGCCTCAGCACAGGGCTAGAGGAGTATTTCAGCAAATTTAGAACGAAGCTCAGTATATATTAGAGATTCAACAGACGGTCGGTGCTTACCTGCCTGTGTGTGTGTGGTCGACGTGCAGCAGCTCAGGTCCAATCCGTGACAGGTGTGTGATGGGGAGAGAGAGAGAGAGAGAGAGAGAGAGAGAGAGAGAGAGAGAGAGAGAGAGAGAAAGAGAGAGAGAGAGAGCCCAGAGAGAGTGGGGTGTTTGTGGAAGGCAGGCAGGCGGGCGGTCGGTCGGTGCGGCGGAGAGCACAGCACAGGCAGCCACCACGCCACACGCCACAGGGCTTATCAATCAGATAGCAGCAGGGGGTGGGGTCGGCTGTGGTGGGGGGAGGGAGGGGAAGGGTGTCCCTGTGTTTTAGGATAGGGTGGGCTAGCTGCCTGGCGGTGTGCAACATGGGGAACCCCGTCTGCCAAAAGCCAATCACAAAGATGCCTACACACATAGGGAAATGAGGGAAACATGAGCTTTTTGCTGCCAATAACGCATTTATGCGTCAATTCAAAGCCACCTATTGTCTGCCAATAACACATATATGCGAATAATGTTAGGTTTGCGAGTATAACAACATGCAAGCGAGGCACATTGAACTTCAATTGAACTGGCAGCAGCCAGCCAGCCAAGCCAAGCCGACCGCAGTGCTCAACCATTAAGTCAATTAAAGAGGGAGAAAAGCAGGGGGTCCCCCTTTCTCCATTTGTTTCCAATTAAGGCTTTCAGGAAGTAAAGCAAGAAGGGAGTTCCACCACCACACCAAAGAGATTCTCGAACAAGAGACGAAACTCTGTCATTTTTTGGATCACCACTCTAGATGCGGCATCACTCCAAGATGGCGGCAGCCAGGGACAAATTAGCCATTGGGCCAGTGGGGCCGTGGCCCAGGGGCCCTTGGCTCTCAGGGGCCCTTGGCTCTCAGGGGCCCTTCGGGGAAATTAGACCGTGAGGTACTAGGTTTGACACCCTGAAAAGGGCTCCCGGGGCCCTTCATTGGCTGTTGATTTTGTTAAATTTAGGTTAAAAAGATGATAAAAATATGGAAAAACACAAAAATGTCTATGGGGGCCCTGCAGATATTACCGGCCCAGGGGCCCTCGTGGGGGTTAATCCATCCCTGGCAGCAGCGCAAGACCCGTAGTGCCCAAGTCTTGTACTTTAGCTACTGCAGGTTGCTGAGAAAGTTCAGACGTGTGCTCAAATAACCGATCCAAAAGTGCAATTGAGTTGATATTAAATTATATGTATTATCTGTCCAATGTCCTATACTTATTCGTACAAATAAACACATAAATATAAACCATCAAACGTACAGGATACAGATCACCAGCCCTCATGAACACTAGTCAAAAACTGGTTTTCCTCTGCCACTGGCAACACGTGCTCAAAATTAAACGATGCAGTCTACCATTCATTGTCAATGGAAGCCAGCGACATGACGTCGCAAAGACGCAATGATGCATGATGTAGCTGCTCCAAATCAACTCACAACGCATCTTTGCGTCGTTTCATCTGCCCATGTGAAGTGTGAACGTATTGCGTTCACATGGGCAGATTAGATAGTTTCATCATGCCCGTGTGAACGCACCACAAGCCCTATATATTTTGTCGTGGCACGACATTCTCCAGATGCGCCATTACTTGCTCTTTTTTGTGGGGAGAGGGCCAGGGCGGATATTTTTTCTTTTTTGAAAGTTTTGAAAGTTTTAGAAGACTTTCAACCATAATGTGGGATGCCAGCTTTAAAGTTGAACGATCGGCCTGGGCCGTGGCTCAGCGGTCCAGGCACCTTGGCTGGTAATCCAGTCTGGCAGTGTGCCGCGGGTTCGACTCCCGATCCCGACGGCCTGTACTGCATGTCTTCTCCCTCCATCTCTCTCCCCATTTCCTGTCAACCTACTGTCTGTCCCTTCATAAAAAATATAAAATAAAGGCGAAAGCCACAACAAAGAAAGTTAAACGATCGTCAACTTCAGGGTTATAATTATGCTACTGCGTAGCTCCTTCCAAATCAAACCTGATGTCAGGCTTGTTTGATCACACTGTTGAAGGAGAATGAACAGACAAAACCAGACAACAGGAGAAGGACGACGACTCTGAATTCAGATACGTTTTAACCTTGGCCTTGTTCAAGTTCCTCACTTTTTCAAGTCTGTCTGTCTATGAGTCTGTGTGTGTGTGTGTGTGTGTGTGTGTGTGTGTGTGTGTGTGTGTGTGTGTGTGTGTGTGTGTGTGTGTGTGTGTGTGTGTGTGTGTGTGTGTGTGTGTGTGTGTGTGTGTGTGTGTGCGTGCGTGCGTGGTGGCAGGTGGCTGGAAGGAGCGGTTTTGGTGTGAATGGCGCACAGCCCAGACCTTCCATCACACATGAGTAGCTCATGAGAACACACACACGCACGCGCACACACGCACACACACAGCTCCTGTAATCTGGTTTCTTTTTTTTACCCAAGGATGAGACTTCGATTCAGGGTGTGTGTCCACAGATTTGTCCAAGATCACCACCCACCCACCCCCGTTCTCCTCCTTTGTGTGTGTGTGTGTGTGTGTGTGTGTGTGTGTGTGTGTGTGTGTGTGTGTGTGTGTGTGAGTGTGTGTGTGTGTGTGTGAGAGAGAGAGAGAGAGAGAGAGGGGGGGGGGGGGGGGGGGGGGAGTGTCTGTGGGCTCAGACATACCGTACAGACACACACACACACACACACACACACACACACACACACACACACACACACACACACATCACACACACACACACACACACACACACACACACACACACACACACACACACACACACACAAGGGTGGGCTTTGCCAGGCATAGGGGTCACGGTCCGCTGGCCCGTCTGGACCCATCAAGACAGAGGAACAAAGCATTGTGGGGGTTTGGAGTGGGGGGGGGGGGGAGGACCGGAGTGGTGCCAAGCCACCCCCCCCCCCAAGAATCAAAGACCAGGTTTGGGGTTGTGTGTGTGTGTGTGTGTGTGTGTGTGTGTGTGTGTGTGTGTGTGTGTGTGTGTGTGTGTGTGTGTGTGTGTGTGTGTGTGTGTGTGCAGCGCGTGCGTGTGTGTGTGTGTGTGTGTGCGTGTGTGTGTGTGGGGATTAAAAAACAATGATCAAACCTATAGAGTTTTTACCAGTTAATAAGGGAAAGTTATAGCGAAAGCTGTGGCAAATTTGCAAAACATAAACCACTAGCTGTTTATAACGGTGTCTACACATCTCAATTTGTTCCAACCCAACTCCCTTGTATTGGGAAACCTTGTGACAGCTGCTGAAAGTTGGGGTACCAACAACAACCTATACATGGCAACATGTTCAAAATGTCATTATGCTTTAAGACACTGGCTCCCCGTAGCGGCTCGCATCCAGTTCAAAACCCTGGTGTTAGCCTATAGGGCAGTGAAAGGAACAGCTCCTTCCTACCTCCGGGCTATGGTCGATGCCTACACCCCTGCCCGACCACTTCGGTCTGCCACCTCGGGGCGACTGATTGCCTCGTCACTCAAGGGTCCTTCTGGCCGATCCACACGGTCACGACTCTTTTCTGTTCTGGCCCCACAGTGGTGGAATGAACTTCCCACTGATGTTAGGACAGCAGAGTCACTGCCCATATTTCGCCGCAGGTTGAAAACCCACCTCTTCAGGAAACACTACCCTTCCTCTCTGCCTGACCTACTTGTTGTTAACTAGTTGTACGAACGCTTGTTTTCTATTGTTGTATTGTTTATTGGATCTTGTTTAGTCGATACACTTAATTGTTTTAGCTCATGCTCATTTGATTTAGCTATTTTGTCTCATCTGTTTAAGGAAATAGGTAGCTGATATATTGCACTTTTACCTTAGCGCTAGGTATACTCTTGGTTGCTTGTTTTTGCAGAAAATGCACTAAAGACTTCTGGTGATTAGTAGTTTTTGTTCCCTACCTATGTTGAATACACTTATTGTAAGTCGCTTTGGATAAAAGCGTCTGCTAAATGACTGTAATGTAATGTAATGTAATGTAATGTAAGACCAGTAACATGTGACGTGTCAAACCAGGGGGTTTTCATGATTCGGCCATAGCCACTTGCCCAAATGTGCCCAAATGTGATGACCTCATCACATTCGTGATGACCTCATCACATTCGTGATGACACTATGGCCGTTTTTAACCCAATGAAGCAAGCCCAAGCTCAAGCCCAAGCTCATGTCAGTGGAAGTTGCTCAGTGGCGTTTTGAAGCACCCGGAAGGACCGTCTCAGAACGTCTACTTCCGCATTTGACCACCAAATTTCGGTGGTCAAATGCGGAAGTGCAACCGAGCGCTCAATGTTAAAGCCCAGCTGCACGGGGTTTCCCAGTCATGAATCCACAGGTCCGCTTGTAGTCCCTCCTCTTACCACTAGGGCCCAGTGCTTCAACGTTGGAGCGCCTCACTGGCCCCTTGGGGGAAACGCATTGGAAAATCTGGCATATAGGAAGCCCACTTCCTTGTATTTCAGTAACCAATAACAGTGCAGAGGCGTGTCGCTCTAAATGCGGGGGCTCAGATCGTGAACCAATGGGATCTGTTTTCTACCGGAGAGGGGAGGTGGGGGGCGAGGGCTCAGATCGTGAACCAGTGGGATCTGTTTTCTACCGGAGAGGGGAGGTGGGGGGCGGGGGCTCAGATCGGTGAACCAATAGGATCTGTTTTCTACCGGGGAGGGGAGGTGGGGGGCGGGGGCTCAGATCGGTGAACCAATAGGATCTGTTTTCTACCGGGGAGGGGAGGTGGGGGGCGGGGGCTCCGATCAGTGAACCAATAGGATCTGTAATCGCCCCTCAGTCCAGAGCAATCTCCTCACAAATATCTCTGCTGGCTGTCGGGGCAGAAACATCTCATCTCCACATTTTTATATTTTGTGTATTTTTGAGTGGTGCAAACCACTCCAACAACCAGCTTTGTCTGTATCTATGTATGTGTCTATGTATGTGTGTACCTGTACCTGTGTGTACCTGTACGTGGCCCCACGTACATGTGAGCATGGTTGCTATGGTTAGTGTGTGACGTCACTGACTAGTTGCACCACTCAGTTCACACGGGTGTGATTTTTTTCATAAATGAACGGCCTATACTTGATCACACTACTACAGCGTCACCCAGAAGCAAAAGTATAGCAGATACACAAGCCCCAAACGTGGCACGAAACGACACGTTTTGAGTTTGTAGATCTGCTAAGTTGAATCCTGAAAAGTATAATAACCGTTTTGGACGTATGAGGTTTCCACCCGACAAACACGATTATGTTCACACCTGTAAGGCCTTTTGTCAGTCATTCAATCAGTCGATCCATACAAAGTCTGAACCAAATGTACCCGTGAGGGTCCATTTGATTCCATGTGTACACGCATAGAGTCAAAGCTTCCAGAGCCCACATACAGCCAGTCTTGTCCCCCTTTTGAAGTCCGCTACCGCCTTTGTCCTCGACATAACTTGATTGTAATGTTTTTGAAAGGCTAATTTGTATGCATTTCAGGACGCGCGGGGCGTACGAGAAACCGCCACCCAGAATTCCACAGGGGCGCCGACAGGAAGGTCAACACGATTGGCCACAGGAGTATAAGCGACGGCGGGGAGGCAGCGGCCAACACAACGTCCCCCGGCTAAGACATATTATGATAAAGTGCCTTTGAATTATTGTCGCTCCCTCTGTGCAAATTTGACAACAATGGCGGAGGTGGCCCTGGGGGTCTGAAATCCCTCCGCAAACAGATAGACCCCCCCTCCCCCCGTAAACTATGGTGGTCTCTCCCATTTTGCCGTCAATTTCCAGTGGTGGAAAAAGTACTCAATTGTTTAACTTAAGTAAAAGTATCAATACTGCAATATAGAAATACTCAAGTTAAAAGTCTAGAATTCAAAATGTATACCTACTTGTATTGGCATCAAAATGTACTTAAAAGTACCAAACGAAGAAAGTACGTACCCACTACTCACTATGCAGAATGTCCCATTTCACAAGTTTTCGAATGCATAAAATCCTTTGAAAATAGCAGATCTACAAGCTCACAATGCGTCACAACGCGACACATTGTGAGCTTGTAGATCTGCTATTGTCAAATGGTACAAAAATGTACATATACAATGTAGGGCTGAAGTGGTTAATGTGTGTTTTGTACAAATAATACAAAATCTACAAAGTAACTATAGTAACTAAAGCTGTCAAATAAATGTAGTGGAGTAAAAGTACAATATTTGGATCTGAGATAGAAGTAGAAGTGGAGTAGAAGTAAAAGTATTGGAAATTAAATTGGAAAATGTCACCATGTCTTAACGTAGGCTGTAATCTGTCTGTTATGTCAGCCTCAATGTCATCACGTCTTGTAGGTCAGAATAACCTCGCATCACCAGACTTTCCACCTCGGAGGAAAGCCTGGTCTGTGTTCCTAAATCGCCTGTGTGAGCCGGTCTAGGAGTGGTTTAGACCGGATGGTTTTATATATATATATATATATATATATGGCTCTCTCTTTTTCCTTTTTTTTTTAATGTATTTTTGTGGCTTTCGCCTTTATTTTTTATATTTTTTTCATGGAGGGACAGACAGTAGGCTGACAGGAAATGGGGAGAGAGATGGGGGGAAGACATGCAGTAAAGGCCGTCGGGATCGGGAGTCGAACCCGCGGCACACTGCCAGGCTGGTTTACCAGCCAAGGTGCCTGGACCACTGAGCCATGGCCCCGGCCATATATGGCTCTTAATTAGGTTTGTGGTTTCTGTATTTCTTTATTTATCCGGCGTCGTTTTGTTTTTAGTCCCCCCCCCCCCCCCCCCCCCCTTTGGAAAGAAATGACGGATATAGCAAACAAACTATTCCAAGAAGTACTTATAGAAGAAACTAGTCAGATTCATATGCCGCATCAATGCTTTCATTGGGTAGGCCCTAATATTCTGATGCAGGGAATTATTTGGGGTAATTCTTATTCCGGTTTAGCGGTTCCGGCCTGATGACTACAAACCAGTAACGAACAGGACGTCAGATATCATCCGCTCTCGACCGGATCATAAACCCGGAATGGTATATTGATGACATAAGGGGTTTGGCAAATATGACAGTTTTTAAGAAAATATATTTTTAAATCTTTATTTTAAAGGCATTGTTGTTAATTGTTAGGGAGAATTCTGTCCTGAAAATGGGGAAAAAACTCAAAAAAGCATTAATATTGTTTTAACTGGTCTTAAACTGGATTCATAGGCTGGTTTAGCAGGCTGGACAAACTGGTCAGCTATAGGCTGTCAGTATAGTTCAGTAGTTTTCAACCAGTGGTCCCAGGACCATCAGGTGTGTACGGGTCCATTTGGTTGCATTTTACACAACAGTACATTTTTGAGGGCCCTCCTGTATACAGGTTTAATGTTAGTCGCCATTGATTGTTTGTCTTAAATACGCCATTGACAATGAAGAGAAATTTTACGTCATCTCAACCCTAACAAAGATTAAATGCCATTAACAATAAAGAGAATTTAATGTTTGTTTTGGCACCGTTTGTTTTACATCATCATATCACCTAATCATAGAAAAAATAATTGTTCTTATAAGTGAATAGACATGGATTAGATGACCATTGAATAAAGTAACATTTATAGCTGCTCCAAGCTATACCGAATTCCCTCCTCGGTGTTGTAAGATGCCAAAGGTGGTCCGTGGACTGTGGCTCAAACGCTGAAATAATAATGGGCCTTGATATGGAAAAGGCCCATTATTCCATTATTATGGAAATATGTTGAAAACTGCTGGTCGGTCGGCTGGAGGGCAGGCTGACCGGTAAAGCTGGTCAGTCCAAAAGAACACTTCAAAAGCACTAGAAGACAACTTCTACCTCAAAGATCAGATGTGAGTATAGACTAAAGGCCTTTCATACTCAGTTTTAGGTGATGGTGACCAATGAAACGGTGGTTAGTAAAAAAACAGATGTGTTTGGGTGAGCGGTGAGTCTAACCACCGCGGCTCAGTGAAGCCATGCTGTATTTTTCTGTGGTCAACTCAGTGCATGAGGAGCATGGCTCGAAGTCGTGCGGTAAGTATACTGGGAGCTGATGGTAGGTGTTGCGCTCCACCTCAGCAATCCATCTCCCAGAGGTCTAGCACACTGAAATGGCGGATACCGACAATAAGCCTCTGACTTACAGATTGTCTTTTCTTGTACAGTAGACTATATTTAACCATGGACATGCCATATTCACAATATTTGTGGAACGAACCGACAGTCTAAAGAGCTCATCAGGGTGGGGGTGCCCAGTATTTTGAGGGGGTCACGAACTGAAGGTTGAGAACCACTGCCTTAGGTTTTGTGCATGTCTTTTGACTGGAGGCCGTTTTTTCCATTTTAGGTAACTATGGTGTAATAGTGCCATCTAGTGGATGCTCTAAATATTCTCAGCCAAAGGCATAACCTAAAAGGTAAATGGGTGCATTTATATAGACTGCATTATTTAGTACCATACCGTATTGGCCCGAATATAAGACAAGCACCATTTTTCAAGACTCGTTTGTGGAAAAATAGTCCCCGACTATAATAAGAGCCCATTTTTTTAGGATATTTCCAGTGGGAAAAATAAATAAAGTCTTATATTCAGGCCAATAGGGTATATACATTAAATTCAAAGGCAGACAGGCTTCATCTCTCACCATTACATGGATACAGGTCCAGTAGGATCCTAAACTTTAACTTAATGCAACGTGTTGTGAGCTTACAGTGGCTAACTGTAAGCTCTGTAAAACCAGGCATAACAATACATTTTAATTTACTAAATAAACTGTAGATTTAGTTGAATAAAACTATTAAGTAAAACATTTGACAACTAAAATAACAGTATTCAAAAGACTAGAGGAAAAAAAACGCTTTAGTGGGTAGACGGTAGTATGAATGAAGAATACAAAAATCCAGTGGCTGCCCAGCTTTTATTGAACAGAAATACAAAGTAACAACATTTAAGGTACAAATAAATAACTGAATAAAACAAAGCTATGACATTCAGCTATAAAAGCGTGCCCTAAAAACCTAAAATAGGCCACCTCGCCGGGGAGGTGGAGCATGACCGTGTGCGATAGGACCCCGAAAATTGAACTATGCCTGGGCAGGGCGATGCCAGAGGAAGAACTCTGCAACAGGTAAATGGCAAAAGCATGAAGTTTTGTTCTTTCAGCGTGTGGAGAGCCACTACAACAAGCTGCCGTCAGACACCAGCTCTTGAGGTCTGTCTAGCCCAGTGTCACAGCCATCAGGACACTGAACGAGGCCATGAGAAAGACTGGAGTTCATTGGAGGCTGACCATGACAAAACTGTCCCAGCAGATACAACAAGAGTCAGAAACTCATGATCAAATGAGCCAGTGTCTCTCCAATCTCCAAAAGCCAGGCCATTAACAAGAACAGTTTTGATGGTGACTACAGCCAGCAGAGCTCTGCAGGCTCGCCAAGTGGGCGATGAGGGTGAAGGAGTTCCCCAGCAAAGGCAAGGCGGAGCGCACCCGGAGCTTGGAGAAGGTCCAGAGGCCATGAAGGAAGCAATATAAACACATTGCAGAGGAGCGCATAGCGGTCCAGTCAGACTACCTGGCCATCACGGTCCCTGGCTGCCACTATCCGCCAGACCGCCCAGGAGTCTGACGAGACCCTGAAGGAGAGTACAGGCTACCGCTTGTCTCCTGAGCTTCTCCACAACTTCCACCAGGAGCTGATCCAAGACACGCCTACTGGCAAGAACCAACAAATGTTTCCACGACACTCATTTCGAGTTATTTAAAATTCCTATAACTAGGTTGGACGACCCGATACACATCAGGACCACCAGCGTTTCCTCTGGCTTCTCCCTGCCCAGGCATAGTTCTCCATATTTTCAGGTCCTATCACACACACACACTCATGATCCACCAACAACAAGTTCCCCCCCCTACGATTTACAAAAGAAATACCCAGCACTCTTCCGGTACTTTTAATTAATTATTCAAGCGCACGGACAAACACGGAGGGACGCGTTTCGGCCGAAGCAGGTTTGATGCTGAAACATGTCTTGCGCTTTAACATTAATTAAAAAGTACCAGAAGGACTCCAGTGCCGAGCATGAAGTCAATAAACCCATTGGCTGACTTATAAAAGGCCTTCTAAAACATGGGTCCATTTGGTTCAATTTGCAGGAACCCGGAGGGTCCCTGCACCACACTTTACAGGATGGACTCACTGACTGAACCTTATTCCATATTTCCACATGAACGGTTTTAAACTGAACACAAGTTTAATACCAACAAAACAAAAACCAATGAGCTTCTCTGAAGCCACTTCAAAAACATCCGCATGGCACGTTATACAGTCTTCTGCTGTCCCTTCTTCCCGATCAGCGACTTGTGGATGTGCGGAATGACACCTGCAAAACACAAACAATTCATCAGTCAATGTGACCTCCTATTTTACTGCTGTTTCGGCGCTGTAGTGCCGAAATGATTTTGGCTCGTCATAAATTTTCAGTAGCACCGAAGAGCCGACTTTAGGACGGTACCCGCCCCCCCCGAACCTCAAATGACGTCACATTGTAGGCTCTACAGAGCCGAACCGACTTTTATTCGGCTCTAAAAATAGGAGTATGAATCGGCCCTAAGCCCCCCCACAAAAAAAAAATCTCATGACTGAAATTAGAAATCATGTTTAGGGTTTATCCAGTGGTGGAAAAAGTACTTTTAACATCAAGTTTAACATTAAGTTTTTAATTAAGTAGAAGTACAGAATTCAACATTTACTTGAGTAAAAATACGAAAGAATTGGCTTCAAAATGTACTGCAAAAAAAAAAAAGTACTGATTGTGCAGAATGTGTAAAGAGGGTTTAAATAACTAGATGTCCAGATGTCCAGGTCTCCCTCTACGCAGCCTGAAAATCTAGTAGCGCTGATTGGAGCACCAACTCAAATGCATGCGAGTGTGACGAAAACCGCCGAGCACTGTACTCACCGCCGCCGGCGATGGTGGCCTTGATGAGCGAGTCCAGCTCCTCGTCTCCGCGGATGGCGAGCTGCAGGTGGCGCGGCGTGATGCGCTTCACCTTCAGGTCCTTAGAGGCATTCCCAGCCAGCTCCAGAACCTGAGAGAACGGTCACAAACACAATACATCACAGGGCAAAGCCACAGGATTCTAGGGCCGTGAACTGAAGTGGAAGCAAATATACCAAGTATGAAGAATGCGTCTTGTGATTGAACACAGCCCGATCTACAACCTCACAAGGTGCCGGATGGGGAAAATGAACTGGCCATTTTAGTTGTGCACAACATACAGACAGTGCAGCATAGTCATATATGCAATGCACAGGCACGCAGTGTTTTGCCGTGAAATCCACAAAAACGCAGAAAATCGGCGTAATTGTGCACAAAAGTGGGGGGATATCCCCCGTCAAGATTTTTTTTCACGCGTGCTTTGTGCGTGCAGATAGCCCCCAAATATGTCCCCCCCCCCCCAGTTATAAAATATAAAAAGATATTTCAGAATTTTAATTAGAGCATCAACTGGATAGTACATATTATAAAAACTACAGACAGGCTATAATAGGGTGAACCCCCCCCAGTCATTGGAAAAATTTGTTATAGATAAGGGGTTTCTGCCCAGACAGCAGCTAGATCAATCTGGAAGCCCTTATGAAATGAAACCATTCCATGGCGTACCTCAGCGGTGAGATACTCCAGGATAGCAGCACTGTACACAGCGGCCGTGGCTCCAACTCTGCCATGGCTGGTGGTCCGGGACTTCAGGTGGCGATGGATTCGACCCACTGGAAACTGAGACAAAAAAAAAACGAACTTACTATGGCATTTATTTATGTTTTGGTTAAAACCAAAAGTTGTTGGGAAAAAAATAGTTAAAACTCTGTGTTCTGATTGTAATCATTGTTAACAGTTCTGTCTCTCCAGCCCTTTAAAAACAATGTTCAGGTGGATTGAACAGAACATCAATGTACAGGTGGAGTGCACATTTCCAGCAAGTCGAGAGTACCCAATTAATCAGCTTCATTTTTAAATTAGTGTCCACGACTCCACGTAGCAATTTGGTCCGTTTATTTCTTTCTGAACACTTACAGCAAAGAGTACGATCAGAACAGAGACAGTATTTAACACTTATTTCAAAATCACTTTAGCAAAAACAAAAAAAAAAACACTTTCACTGATCGAGATGATGTTACTGACAAAGCTTTTATTTTTAAGACTCAAAAGTAACCCATTAACAATGGCTGCATTGTATTGATAAAGCAAACTAACCTGCAGTCCAGCCCTCTGGGAACGAGAGATAGACTTGGTCTTGGTCTTCCCGGAGTCTTTACCTGCCTTGCCACCAGCCTGAAAACACCAGGGACATCACGTCATACAAATAACACCTTTTTCATATCAAGGACAGGTCTATTATTTAATTCAGCATTTGAGCCACAGTTTAGATGACATTTCACCTCTCAGACCCAAAACTAATTCATATCATAGTTATTGTTGGATAAGATTGTCCACAATTTCATGCTGAATTGACGTTGGTACATTTAGGAGAGATAACAGGCAAACGTTGATCAAACACAATTATTCTACATTCTCCCTTTCAGATTTCTTGCGTTTTAAACAGTTAATAAAGTAGACATCTTGTAATGCAAATGTTTAATAATTTAAGTCCTGGAGAGTGTATACAATGAATCCATTACTCTCAAAGGTTGATCTATAATAAGGGTCCATGTGGTTACAAACTCTGAATCATTTACTAGCTGGTGGTGACCACCTGGAACCCGCCCTCGGGGACCCCGGACCATTGTTTGAGAAGCGGCCGCTTTAAACACTTGAGAAGAGAAAATAGCAGACCTACAAGCCATCATGGGCTTGTAAATCTTAAAATCTCGCGTGTAATTAAACGTGGAGCTGCAGCATGCCTTAAAATAAGGACGCCAGGTTTAAAGTAATTATAATAAACTAACTCAAAAGCAGGTAACGCGAGCATTATCAGTGATAATACAACACACGGTGCTTTTAGCAGCAGTGTTGCCAGATCCTGCGAGAGAAATAAGTAGTGGTGGAAAAAATGTTTACACCCTACTGAAGTACCCTTACAAGTAAAAGTCAAAATGTACTCGAGTCAAACTACAAAAGTATTGTTTTCAAAACCAGTGAGTAGCCTACATCAAGTACCGTAGTACCATTGTGCAGAAAAAAATGTCCCATTTCAAGTTTTCAAATGAAAGGGGGGAAAACAATAGATGGGCCACCATGGGCTGAAGACTGAAGAAGTGGTTATTGTATGTGTTGTAATCAAAGTATCAAAGTAACTAAAGTTTTCAAATAAGAGTAAAAAAGTACAAAAAAGCCAATAGAACAAGAATGCATCCATCCCATAACTACCAATATAAGCGATTTTACAGAAAAGGGAAACAAGCCCAACAGTTGCTTGTAACAAGCAGACATGGCAACACGTGTTAGCATCCAGCAGCTAACTACAGCATAGCAGCTCGAGTGAGCCGGCTGTTAATTCGTTTTAAACAGCCACTCATTCGAGCGCAAGCAGCGTGTTAAATCTATAACCTTGAAAAACTAAAATGAGAGACTTACCATGTTTGAAAATAAACGGTAATAATAATAGTCAAGTTGTTGTTTTGCTACAAGACGCCGTGGTGTATGTTCTTCTCTTCTTCAGATGGATATGTTGGTTTTGGTTTGGTTTTTGAATGAAATGCGTCGTAGTCCCGCCTACTTTTATACGCTTCCTGCGCTTCCGGGAAAGGCAGGGAGCTAATCAGATCTCGACTGGCGTGGCGTTGAGCCAATCGCGACGGTCGATCCGGCCGCGTGCGGGGAAGGAAAATGTCCCAGTGGTCTCTGGGTAGTGTAGTTGTTCAGTGTTTCACACAAACAAACCCCTTATCATGTTCAATGACCCCGGCCGTCCCCGCCCCAAGTTTGACAAAATAATCTTATTTGAACTGGGGATCGACTGCACAAAATAATCACCCACACACACACACACACACACACACACACACACACACACACACACACACACACACACACACACACACACACACACTTGAATTGAATTGAATTGAATTGGCATGTTTTATGGGATAAAACACTTGTTTCTGTTGAAATTTGTGAGGCACGTGTGATGTGTTCCGCTGCAGTTTACTTCATTTTTCTGCCCAGGGCTATACAGTAGCCTACAATGAGCACATGATGTGAGGTGAGTGTATGTTTTCATAATTCATTTTCTATGCATACTGCATAAGCCCTATATTGTGCCCATTCATTATTACTGTTGCACTCCTGCCACTCAAATTGTTTAGACTGATATGCCTATGCATATTATAACATAAATATTATGTTATTCCACTGCAATCAAAGAAAGAAAATCACACTTGTGTGAAGTGAGGGGCGCCCAGATCTTTGTGGGTATGTTGATGTTCTCATGTCCGTGAAAACTTAAATACATTTAGGCCTATTGCAAGATGTATTAATATAAGGAAATGTATAATTAGGCAGCCTAGGCTCTCGACACACATTCCAAGTCCATAGACATATGGCTGGCCCATTGGTGGCGCTAGCGCATAGTTAAACAAGGCTCCAGACTTCCCAAAACAAACTGGTCAGGCTCCTACTTGGCCTCACCCCCCGAACCCACCTCACCCCTGCCCACTTTGACAGACTGGCATGGCTTAGGGTCGACGACAGAGTACAGCATCTTGCAATGGGTCTGGTCCACAATATTCGATACACCACCAAGATACCCACCTGACTAAATACTTCCTTAATGTTAACGAAGTCCACACCCACAACACCAGAAGGAGTGCAACAAACCATGTGCATCCAGATTCGGCACATACAAGGGACTAAATTATTTTCGCTCCTATATGCCACCAAACTGTGGAACGCCCTACCAACAGTCATTAAGACATGCAAATCCCTTGACTCCTTCAAAACCGCTCTCAAAGGGCACCTACGGACGGCTGCAATTCGAAACTGGCCCCCGTAAAATCTGAATCCCCCCGCAATAGAAGTCTTTGTAGAAGAGCGGCCATTGGACTGGCCCCATGAAGTGAACAGAGATGTCGTAACTGTCGTACTTCAATGGCTCTGGGGCTAGCGCCCCTCAAAAAGAACGCACATCCTCCCTTTGTCTTGGTGCTGAGCCAAATCATGAAAAACAAGATGGGCCCGGCCGGGGGCTCACACATATTAGTTACGGCAAACAGTCAGCAGCAGATACAACGTTTGCTGTATAATTGCGAACGCAGTGAGCATTTACTATGAGACCCAGCAGATCACGTCTGTGTGTGTGTGTGTCTGTGTGTGTGTCACGCTGTAACACCACCCGCCCACCACCAGAGGGCGCAGCTGTATCACACACAAAAACACACACACACATGCACGCACGCACACACACACACACACACGCACGCACGCACGCACACACACACAAAAAACTTAACTTAAAAAAAAAAAAAAAAAAGGAAAAACGCACACACAAAAAACTTAACTTAAAAAAAAACTTAACTTAAAAAAAAACTTACAAAGGAAAAACGCACACACACAAAAAACGTAACTTAAAAAAAAACTTAACTTAAAAAAAAACTTAACTTAAAAAAAAAACTTAAGGAAAAACGCACACACAAAAAACTTAACTTAAAAAAAAAATTAACTTAAAAAAAGACTTAACTTAAAAAAAAAACTTCAAAAGGAAAAACGCACACACACAAAAAACTTAACTTAAAAAAAATTAACTTAAAAAAAAAAAACCTAAAAAAGAAACACGCACGCACGCACACATACACACACTAAAACAATAACTTGAAAAAACATTTAATTTAAAAAAACTTAACTTAAAAAAACCCTTAAAAAGTACGTAATTTATTCTAATTGTTGTTATTGCAATTTACGAGCTGCGTTCGCTTCCCGCGTTTGCGCGTCTTACTTGTAATATACTGTATAATAGGTTAATAGGTTCAAAGGGAGTCTACCAACGCGCCTCAAGCCTGAAACGGCTGATCCGGTGCTTCACAGGTACAAGGACATGAGTTGCAGAAGGAGAAGAGACTGGAGCAGCAGAGCCTTTTTGCGAACGCAGTGAGCACTAACTATGAGACCTAGCAGAACATGTCTGTCTGTGTGTGTGTGTGTGTGTGTGTGTGTCTGTGTGTCACACTGTAACACCACCCGCCCGCCACCAGAGGGCGGAGCTGTATCACACAAAAAAACACGTAATGTCCGTGCTGCTCCAGTCTCTTCTCCTTATGCAGGTTAATAGGTTCATTTGTAGGCTACTGTGTCTCTGACCTGGGAACTGGGACACATTAGACTAGGACAACAAAAACTCAGTGAGCGCTGCGCAGCACTCTGTGTACTGCCTATAGGCTACTGTATGCAATGTGCACTGTATGTAGCTCCTATAGTAGGCCTACACTGGTTCCCAAACAGGTTTTTTTCCCCCAGGGGACCCATTTTTCTAAGATAAAAACCAGGCGACCCAATTCCCAATACTAAACTCACAAGGCATATATAATATAATAACTAGATTGTATGTAGTGTTCAATTGATTTCTTTGTTTGGTTCAGGCATAGTTTTACTGAGGTTAAGGTTAGGAATAAGGTTAGGTTTAACCATTTAAGCATCATTTACTTAGGTTACTTTAGGAATACCATGGGCAATGCAGTTCTGCCGGCTGTACGCCCGAGGCGAGTTGTCTGGTATTCAAAGTACAATATTTACCTCTGAGATGTACCTAGTGGAGTAATAGTAAAAAATACTTTAGTGAAGTCAAATTTACTACATGCAACATTGTACTAAGTATAGTACTTGAGTAAATGTACTGAGTTACTTTACACCACTGCTGCATCCAGTGTTGCCATGTCTGCTTAAGCGAGTTTGGGCTTGTTCTTCTGTAAAGATGCTTATAAATATTGCAGGTTGGGTTAATTTAGGCTTGTTTTATGGGCTTGTTTCTTATATGTTGTCTTTTAATGTGTGTGCCCCCCTCCCCCCTCCATACAAGATTTGTATTGTTACAAATATTAAAATAATTTCACTTTTTATTAGTTTCCCTATGTATATTTTGAAGATGTTGTGAGCTTGTAGGTCTGCAATTTTCAAATACAGCTACATGTAGCTGACGTACCCCGAACTGGGTAATTAATTATGCTATGTCAATGCAATGTAGAATAGACAGGTTCCGATGACAGGTTTTTAAGGACAGCTGAAACCTGTCTTGGTGGAACTCCCTTTGGATTTGTTTTCATCGACCTGGCCGCTTGTTTCCCTTGCAAAATCTGGCAACAGCTGAGCTGTACTGTACATATAAAAGTAGCTTGTCAGTACAGTAGCAGACCTGACAAGACTGTAGTATAGCCTACTGACAGGTTCCACTGTGAACGTGCTCGTTTAGTTTAGTTGGTTTTCCTATCCGGAGTTATGTTGGCCTCCTTGGATTCTCCTGGCCCAGTAACGGAGGGGCTGAGCCCCCAGCAGCCCCACGGGCTCAGTACAGGGGGCGCTAGAGGAAACTGCCGGCCCATCATTGGTACGTTTTACACCCGATATTGTTATAGTCTTTGTTGTTGTTGTTGTTGTTGTTGTTGTTGTTGTTGTTGTCAGGGCCGTGTTAACGTCATAATCGGCCCTACACACAATGCCGATTTGCAGGCTCTCGTAGTTGAGCATAAACAAGCAGAGATTGAACCACTGATCATTATGAGCTAAGGGTAATGCCATTAAATAAACGTTTTATTTTCCAGTAGACTTTTTATCGTCTTTACAAAAAAAGGAAAACGAAAATAGTGAAAATGCTACATTTAACTTTAACTTGAGTGTTTTTTTTGCTGTTGTAGTGACTTGTGAGCTTGCCTTGTATATCTGCTATTTTCACTTATTTTGCTTGACAATGTCATACAAGTAGGCTAGGTCATTAGCCTCTCTCTTATCATCATACATCATCATCTCATTCCGGCCAATCACAATTTGCGTCCTCACTTTTGTCTTCAATGTTTGCCACCAGCATTTGCTTAACCACTTAAACCCCATGAACTCCGGTCCCTAGGGGGTCTGTCTGTCTGTCTGTCTGTCTGTCTGCCTGCCTGCCTGCCTGCCAAAGTCAAAGTCATACGATTTGTCACACACGTTACCGCAAGTGAAATTTGTTCTCCGCATTTGACCCATCTCTTGGAGCAGTGAGCCACAGCCAAGGAGCGGTGAGCTGCAGCCGTGCCGCGCTCGGGAATCATTTGATTAGTTGATTTGACCCCCCAATCCAACGATGCCTAACAGGGAGGCATTGGGTCCCATTTTTACAGTCTTTGGTATGACCCGGCCGGGGATCGGACCCCCGACCTCCCAGTTTCAGGGCGGACACTCTAACCACAAGGCCACTGACTGACACAATCCTCTGTGTTGTCTCTGTAGGTATACTGGCTCAGGAGAACAGTCTCATTGACACCTTCGCCCGGGGCTCCTGCTTCATCGCTGGGTCCTTCGTCAAGTTCCTGGAGTCTGCCGGTGCCAGAGTGGTGCCCGTCAAGTACGTACACGCACGCACGCACATTTGAAATGTTTAGTTACCCGATGGCCGTGGTTTTGAGATGACTATTCTGGGAGGTTGGGGTTAAGTTTAGCGTTAGGCATAGTTTTGTGTGTGCTTAACCCATTTAGGACTGAGGCCGATTCTAAAAATCACACCCGCGTGAAGTGAGGGGCGCTATTATTAAAGTCTAACTCGTGTTGATTAGGTGATGTAATGGTTTTTTAATCCCACGATTTTTGTAACCCATTTTCTTTTGTAATCCTGGGCGCTACACTCCCTCTGCCAACCTGGGGAGAGCAACGGACTGTCCTCATGCTTCCTTCTATGCATGAGCGTCGAAGCCGCTTCTTTTCACCTGACAGGGGGGAGTGACGTAGTGCGTGGAAGGAGCACGTTGTTCCCCTCCATCAGGCTCCCCGGCTGGCCAGGGGGAGCCAGTATAAAGACCAGGATTTCTCTGACAAGAGATACTGGGGGCATGTATAGCTATGGCAAGCCATTGTAAACTTTTAATCGAAGATATCTGGATTACATATCCAGTCTATAGCCATTAAATGTTCAAACGGCTTGCCATAGGCAGCCACCGCCTCAGAGGTACAGTATAGACCCTCATACAACCCAGAGTCGGCACAAACAAGGGACTAAATTATTTTCGCTCCTATGCCACCAAAATGTGGAACGCCCTACCAACAGTCATTAAGACATGCAAATCCCTTGACTCCTTCAAAACCACTCTCAAAGGGCACCTACGGACGGCTGCAATTCGAAACTGGCCCCCGTAAAATCTGAATCCCCCCCCCCCCCTGTTCTGTTCTTTGTCTATATAGAAGTGTCTATTTGTACGTCTCTAAATGTTTTGATGAATTGAACAAGGTGGACCCTCTTGTAAACAAGTGTAATGCTTAATTGAGTCGTCCACTCACAGTTAACAGCCTTTGTATTGAGTTTGTGCTTGAAATGTACTGTAATTCTGCAAACTCAACCCAGCAGCACAATATCATTTAGGTCCGGCCAGTCTTACCACATACCAAAGTCAAGACTTTCTCTAGGTCGTCCTCAGACAAAGGCCTCCATCGAGGGTTCTCCAGGCAGTGATGACATCTAACAGGCATTTCCTTTCCTTTCTCTCTTTGTTTAAGCAGAATCAACCACACAGAAGAAGAGTATGCAAAGTTATTCCATTCCATAAATGGGTGAGCTCACTTTTAAAACATTATGAAGCCTGAGGAAGGTCGCAAGACCGAAACGTTGCTTTAATAAAATGCTCTGAACGCAGCAAGTGGCGGTGTGCGGGTGTCCCTCCTTTCACATTGTATATGCCTCGTCATCATCGCCCCTGCTCCAAACCTACCGGGTGTGCGGAAGTCATCTCTCTATAAAACATTATGATAAAAAGCAACAATGAACATTTTATAAAAGCGTTACAGCGTGCTTAAAGGGAAACTAGGTAATATTTACCCTATTTATTTATATTTTTTAATATATTTAAAATATTTTATTCATATTATGAATAAAATATTTTAGCTCTCATTTCCATATTACTGTGCTGGTGTGTTACATTTCCTTGCAGAAAGACACATCCCTCTGGCTGTATTTTGGTTTTGTTCCACCGCTTATTTTGACATTCATCCCTTGCAGGGATGTGTTTTTTCTGTGAGGGGAGGGGGAGAGCACGGCCAGAGCTCTTAATTCATCCCTTTGAACTTCAAAGTGGTTGTGCAGTGGGTGGGTCGCATTTTCGTGGTTCCATGTTGTGGACACACTTGAGACAGTTCTGTTTGTACGGTAAACATTTTTAAAAACGTCTCTGTCTGGATATGTCCTGAGTCTCTCTGCAGGATGCAGTTATTAACAACATTGTAAACTTGCAGGCTCGTAAATCTCCAGATGAGTTGAAGCGGAGCCACCAGCTTTCATTGATTATTATATTGACAGTGTAGCTTAAACTGTCAAGGTTTTTAAACAACCTGAAAGTAAGTGTAAGTGTACCCTTCCAGCGCAACACGGTCGCCTCGGAAAACATGGAAGTGTTGATCAAATAGAATACATTTCCGGTTGCGGCATCATGTATTTCTCACTTCAAATGTTTTCAAAAACATTATTGAGAGCAACTTTTAGCTGTAAATGACATTGTGTGTTTGTTTACATGGCTGTCATCTTGGATACAGCATAAAATCCAAGCAGCGCAGCCAGGTGCTCTGAGGCTTTGATTAGACAGCGGTCTGTTAAAGAGCGGACCCATCAGAATCAAGCATTCAACCAAGCTGTTTAATAAAGCAATATAGCACACGGGGACGGCAGTGGCTCAGGGATACAGTGGCCTGTAGAGAGGCTGAATGGGACCGCAAGGTTCCCAGTTCGATCCCGGGCTCCCCCAGAGTTAGCGTCGAAGTGTCCTTGAGCAAGACTCTGAACCCCTAATTCCTCCCGATGTGCAGGTTGGTGCCTTGCATGGTTTGCTCCACCACCGGTGTATGCAAGTGTGTGTGTGTGAATGGAATGCACAATCTAATCTATGTAAAGAGCTTTGGATAAAAGCGTTATATAAATGCAACTTTACCATTTGTTAGGAGTCTTTGTTCTTACACAAGTCATTTAGTGTGGTTTCACCTCCTCTCTTCTTCATCAGTTTGATGCTGCCAGGAGGATGTGCTGACCTTCAGACGTCAGGGTTCGCCCGAACAGCAAGGATCTTCTTTGAATTGGCTGTGAAGGTAAAGATCTTCTGTGAACTGAATGTGAAGGTATAGATCTTCTGTGAACTGACTGTGAAGGTAAAGATCTTCTTTGAATCGGCTGTGAAGGTAAATATCTTCTGTGAACTGACTGTGAAGGTAAAGTATTGTGTAATTGATAGAAAATAAGTTGTTTTTTAAGGGCTATTTTCCCTGTGAACAAAAGTATGGTCTCCACCTGCTCTACATGTAAAGTGTCCTGTGAAAAGAATCGTGATTTGGCGCTATATATATCATGAATAAAATTGGCTTGGCCTGATGCTTTTTACTTGTATTACCGGATGCAGCTAGTAATATTCAGAAGTGTGTTGAAGAATGAAGACATAACTTTGATCAGTTTGATGTCCTCTGTGTGGTCCTCAGGCCAACGATGCGGGGGATTACTTCCCCATCTGGGGCGTGTGTCTGGGTCACCAGCTGCTCGTGGTCCTCATAACGAAGCAGAACACCCGCGTCCTGACAGATACTCTGTCTGTGGCTCTGCCTCTCACATTCACAGAAGGTAATAAATAATCATCGTACAATGAGCCAGCGTTTCCCAAAACCTAAAGGCCTATAACGCATAGCCTACGTCCCATTTTAGGTGATAAGGTATACTCACCTTTTCGGTGGTTTAGTAAAACCAGAGAGATGTGTTTGGGTGAGCGGCGAGTCGCTTATCACCGCAGCTCAGTGACGTCATGTTGTAGTTTTCCCAACCACCGTGGTGGGCCTTAACAGTACACATACATAATTAATTGGATTAGCTGCAGCCGTGTTGCTTGCATCACAGTGTACCACTTAAGGCCTATTCATAGTCTGGACTTTCGGCGGTGAGGTGACCACCGGAGCTGAAATAACATTGAGCGGTGGTGAGTAAAAACAGAGAGAAGGGCTGCTGCGGTGGCGGTGGTTTGCTCTTCACCGCGGCTGGTGACGTCATGTTGTAGTTCGGTGGTCACCTAACCACCGAGAATCCAGACTCGGTGTATGAGCCTTTATGCAGCCTGTAAATGCCAGTGTAAATCAGGCAGGCTCATGCACGTGCATGAGCTCGCCCCTTACCCTTATGGAGGAGTGATCATCGATTGAAATGACTTCTTAAATCTAGACCTATTTATTAACCCACATACTGTATATCAAATGTTATTCTATTTACTTGCATAATATTAGGCAAACTTTAGTGTTGTCATAATTATGCATTTACCTTGCATTTACGTGTGTGTGTGTGTGTGTGTGTGTGTGTGTGTGTGTGTGTGCCTGTGTGTGTGCCTGTGTGTGCATGTGTGTGCATGCATGTGTGCGTGCGTGTGTCTTCCAGAGGCCAAGTCCAGCCGTTTGTTCGGAGGGTTTCCCAGACACCTGATGCAGTCTCTGGCTGAGGAGAACATCTCCCCCAACTTCCACAAATGGAGTTTCACAATGCAGGTACGATTGATTGATTGATGGATGGATGGATGGATGGATGATGGGGCGGCAGTGGCTCAGGGGTAGAGTGGCCGGTAGATCAGCTGGATGGGAACCGTGAGGTACCCTGTTCGAACCTGAGCTCCCTAGCCTTAGTATAGTGTCGACGTGTCCCTGTGCAAGGCTGAACCCCTAATTGCTCCTGATGTGCAGGTTGGTGCCTTGCATTGTTTCATCCGCCATCTGTGTGTGAATTTGTGAATGGGTGAATGTAATGCACAATCTATGTAAGTGTGTGTGTGTGTGTGTTTGTTTGTGTGTGTGTGTGTGTGTGTGTGTGTGTGTGAATGGGTGAATGTAATGCACAATCTGTGTGTGTGTGTGTGTGTGTGTGTGTGTGTGTGTGTGTGTGTGTGTGTGTGTGTGTGTGTGTGTGTGTGTGTGTGTGTGTGTGTGTGTGTGTGTGTGAATGGGTGAATGTAATGCACAATCTATGTACCATTTATAACCAAGGCTTGTATTTCCAATAAGGTCCTGTACGTGTATTCAAGTCAATCAAGACATTTAAATCTAAGTTAGTTACTTTGTAGATTTTGATTATTATTACAATAAAAAGCCAGGTGCTTTTTGCACAGGTGTGTAGGAGTGTAGGCAGCCAAGTGACCGAAGTGACGTCATGAAAAAAAGTCTTCAAATGCACTTGAAATCGTTTATTAGGGAACCAGCAACGTTTCCGCCTATACGGCCTTCATCAGATAGCCTGATGAAGGCCGTATAGGATCCCTAATAAACTATTTAACTGATTATTATTATTATTATTATTATTATTATTACAAAACATACACTAACCACTTCAGCCATATATTTCAACCATTTGAAAATAGCTGATCTACAAGGAAAATATTTTTAGAACTGAATTGGGACATTCTGCACTTTTACTTTTGGTACTTGAAGTATATTTTGATACCGATACCTTTGTAACTTTACTCAAGTACACTTTGAATACGGGACTTCTACTTGTAACAGAGTATCTTATCTACATTCCATTATTGCATTACTTTTACTTAAGTAACTATACTTCCATCCCTGGTAAATGTGATCCAACAGGAATACAACCATAACGTCAAGCTCAATACGTTCTATAAGGTTTTGTCCACCAACAGTGATGGCAACACCGACTTCATCTCCAGCATGGAAGGTATGTATAGCAGAGTAGTGGCTCACAACCTCAGCCTTTGGTGTTGTGAGTGTAGCAGAGTAGCTCACAACAGTGTTGCCAGATGTACGATAATTTCACCCTCTGCACGCATTCTAAAAATGGCCAAATGTACGATAATTTCGCCATATCACAAAAAAATGTGTGCATTCACTAAATTCCTTGGCTGCTGGTTTGGAATCCAGTTTGACCTTTTAAAAAATAAGTCAGGAAATCAGGAAATCTGACCCTAGATCTGTACTTGGAGGTCCAGGACGTTGGGCGTTGGCTGCTACAACACAGCATATGTGATGCGTTTTTGTCTCATAGGAGTATCAAACAAGTAAGACGCGCGAACGCGGGAAGCGAACGCAGCTCGTAAATTGCAAATACAACAATTAGAATAAATGACGTACTTTTTTAAGGTTGTTTTTAAGTTAAGTTATTTTTTAAGTTACTACTGTTACTTGTATGATTACTATATTTTAAATGTACTTTGTCTCGTCTTTCAGCCTACAAGTATCCATTCTATGGAGTGCAGTGGCATCCAGAGAAAGCACCCTTTGAGTGGATAGACAAGCCTGGCATGGTTCACTCTGTCACTGCCATGACTATCTCCTTCTACGCTGCCATCTTCTTTGTGTCAGAAGGTGAGACGCCGCCGACGGGCATGGCTACTAGGAGTGTGTGCGTGCGTGTGTGCGACTATGTGTGTGTGCGTGTCCTGTGTTTATGAGTGAATGTTACAGCACTTAAAGGATCACTTCACCACTTTTCAACCTATCTTCATATAATTGGGGCTCATCATAATATGCTGGAATCCAAGCTACTAGTAACAGCAGGCTTTATTTTCCAGGAAAGTTAGCATGCTTTAATGGAAGCCATTGTACTTATCGTACAAATACATGGTAAATGGTGCATTTATATAAGCACATCGGTGCACCGATTTACACACACATTCATGATTCATACACGATTCATGTGTGTGTGTGTGTGTGTGTGTGTGTGTGTGTGTGTGTGTGAGAGAATGGTGCCGCCGCTAGGCAGTGTTTTTTTTTTTTTAAGAAACAATAATCGCATCGCAGCCCGTTCCGTCGCAGTTGATTTTGAATAGCCAAAAAATAGCCAAACAATTTTTTTGGACTCTTCACAATGTATATGACTCAAATTATATTATACTTGTCGACACATTTGGCCCTCGCAACTAGACAGACTCTCTCACACAAGATCTTCTAACACTGGTGCACGCACACACACACGCACACACACGCACACGCACACGCACACACACACACATGCACACCTTTGTGTGATCAAAGGCTAAATTATGACCACATTATTCATTTACGACACCTGCTCGCCGCAATATCAATACATAACAGATGAATCTGTACACATACTTCAGGATGTATGTGTACAGACATCCTGCAGCACTTCTGTGACATTTTATGTTCCGTATGTTCTCAGTAATAAAATGTGACAAGTTAACACTTTCTATTTACTGCTCAGTGCTCAGATCCGGTTTCGAGCCCGCCTACTGGCTAGTCTGGCTTTGTTATTTGCACACATCAGGCACACAGTCCATTGATTGATTGATTGATTGATTGATTGGAATTTGTATTTCACGGTATGAAGAATGGGTACATTTCAAACGAAAGCCGAAAGTCAATACAAAAACTGTTACTTTGTGGACGAACCGTGATTAAGCATTACACTTGTTTACAACATGCAGGGTCCACCTTTTTCAATTCATCAGAACATTTAGAGACGTACAAATATACACTTCTATAAAAAAATCACACCCGTGTGAACTGAGTGGTGTAAGGTTTTATATAGCATGATCAGCTGTGGTCTGACGTAATGTCTGACGTAATGAAATCACACCCGGATGTGATTTCAAAACTGGTTGTTTTTGCGCAGAGAAAATGACCACGGTTGCTACGGTCATCCAGTTCACCCGGGTGTGATTTAATTACGTCAGAAATTATTTTGAACATAGCAACCATGGTCATTTTTTTATGCACACAAAAGCCAGTTGTAGGAGTGGTTTACACCACTCAAAAAAACAGGAAATCATCATAAAGATGAAGTGAGGGGCGCTCTTATCGTACATCATCATACATCATCTCATTTCGGCCAGTCACAAACTTGCGCCCTCACCTTCGTCATCCATGTTTGTGTTACGCAATGTTTGTGTTTTTTACACTATGACGTAAAATTGTCCATTCATTGTCAATGGGAACTTAATGTTCGTGTAGGACAAAGTTTGTGCGCACACACACTAAACGCTGGAACAAGGAGGGCCTAGAAAAAAGGGAAAAACATGTACAGTTAGTATGGGGAGAAAGGTGTGTGGGGGGGAGCAGCCTCCCCCCACACACCTGAAAATGAAATCTTGCCTCCTCTCTCTCCCATGTCTGCTAACTGCTAACTTCCACCAACCCTCTCTCTCTCTCTCTCTCTCCCCCTCCTTCCTCCCTCTCTCTCTCTCTCTCCCCCCTCCTCTCCCTCTCTCTCTCTCTCCCCCTCCTCTCTCTCTATCTCTCCCTCTCTCTCTCTCCCCCCTCCTCTCCCTCTCTCCCTCTCCCCCCTCCTCTCCCTCTCTCTCTCCCCCTCCTCTCCCTCTCTCTCTCTCTCTCCCCCCTCCTCTGCCTCTCACCCCCCCCCCCCCTCTCTCTCTCTCTCCCCCCTCCTCTCCCTCTCTCTCCCCCCTCCTCTCCCTCTCTCTCTCCCCCTCCTCTCTCTCCCTCTCTCTCTCTCCCCCCTCCTCTGCCTCTCTCTCTCCAGCCATGAAGAGTAACCACCAGTTCTCCTGTCGTCTGGAGGAAGACGAGGCTATGATCTATAACTTCTCTCCTGTCTTCAGAGGATCAGGAAACGTCTTCATGGAGAAATACTACTTTGACTGAATTTTATTTTGTATTTATTTATTTATGTTTTATTTATGTTCCGTATCATTCCAAATCCGCAATTAAATATGCCCACAATGTCATACACATAATTGTTAATTGTCATGATAGTTTTACTGAGGTTAAGTTAAATTGTCACTTCACCGTCATCTGGGGACCCCCACAAAATCATGTGGGGACGGGGTCCTGACCCACAGGTTGAGAACCACTGGGATACAAATTCAAAACTAGATAAAGCGGGGCACGGTGGCACAGTTGGTAGTGCTGTCGCCTCACAGCTAGAAGGTCCTGGGTTCGATTCCCGCTTGGGACGCTGTGGGTGCTGGTGGCGTGTTTCCTCCTCCGCGTCATCAAGATTTATCTTCTTCCTGCTCCTTTTCTTTTGGTATGGAATATGTAAAAAATAAGTACAAAGTAAAAATGAATATGATCATGTAAAACCATAACTGAAATTAAATAAATAAATATGAAATGAAATGAAATCAGTGCCCATACCTGAGGCGGGGTTGGCGAAAGGGCCTTTCTGTGTGGAGTTTGCATGTTCTCCCCGTGACCCCTAGGGTAGGTACCCTCACAAAAAACATGCAGTAATCCTGGTCTCTAAACTGCCTCCCCCTGGCCAGCCGGGGCGCCTGATGGAGGGGAAAGGAACTGGTTGGAATAACGTGTTCCTTCCACGCGCTACGTCCAACCAGGGAAACTCCCCCCTGTCAGGTGCAAAAGAGCAACTTGGACACTCAGGCATGAAGGAAGCATGAGTTCAAGTCCGTTGCTCTCCCCATGTCCCCCATATATGGGGACTAGGTTGGCGGAGGGTGTGTAGAGCCCAGGATCACACAGGGGTGAAAAATGGGTTACAAAATTGTGGGATACAAAATATATATTAAAAAAAATAAAAAATAAATAGATAAAGTGCCCCTCAGGGCACAGGTCTCCACCAGGCCAGGTCAGGTTGTGGCCTCCTGGTGGCGCTATAATAGGCCAATGTGAAAAGGGTGCCATTTCTTCTTATACGCCTTGGATGGCAATTGGGTGATTTGAGTCATTTTGTTCCAAAAATGTGTTTAGCAAAAATCCACCTGTTGGCCAATGTGAAAAGGGTGGGATATATTCCTCAACCTATAGTAGGAAAGTCTGTGAAAGATTTCACGTAAATTGCACACTGCGTTCAGGATTTGAGGCTTTTTGTTCAAAACTGGCCAATCCTGCAAACTTTGACACACACACACACACACACACACACACACACACACACACACACACGGACCACAAACACGGACGGAGTACAAACTCTCTTTGTCTCCCCATGCCTTCGGCCTGGTGGAGACAAAGTCAATGTCAGACACGTTGACACTGCCACCTAGTGGCAGGTCTTTAGACAGCTGAGGAATGTTTGTTCTGTCTCAGTTTGAAAGACTAAATTGGCATATTAGGTGTATAATAGTGGCGACATTAAAACAAAAATATATATATATATATTTGCCACATAAGGACATGTGTGTGTGTGTGGGGGGGGGGGGGGGGGGGGGGGGGGGGCAATACGAGCTTATGTGGGGGCCAATAAGGGCTTGTGGGGGGCCAATAAGGGCTTATGTGGGGGGGCAATAAGGGCTTGTGGGGGGCCAATAAGGGCTTGTGTGGGGGGAAAACAAGGGCTTGTGTGGGGGACCAATAAGGGCTTGTGTGGGGGGGGGCAATAAGGGCTTGTGGGGGGGAAATAAGGGTTTGTGTGGGGGGCAAATAAGGGCTTGTGTGGGGGGCAAATAAGGGCTTATGTGGGAGGCCAATAAGGGCTTTTGGGGGGCCAATAAGGGCTTGTGTGGGGGGGAAAACAAGGGCTTGTGTGGGGGACCAATAAGGGCTTATGTGGGGGGCAAATACGGGCTTGTGTGGGGGCCAATAAGGGCTTGTGGGGGGCCAATAAGGGCTTATGTGGGGGGGCAATAAGGGCTTGTGGGGGGCCAATAAGGGCTTGTGTGGGGGGAAAACAAGGGCTTGTGTGGGGGACCAATAAGGGTTTATGTGGGGGGCAAATACGGGCTTGTGTGGGGGGCCAATAAGGGCTTGTGTGGGGGGGAAATAAGGGTTTGTGTGGGGGGCAAATAAGGGCTTGTGTGGGGCAAATAAGGGCTTGTGTGGGGGGGCAATAAGGGCTTGTGTGGGGGGGCAATAAGGGCTTGTGTGGGGGGGAAATAAGGGCTTGTGTGGGGGGCAAATAAGGGCTTGTGTGGGGGGCAAATAAGGGCTTATGTGGGAGGCCAATAAGGGCTTGTGTGGGAGGCAAATAAGGGCTTGTGTGGGGGACCAATAAGGGCTTGTGTGGGGGGCCAATAAGTGCCATTGGCCCTTCAAGACAAACATTTCACAAGTAATGATAAATGCCACTATCATAATGAATTATCTTTTAATCTGCCATCAGTCAGTTTTAGTTTCAGACTAATGAGAACATATTTCTTATTTTACTGTCCAATGACATGAAATGGCGCAAGGGAAGTACTCCACAAAAAGACCACCCCCAAAAATCGGCGCGCGCTGCGCGCGCCCACACATGTGCCTTTTTTTGGAGTTTGAGCCCCTGCCCCCCTAGTGCTCTCTGCACGGCCCTGCGACATTGTGGCGTTAGACACCCATATGCCCCCCCAAATAAGGAAGGAAACATCTTTGGGTGGTGCACTATGCAGAACTAGCAGTAGGGTACAGCCTACAGGCTGTTCCTGCCAAATGCTTCAGATAGATTGGAACGCAAAAGAAAGCATCTTTGGTTTCAAAGCATTTATTTAGCCTGCAGGACAGCTCTACTCTGTAGCATGCAGGGACACAGGGCATTTATTTAGCCATGGACAGCTCTACTCTAGCAGCAGTGACACAGGAAAGGGAAGTGCTGACTGAGTTCCTGGGATGTGAGAGACAGAGTGGAGTTGAATGGACACAACAAGAACATATAGTCACTACAGGACCCTTTCTAGGGGGCAGGGCTGGACTGGCCACAGGACGTACCGGGCATATTCCCGGTGGGCCGTGACCGTAGGGGGCCGCCATGATTTTTCAAAAAAAAACTTCCGGGTCCGGGCGTGCTGCCATTCTGCCAGTGCCATCATGATAATTTCACCGTAGCCTACTTGTATCAGTGAGTGACAAATAAACCCTCTACAAAGGGTTGTGTTAGTGTAGTTGTCTGTTGGTTTGTATCATTCATGTTGTTCTGTGAAAGTGGTGGTATTAGGGCTTGTTTGTTTGTGTGTGCCTCGACGGAGTGGGCGGTAGAGTTTCTGCTATCTGCGCGCTGGTTGTGGTGGGCCGGTCTGGGCCAAATTCACGCGAAAATGACCGGGCCGAACTTTTGTCCCAGTCCAGCCCTGCTAGGGGGGGCAGGGGCCCCCCCCCTAGAACGGGCCCACCTAAACGTGAGTCCTGCCCACCCAATCGAAAATGTTTATTTTTAGCCAATATGAGAAATACCACAAAATATCTGTACCATTTATCATTTCTGATGGGGTGCATGGGCAGCATTTTTAGAGACACCCACCTGAACAGTTGCTAGTGGAAATTGGGTTACTGTGGGTCAAAGAAGATA
Source organism: Electrona antarctica (assembly GCF_951216825.1). Taxonomy (NCBI): domain Eukaryota; kingdom Metazoa; phylum Chordata; class Actinopteri; order Myctophiformes; family Myctophidae; genus Electrona; species Electrona antarctica. The sequence goes on along the minus strand of NC_136802.1, from coordinate 38,972,246 downwards.
GATACACTGATATGACGATAGTTTATAGTATCCTATGTATTTTGGGGGTATTTCTGCCCACCCTAGGGCAGGCTATAGAACTGGCCCTGAGTCACTGTTCTGAGAGGTGGTTGAACTGAACAGAATCTAGAGGTCTGTCGATGGTTCTGGGTTCATCGCCAGGGGTCATCCATGTGTCCGTACACGGACAAATGTGTCCGTGGCAAAGACTTGGCCTTGTCCTTGGCACATTTTAAATGTTTTTTGTGGCTTTCGTCCTTTATTTTATATTTTTTATGGAGGGACAGACAGTAGGCTGACAGGAAATGGGGAGAGAGATGGGGGGATGACATGCAGTAAAGGCTGTCGGGATCGGGAGTCGAGCCCGCGGCACACTGCCAGACTGGATTACCAGCCAAGGTGCCTGGACCGCTGAGCCACGGCCCAGGCCATCCTTGGCACATTTTAGATTTATTTTTGTACACACCATTATAAAAAAAGAACCATGCTAGTGGAATGGTGTGACAAAAATAATTTGATTATCAACACTAAGAAAACGGGGGAAATTATCTTTGGTCCTGCTCCCGGTGATAAGACACCACCGGTGACAATCCATGGTTCAGCTATTGAACAAGTTCCATCCTACAAATATCTGGGGGTGATGATAGACGCCACCTTATCATGGTCATCTCATATTGAATATATCTGTAAGAGGATACAGCAGCGTATGTACTCCTTACACCGACTTAGATCGTTTTGGTGCTAGCAGTCAGATCTTGTCTCTTTTCTATACGTCTGTCGTTCAAACTGTGATGTTGTACTGTAGCACGGCCTGGTTTAACAGCCTATCAATGGCATATAACAACAAACTGTGTAGCCAAATTAAGATCTGCGCTAAAATTGTTGGTAGGCCAGTCGAGGTCGTGTTACATACATTTAAAGAAGCCCAGACCAAGAGCATGCTTAGACTGGCGAAGAGTATCTCCTCTGACCCCTTACATGTTTTAAATGATGAATATCAACTGTTGCCCTCCATGAGGCGGTTTAGAGTACCAAAATATAAGAAAAACAGGCTAAAGAACTATTTTGTACACCAGTCTGTTCTGCTTTTAAACCAAAATCGGTAAACCAAGAGGATATGTCCTATTGTTCTTGTTCCTGTCTGCTTCTTGGTTGGTGCAGGAGTAACTTCCTTCAGCTGAATATCAAAAAGACTAAGGAGGTCATATTTGACCTTAGGACTGGTGCTCATGCACACCAGGAAATAGTCATTGGTGGGGATGGGGTAGTGATTGTGGAGTACTTGGGTACAACGATTGATTCCACGCTGACATGGAATTCCAACACTCATTCCATCTATAAGAAAGGTCAGCAGAGGCTGCATTTATGCGCAAACTGAGACAGTATAACGTGGAAAGAAATGTTATGGCACTTTTTCATCGATCCTTTGTGGAGAGTGCATTGACATTTTGTTTGTTTGTTTCATGGTATGGCTCATTATCATTGGTTAATAAGAACAAACTCCATAAAATCATCAACGTGTCCAGCAAAATAGCTGGGGTACGATTTGAGAGTATGACTACAATGTATGAGACCCGGGTACTCAGGAAGGGGAACGCTATTACTAGGGACAATACACACCCGTTACACAGCCAATACCATCTTTTACCATCAGGGCGACGGTACATGGTACCTTCCCTGCAGGCTAGGGCCTCAAGATCGTTTGTTCCCATAAGTATAGGACTTATGAACAAGCAGGCCCCATCTCAGTTCTGTGCATAAAGTGTGATGTGATGCCTCTTGGAACTATGTGGCCATCTGTTGGCATTGTTTCTTTATGTTCTATATGTGTGATCTGTTTGTTTCCATATGTTTTAAGTATATCCTGATGACTGCTGTGCACAAAACAAATTTCCGAAAGGACAAATAAAGTATCTATCTATCTATCTACTGTGATTTGTGTCCTGTAATGTACCTAGTGTAATGTATTGTGTATGTCTTGTCTGTATCTTGAACGGTGATGTCATGGACGCAAAACAAATTTCAGTGAAAGCTGACAATAAAGTTGTATCGTATCGTATAATGTTCTTATTTCGATCACAAGACCCAATTACTGAATGTCAGTCTCTAGGTTTTCTTCAGAATAAGTATGACATTGTTTTATGGCACATTAGGAGTCCACTATAGCACTAGTGGTTATCAAATGTTTTATCTAGGCGTGGTTTAGACCGGATCATTTTTTTAAGCTCTCTTTTTCTGGTATTTCTTTTATTTTGGTATATTCTGGCTTTTTCTGAATTGCTTTGTTTTGGTAACTTTTTAGTCTCGCCAGTCGCTATAGTTGGAATAAAAGATGGATATACCAAACTATAACTATTCCATGACGTACTTGAAGAAACATGTCAGATTCATAGACCACATTAATGCTTTTATTGGGTATAGGCCATAAAATTATGATGCCCTTGATCACTGGGATTTTGGGTATTTCTTATTCCGGTTTGAGGGTTCCGGCCTGATGACTACAAACCAGTGACTACAACATGACGTAAGTTGCCAGCCCGACCGGATCTGAAACCCGAAAAGGAATGCTTCCCACGCTAGATTTGGCCCCATCTGAAAATATTTTTGCCATATATATGGTGGACCCCATGACAAAAAAAAGATTTCAAAATGCTAATTTGATTTCAAAATTATTACAAAAAAAAAAAAAAAATCATGTAATTCAACATTTTCAACACATCTACACGATCAGGCAGCTCACATAGGGTTAAACTGTTGGTTCCTCATTTTGCTGGAGACCCCCTGGAAACACCTCAAGGACCACTGCTTTACACACAACTGCATGGACACTGGATACAGGAAGAGCACCATCATGTCCAAATATCGAGGTGCCCATGCATGTGCCAACTTTTCCTGTTACCCGTACACTCACCCAGTGGTGTAAAGTAAATTAACTAAGTACCTTTACTTAAGTACTTTTTCAGGTATTTGTACTTTACTTGAGTATTTCCAATTTACAGTACTTTTACTTCTACTCTACTTTAGTTACCGGTACTATTAGTTACTTTGTAGATTTGGATTATTATTACAAAACCACTTCAGCCCTACTACAGTAGGCCTATATACATTATGGCCATTTGAAAATAGCAAATCTAGAAGCTCACAATGTGTCGCATTGCAAGGCATTGTGAGCTTGTAGATCTGCTATTTTCTTGAAATGAGACTGCATAATGACTACTTTTACTTTTGGTAGGCTAATTGCTACATTTTGATGCCAATTTACTCAAATAGGCTACATTTAGAATTCCAGACTTTTACTTGTAGCCTAATATTGCAGTATAGTAGTATTGATACTTTTACTTAAGTAAAACATTTGAGTACTTTTTTCCACCACTGCACACACCCTCCAGGCATGAAGAAATGAATCAGAGAGTGAAAATAAGGAGAGGGGAGGGGAAACAAAGGAGAGATTGAGTACGTGGTGGAGCGAGTAATAAATGATTATCTTGCAGCCGTGTACCAAATTATGAGGGAATGAAAACTTGACATTATGCATTAGCATATACGTGCCTCTCTCTCTCTCTCTCTGTGTGTGTGTGTGTGTGTGTGTGTGTGTGTGTGTGTGTGCGCGCGCGCGCGTGCGTGTGTGTTTTTGGAATGTTTTAGAGAGAATGGGAACGGCGTTTATTTGTTCAGTCAGCGATTATTAACCTGGAAGTCAGCGCGTCAAAGCACAGGACATGACTGGTAGGATACTGACTTTAGTTGACTCTGACTGACTGCACAGCCGAGGCTAATATAATATTACACTTCACTAACAAATAAACCCAAAGAAAGGAACACATCATTTTTGCGCAACTGACATTTCTGGCTATTTGGATAAAATGCACCGAGTTTTATATACTGGCTCTCTATAACAGCTTGACGTCGTCAAGTCAACCGTCGCAGTAGTTTTGACTACTAGACCCTACTACTAAACGATGAAGGATTGTAACTTTTATAAGCTTCTTCCTCCACCATGATGACAATAAAAAGTTTACTGCGCAGCACTGTTCTGTGAGACGCGTGATGTCTAGTTAGCACGCAGCGGCACACACACAACTACCCCCGGACTGCACTCTGGAGGACTATAGGAAGACTGTGTCTGCAGTTTGGAGGACCACCACCACCATCCGTGATGTCCGCAAGCAGCACCGAGCAGGACCACCACCACCCCGGGACAGGGACAGGGGGTCCTCCCGCCGGGACGGGGTCTGGAGGACCCGTGCGTAACGGCGTTGGATTAAGCCGCCGCTCCCGGGCAGGGAGAGATGCGTCCTCCGCCGCCAGCACAGCAGCAGAGGACCACCTGGCACTGAAGAGGACCACCCTCACCAGGCACAACAAGAGAATGGGTAGGAATAGAGTGACTGGCAATAATAACTGGTGGTGGTGGTGTGTGTGTCACTTAGGCCCTATAACACAAAAAAAAGCAACATATATCATCTACAAGCTCCATATAATGCTCTTTATGGCAAGTCAGTGATACGTACCGGTATCCTATAGCCGGTATACCGTTACATGGTATAGCTACTGTAGCAGCTATCGTTATAGGCAGCTCACTCACGTGATTATTTTAACCATCAGTCAGTGCAGGCCATGCAGGGTCAATGCCCCCATGGTGGGAGTGACATCAGCATTGACCCAATGTTGTTCAACCTCTCTCTCTCTCTCTCTCTCTCTCTCTCTCTCTCTCTCTCGGGTGCATACTTAGTTTAGACTAGTCATTGGTTAGACATGGGTTAGGTTTAGGTGTGGTTCCCCGTGAGAGGTTAGGTTTAGGGTGAGGGTTTGATATAGGTTGTAGTTGTAGGACTAATGACTGGTCTAACCAATGTCTAGTCTAAACCAAAAACTGTCTAAACTAAGTACTGCACCCCCCCCCCCTCTCTCTCTCTTCTACTATTAAAGGGGCTTTTATATTTGAATGTGGAATGTGTTTACCGTGCCAAAGCAAGTGTGAAACAACAAATGCACACACACCCACGCACACGCGCGCACACACACACACACACACACACACACACACACACACACACACACACACACACACACACACACACACACACACACACACACACACACACACACACACACACACACACACACACACATTATAGTGAGGCAATATTGAACAGATCATCTATCATGTGAACGCCCTGCGTGACTGATTTCATAATGCTAGAACCAACATTGTGGTGGTGATAATGTTTTACTGACATGGAAGGAAAGCCCACAGCTTGTGCAGTATAGTCCAGACTCCACACCAGTCCAACTGGATCTGTCTTTTTAACCCATTCTGACCTGAGATCAGATTCTAAAAAATGTCTTCTACATCCTGACAGTTTTCTGAAAGAGCTATGTTTCTGTGTCAGTGGTTCTTCGATTTTTCAAAAATAGCAGACCTACAAGCTCGTAGCGCGCCACTCGGTGGCGCGCTATGAGCTTGTAGATCTGCTATTTTTCAATAGCTAAAGCATAACATAATGCTAACACCAAAAGGGGTTCCCGCCCAAAATGGGTTTTAAACCAAGGAACCTATTAACTGTCATCAAGATATAGGCCTATAGTACGCATTAATAAACGACAAAAATATAGGCGATAAAACCTTACAGTGGTTCAAGTGTTTGGCTGTCGATTTGATTTAGTAATTTCTTCAAATTTCTTTGAAAATAGAAGATCTACGAGCAAGGAGTCTGAAGTTACAATGGGGTTGTATAGGAATTTAGGAAGGGGGCGTGTCCGATCAAATTAATATCAAATCTAAATACTGGATGTGTGTGTGTGTGTGTGTGTGTGTGTGTGTGTGTGTGTGTGTGTGTGTGTGTGTGTGTGTGTGTGTGTGTGTGTGTGTGTGTGTGTTACAATAAACATAGGCTTTAAAAGCAGTGGCTGCTGTATCAAGGTCATTTACAAATTGAACAGAACTGTCTTAGGATATCAGGATTTGCTGCCAGATCATTTTTGGACAGGGATTTTGGCTTTTGATATAAATGGCTTTTTCCCCAAACAACCAGCTACTATCCGGTAATCCGATATGTATATATGCAACAAAGAGAACTTCAACACAGAGTGCTGTGGTATAGCAACATGCAGGACAGCAGGCCTGCATCATGGTACAAAGTTCAACCAGAAGGTGTATTTATTCACCAAACACCAACAAAGATAACCTTCAGTCTTCGTCACATCAACATGGCATGGTGGCGCGGTGTCCAGACTTCCACACCCAAACCTGCTGCCTTTTATACCAAGCTGCGGCTAATGAGCCTGGATTGCTCCATTCCAAGGGGTGCATTTGAACTCTTAAAAACATTATAAAATACACAAATATATATACATTTAACCTGTATTACAAATCTCTATGAACTACAAAAATAATTCATCCAATCTACAACATAAATATTAAGCAATTGCACATCAGAACCACCTCTCTGACATCCTGACAGTCCAGCTCAATCTACTGAAAACACAACAGGTAATGTTAAGCATCCAATCAAACAGTGGTTGGAAAATGTAAAGTAAGTAAGTAAGCCTTGCCGAGCCAACACGAGGCCCATAGCAGGGCAGGAGCCTATCTCCTGTTTCTGTAGCACGAGGCAGCTTGATGTACAAGTACATGGACAAGTACCTGGACATGACGCTAGTATGTCGCAGGGACCCGAAGGTTGTGATGTACTGTAGCATCATCACAAAATCATTTTATCCAATTTATACGTTCGCCGTTCAAAAATAACAGATCTATACAAGCTCACAGCAGGACTTGTATAATGTTTGTTTGTGGGTTTGTCTTGGTTTCCAGAGCGAGCATTGTCCCGGGACGCTGGCAGTCTGAGGAGGGGTTTACCCACGTCTTCTGAGGACAGCTTCCCAACAGGTAACACCCCGTCTCAGTCAGTGTGTACAAGAAATGTGGCACCGATGATCGTGTATAAACCTGACTCTGCCAGATGGTGGCAGTAGTGAGTTCTCAGGAGGGAACGTGTGAATGTGATACTGCCGCAATCTGGCGGAGTCAGATGGCCCCCCAGCCAAGACTCGGCCCGCAACAGCCCTGCCAATCGGGCTCAGCCCTATAGAGCGTCGCAGTCCCGCCCCCTCGAGAGACCCGGAAAAGAAATCCCCGTTCATTTTCCTCATAGACTTTTAAGAAAGTATTTATTTAAAGACGTTTACGCCGCGGACAAAGCTAACTCTTGTCGTGACAAATCATGACAATAAACACAATGTTTTGGGCCAAACAAAGAATTATAAAGTAGAAAAAAACGGCAGGTTACAACACTTTTGTAATTATTTGTTTGGTCCAAAATATTGTGTTTGTTGTCATGATTTGTCACGACTCGAGTTGGCTTCGTACGACGCTTATAAGGTCTTTAAATAAATACTTTTTGAAATGTCTATGGGAAAAATGCATTGGGATTCATTTCCTGGGCCTGGCGTCGTCATGAAAGGGGGCGGGACTGCGACGCTCTATTGGCACGGTAGGTTGCACGTTGGATTGGCGAGTGGCAGTCTGGTGTTCGAATCCCACTCCTGCGCATCACTACAATCGGTTTATCTCCGCACATATATACAGACCCTCTTATAAACTCACTGGACTATACTGTCGAGCCACAGTGTAAAAAGCAGGATTGATCACATCCATGTAGTTCCTTTACTCCCCCCGTGTTGTTGTGGTTTTAGTATAACAGCTCTAGAACTGGAAGAAGGAACAAGGAATGGATGAATCTGTTGCTGGAAAGTCCAGCGTTCCGACCACAGAAGGCTACGGTATGAGGAGGTGGAAAATGTTGTTTGGCGACGTGTTTAGTCTTTTGCTGTTATTATGGATAATATCGTCTCTGTCAGGTGGAAACCTCACATGTCCAAAACTGTTACTGTTAATTTGAAACCATCAAAAGTAGCAGATCTACAAGCTCAAAACGTTGTCACTTCGCGCTGCGTTTCAAGCTTGCGGATGTGCTACTTTTGATGGTTTGGTGTGACGCTGTAGTGTAATCAAGTAGGTTTAGCAGGGCGTTAATTTACAAAAATAAAAATAAAAAGGAATATGGAGATAAGAGGTTTCCATCCGACAGAGACGATATTCTAGTTAGAAGGCCCATGGAAACCACAGCGACCGCCGTGTTTCCACCACAGTGTTTACAGCCGTTGTCATGATCATCATCATCATTATTATCCCGTCTGAGCAGCGTCCTTAGGATGTCAAGCTATAAGTCTGTTTAAAATACTATCTAAGTCTACATAAAGTGCTATCTAAGGGGCTAGGCTAGGGCAAGTGCTACGGGCCATGGTGGAGTCTGAAGAGGTGGGTTTTCAGACTACGGCGGAAGATTGGGAGTGAGGCTGCAGTTCTGACTGTGTCAGTACAAAACGCCTGCGATGTCCGAGGCTAGGATGTTGTCACATGTCAGTGGCTCGGGAGCTATACGGAAGTTCAAAACCTCAACCTTTGGTCCAGCAAACATTATTCTCAGGCACATTGTTGTTCACAGATGAACCAACTCCGAAGTATTCTCTCCCATTTTAAACGCCCCTCCTGCTTGCCAATATAGCGGGTGTACAGTGAGCGAGTTGGTGCATGCTTACACACAGTTCAATGATTATTTAATCATTTATTTAAACCCTAAATACTTAATTTGAACCGTAGAATTCATTTGAACCGTAGCATAGAGTCTATGCTGCGGTTCAAATGAATGCTACGGTTCAAATTAAGTATTATAGACCCTCAAGGGTCTATGCTAGACCCTCAAGGGTCTATGCTAGACCCTCAAGGGTCTATGCTAGGTACGCTCCTTTCCCCCCTCTACGTCACCAATGGGGCCCTATCTTGCCCCTTATGCCTAAATTCTTTAATGGCATTTTTTTTAAACTATTTTGAAAAACATTTTAAAAAGCGTTGTGAGCTTGTAGAACTGCTATTTGAACTATTTTAAAGGGCAAGACAGCTATAGGGCAGCACATCTCTTTACAAGCTCACAACACATCGCCATTTGTAGCATGTATTTTGTAGATCGGCTATTTTTAACAAAATGTTCACCCCAAGAGTAGGGGCGATATACGGTTCACATGGTTAATGCGTATCATCAAACTATCATCAAACGTATCATCAAACTTCTAGAAGAAGGCTTTATTAGGCCTCATTCACACGTATCAAACACCAATCAAACAAATGTTTGGTAATGTTTTAGTTTTTTTAGGCCACCACAATGCTTTTCCAATGGGAGTCACATGGTTTGACCAAACATTTTTGTTTGATGAGGGGGGAGGGGCAGAACACCACCAGCAATCAGCAATCAAACACAAATGTTTGGTCAAACCATGTGACTCCCATTGGAAAAGCATTGTGGTGGCCTAAAAAAACAAAAAAACAACCAAACATTTGCTTGATTGGTGTTTGATACGTGTGAATGAGGCCCCCTTGTGGCCCCTGGAAGAATTAAAAAGAAAAAAGTTATTTTTTTTAGGGGGTCCCAGATATAAATGGCATTAAATGGGGGTCAGTAGCCTATGCATGTCAAACTGGGCATCCTTTTCAAATGGGGTCTTGCCCTGAAAATGAATTTTCAGGGCAAGACCTCGACCTCGTGCGTGCGGACTCGGCCCCCAGCCTGGTACCCTAGTCAAAATATGGCCCTTGAGGAAAATTTATTGGGGAACCCTGCCTTAAGGCCTAGTTCACACCTAGGCCTAGTTCACACCTACACAACAAATGTTCGGTCCGTGTGTGATGTCTGATTGCTGTTTGATTGCTGCTCCAATTCATTTTCAATGGGAGTCACATGGTTTGACCAAACATTTTTGTTTGATGAGGGGGGAGCAATCAGCAATCAGCGATCAAACACAAATGTTTGATCAAACCATGTGACTCCCATTGGAAAAGCATTGTGGTGGCCCAAAAAAACAAAAAAACGACCAAACATTGCTTGATTGGTGTTTGGTACGTGTGAATGAGGCCCTACACAACAAATGTTCGGTCCGTGTGTGATGCCTGATTGCTTTTTGATTGCTGCTCCAATTCATTTTCAATGGGAGTCACATGGTTTGACCAAACATTTTTGTTTGATGAGGGGGGAGCAATCAGCAATCAGCAATCAAACACAAATGTTTGATCAAACCATGTGACTCCCATTGGAAAAGCATTGTGGTGGCCCAAAAAAACGACCAAACATTGCTTGATGTTTTATACGTGTGAATGAGGCCTTAAGCCTTCTTGTTTATGGCCTGATGATACGTTTGATTTATCTTGATTTCACAATTCCAGTACTATAAACAACAGTATGTCTTTCTTTCCTATGTAGGCTCGTAAAGCCTGCAGCTGACTAGCGGTCAGGAAATCATGTGAGAGAATGTTAAGGGAATGATTCATTCCTGTACCTTGAACCTTCTAAAGTCACTGATTAATCAACCTCCCAGCGGGTCACATCTGGTCAGTCGGGCACTGACACATCAGTGTCATCATTGTATAATATGCATAATATATAGATATGCTTTGCTACACATCTTGATTGAATACTATAGGTACAGTTATACAGTAATGCTGTAAGGAACAACAATCCCTGAGGCCGTGGTTCCATTGTGGTCCTGTGTATGTGTGTAATTCATCAATGTATATTATAAAGACATACAATATACAAGAAATCAATACTAGGAGCAGAAAAGTACATTTTAATACATGTTTTCAACCTTTTTCATATTAAGGCCCTTTATGTATTTGGCATTTGAGGCACTGACCACCATTTAGTGAGATTTACCCTCTCAGTCCCAAAATTAAAGCATATTTTGTCGTCATTGGATAATATTTTGCCCACAATTCCATACTGTATTGATGTTGGTACCATAGGAGAGATAACAGGAAAACGTTGATCAAAATAATAATTTAAATTTTTCCAATTGTGTAGACTTACAATTATGAGAAAGAAAATATCGGTGATCGGGATCGATCCCAAAAAACCTGATCAGTTCTGAAGTAGTTTGACAGGAGCCTAGGCTATTCCATTCAACAGGGCTTGCCAGCTCAGGCGATCGGCTGTTTTGTTACAGTATGTGGTGCTTAGCCTTTGATTGATTGATTGATTTAAATATTTATTAACAGTTTGCAGAATTACAGTACATTTCAAGCACAACTCAATACAAAGACTGTTAACTGTGAGTGGACGACCCAATAAAGCATTACACTTGTTTACAAGAGGGTCCACCTTGTTCAATTCATCAAAACATTTAGAGACGTACAAATAGACACTTCTATAGCCAAAGAACAGAACAGGAATTCATCATAAAGGAGGTTAAAAGGGAAAAGAAACATATACAGTGAGGGGAAAAAGGGGTGGGGGGGGATTCCGATTTTACGGGGGCCAGTTTCGAATTGCAGCCGTCCGTAGGTGCCCTTTGAGAGCGGTTTTGAAGGAGTCAAGGGATTCACATGTCTTAATGACTGTTGGTAGGGCGTTCCACATTTTGGTGGCATAGGAGCGAAAATAATTTAGTCCCTTGTTTGTGCCGAATCTGGGTTGTACATGGTTTGTTGCACTCCCTCTGGTGTTGTGGGTGTGGACTTCGTTAACATTAAGGAAGTATCTAGACAGGTACATGGGTATCTTGGTGGTGTATCGAATCTTGTGGACCAGATCCCATTGCAAGATGCTGTACTCTGTCGTCGACCCTAAGCCATTCCGGCCTGTCAAAGTGGGCAGGGGTGAGGTGGGTTCGGGGGGTGAGGCCAAGTAGGAGCCTGACCAGTTTGTTTTGGGAGGTCTGGAGCCTTGTTTTAAGGGCCTTTGAGGTGCTGTGGTACCAAGAGGTGCATGCATAGTCGAAGAAACCGAGGGCTCCTGTTAAGGTCTTCAAGGTGTTTTTGTTGACCAGTGAGGAGATCCTGTAAAGGAATCTTGTTCTTTGATTGACTTTTTTGATTACGTTGGTGGCCATTTTATCGCCAGAAAGATTAGCCTCCAGGATGGAACCTAGGTAGGTAATTTCATCTTTTCGTCTGATAATATTGTCACCCACTCTAACCAAGAAGCCATCTGCCTTGCTGAGATTACTATTTGATCCGAAGAGAATGGATTCAGTTTTTCCCAGGTGTAAGGATAGTTTGTTATCAGCGAGCCAGGTGCAGATTCTACAGAGCAGGCCCTCACCACGAGCCCCAGCGGCACGCCACCGTCAGCGCGCCTTCCTCGTTGTCAAGCGATTTAAAAAGCTGTTGTAAAACATTATGCACGTGTGTAAGAGCGTTAAGTTACACAAAAATAAAACCTCCTCTCTTCCCCAGACGTCCAGGGAAAAACACCATAGTCAATCTGGGAACTGGGATCCCTATTTTGGGCATGCCAACATGTTCAAAACTAGAGAAATAGCTTATACATTGTTGACTTTCAAGTATACAACCTCCGTCCCCCAGTATACGACAAAGTACTATAAACTGGGGTTTAAGTGGTTAAAATATGTGCGCACTAACTGGTTGAACGAGCAGAAAGCTGCACACACGCACGCACGCATGCACGCACACGTCGCACGCACGCACACACAGTTTTATTTAAATTTTAACAAACCATTAACTAGAGAGGAGTGAGGGTTGTGACTGAGTGGCGGTTTCATGGCCTCTAAGGCTTCGTACACACCTTTCGGACACACAGATCTGTCCGACCGACCACTGATTACATTTTTATGATTTGATGCCTCCATGTCCCACAATGCTTTGCGCGATTTGGGCGGTGCTACATACGCGGAAATAGATGCACATTATGTTCAGTGTAGTTTTCTTGACTGCAGCAGCAGCTAGCGGTAGTTTGTCGAGGCCGTTTTTCACACTCAAAGTTCACTTAGAAGGTCCGGATCAAGGACCAAGGACCAAATATTTGCATTTAGATTTTGGTCCGTTTGGTGTTCACACTGGACTTTGTAAAGCGTACCAAATATGTAAACAAATGACACGTGGACATGTTAAGCGAACCAAATGGTGAAAAAAAGAAAAGAGGTCATTTTACGACGGAGGGAAAAATAACATGAGGGGGTGCGGGAAATCACTGTCTACAATTTTTGGGCGCAACCTTCAGTCACACAGAGAAGAGAACAGCAACATGAATCATGATTGCAGCAACAACTTGAAATTGCATTAATTCTTAATAATTATTTTATTATATTATTATAACAGATGAACAGAGGAGCAGGTGTTTGAACAATAATGTGCTTGCTGCTGGTGCATACAATTCACCGGAGACGTATAGCCTACAACAAAGTATCCCCGAATCCCGATAAAAGGGACTTTTCTTCCATGTGTGCACCTTAACCTGATTCGATATAGGCCTATGTTATTTCTGCGCATCAAATCGACGGGCATTTCCATGTCATCTTATGGTTTAAACTTGAAGCCGTGCTGGTCAGTTAAGCTTCAAGTCAGAACAGCTCCGCTGCAGTTGAGTTGACCTATATCACGTCTTTTGCTATAGTGATGTAATCAATTAATCATTTAGGACCACCTGTGTAGCTTATTTAACATTTGCTCCATTGGCTCTTTATGCGTGCGGCTGTGCGCTAGAGCGAGACAGGATGATTTTAAATATTTCTCTGTCTGCGTCTCTCCCATAGAGCTATAAAATATATCGGGTCTCTCCCCCCACATGTGCGCGCGTCATAACTTTGCGTGGTGGCGGTGGCGCATGCTTAAAATAAACAGATCTACAAGCTTACATCGTGTACCATACCGTAAGTACCATTCGTGTCGATAACTTGTACATCTGTTATATTTGCGCATGTGAACCTCGTACGCTGCCATTACATTTCTACTCTAGGCTACTCATAGACATATATGCGTCTACTATTAAAATCAATAGTGATCCCTGTAAAAAAGACATGCTTTTAGAACTAATTATTAATGCAGCCTCACAACTGCCGAGGCCCGACGGCTATTTTGGCTATCGTCCTGTATTTCTGTATATAGAATAGAACTTAGTACCAGACTGGACTCACTCACTGGATACAGCCGTGCGCAACTTGGACTCTCCAAGTTACGCACGGCCGTAGCCAAAAGAAGACATACAAACAAGCGATATAATAGTCTGTGTCACGTAACTCAGAAGACTACAGCCTAAACCCCACCCAGTGCTGTCAAGAACGGAAGTTCTCTCCTATTAGTTGGCGGTTAAAAACCACCCTTCTGTCCGATCTGAAGTCCCACCCTGTTCGTTGGCTGTTTTGACTACAAGGTGTCCGATGTGTTTGTTGTGCCCTCCGCCCCCACATCGGACAGGTTTGTCCGATCAAACGACGTGACTCCCATTGAAAATGAATTGGAGCAGCAATCAAATAGCAATCAGGCATCGCACACGGACCAAACATTTGTTCTTCAGGTGTGTACGCAGCCTAAGGCTGCGTACACACCTAAAGAACAAATGTTCTTTAGGTGTCGGACACCTTGTAGTCAAAACAGCCAACGAACAGGGTGGGACTTCAGATCGGACAGAAGGGTGGTTTTTAACCGCCAACTAATAGGAGATAACTTCCGTTCTTGACAGCACTGGGTGGGGTTTAGGCTGTAGTCTTCTGAGTTACGTGACACAGACTATTATATCGCTTGTTTGTATGTCTTCTTTTGGCTACGGCCGTGCGTAACTTGGAGAGTCCAAGTTGCGCACGGCTGTCTCCAGTGAGTGAGTCCAGAAATACAGGACGATAGCCAAAATAGCCGTCGGGCCTCGGCAGTTGTGAGGCTGCATTAATAATTCGTTCTAAAAGCATGTATTTTTTACGGGGATCACTATTGATTTTAATAGTAGGCCTAGACGCATATATGTCTATGAGTAGCCTAGAGTAGAAATGTAATGGCAGCGTACGAGGTTCACATGCGCAAATATAACAGATGTACAAGTTATCGACACGAATGGTACTTACGGTATGGTACACGATGTAAGCTTGTAGATCTGTTTATTTTAAGCATGCGCCGCCGCCACCACGAAAAGTTATGACGCGCGCACATGTGGGGGGAGAGACCCGATATATTTTATAACTCTATGGGAGAGACGCAGACAGAGAAATATTTAAAATCATCCTGTCTCGCTCTAGCGCACGGCCGCACGCATAAAGAGCCAATGGAGCAAATGTTAAATATTATTTTTATCGGGATTCGGGGATACTTTGTTGTAGGCTATACGTCTCCGGTGAATTGTATGCACCAGCAGCAAGCACATTATTGTTCAAACACCTGCTCCTCTGTTCATCTGTTGTCTTATTTGGCTAATAAAATTATTAAGAATTAATGCAATTTCAAGTTGTTGCTGCAATCATGATTCATGTTGCTGTTCTCTTCTCTCTGTGTGACTGAAGGTTGCGCCCAAAAATTGTAGACAGTGATTTCCCGCACCCCCTCATGTTATTTTTCCCTCGTAAAATGACCTCTTTTCTTTTTTTCACTATTTGGTTCGCTTAACGTGTCCACGTGTCATTTGTTTACATATTTGGTACGCTTTACAGTCCAGTGTGAACACCAAACGGACCAAAATCAAAATGCAAATATGTGGTCCTTGGTCCTTGATCCGGACCTTCTAAGCGAACTTTAGGTGTGAAAGTGGCCTCAGTGAACTTTGAGTGTGAAAAACGGCCTCGACAAACTATCGCTAGCTGCTGCTGCAGTCAAGAAAACTACACTGAACATATGTGCATCTATTTCCGCGTGTCGTAGCACCGCCCAAATCGCGCAAAGCATTGTGGGACATGGAGGCATCAGATCATAAAAATGTAATCAGTGGTCGGTCGGACAGATCTGTGTGTCCGAAAGGTGTGTACGAAGCCTAAGAGCTGCCGTAGTCTGTGTTTTGTCTCTGTCTAAATGCCACCGTCGTTCATGTGAGACTGAATCATCAGTGTCAATTTAACTCTGCGTTCAGTGAACCTTTTTTACAGTGTAGGTCACATAATAATAATAACAATTTACAATGTATACAGGTATTTAGCAGACGCTCTAAGGCCCGACTCACACCTTTCGATCTAGCATACAACATTGATGCATGCTTGTTGTATGAGATGTATAGCTGATGCAAGCTCGCAATGCATTTCCAATGGGAGTCACATGGTTTGACACAACATTTGTGTTGTATGGCTTTCGGCTGTGTTTCGACTGCCCCCCTCCCCCTCATACAACACAAATGTTGTGTCAAACCATGTGACTCCCATTGGAAATGCATTGCGAGCTTGCATCAGTTATACATCTCATACAACAAGCATACATCAATCTGTTGTGCACGTGTGAGTCGCCCCTAGACAGAGCGACTTGCAATAGGCAAGGTAAACACAGTGGTGGAAAGTAACTGAGTACATGTACTTAAGTACTCTACTCAAGTACAATTCTTAGGTATTTGTACTCTACTTGAGTATTTCCAATTTCCAATACTTTTACTTCAACTCCACTGCATCTCTGATCCAAATGTTGTACATTTACTCCACTACATTTATTTGAAAACTTTTAGTTACTCGTTACTTTGTAGATTTTGATCATTATTACAAAACTTGAACCACTTCAACCCCATCGCGACACATTGTGAGCTTGTAGATCTGCTATTTTCAAAAGATTATTATACATTTGAAAACTTTAAATGGGACATTCTGCATAACGAGTACTTTCTACTTGTTACTTTAAGTACATTTGGATGCAATACTTTTTCACTTTTACTCAAGTACATTTTCAATTCCGGACTACACGGTTAATGCAATTCTCTGTGCTCGTTGGATCAATGCTGTGTTGTGTCATGGCCGCCCAATGCATTTCCAATGGAGGTCACATGGTTTGACACAACATTGTGTTGTGTGAGGGGGAGGGGCGCAGTCGAAACACAGCTGAAAGCCATACAACAGACCATGTGACCTCCATTGGAAATGCATTGGGGGCGGCCATGACACTCACAACAAAAATCACTGCATTAACCGTGTGAGCTCAGCCTACTTGTAACAGAGTATATTTCTACATTGCAGTATTGATACTTTTACTTAAGTAAAACATTTGAGTACTTTTTCCGTCACTGGGTAAACACATACATCAAGTGCAGAGATACAGTGTAGTGTAGTGCCTCAGTAAGCTATATTCTCACGACTAAAGCGCGAACCCTAGCATCAAATGTCTAAAACCATATACTATCAAAAAATAATAACCATAACATATATTGTATATAGATTTTGAACTGTAGACAAACATTTGAGAGGTGTGTTTGAGCGTCTAATGTTTATCATAAGGGTTATGATGATAGCTGTGATGTGCTGTGATGAAGGCTTGGCTACCGTAGCTATAACCCATCTTCTACATCCTGACAGTTTTCTGAAAAAGCTGTTTCTATGTCAGTCGTTTTTCGATTTTTCAAAAATAGCAGACCTACAAGCTCGTAGCGCGCCACTCGGTGGCGCGCTATGAGCTTGTAGATCTGCTATTTTTCAATAGCTAAAGCATAACATAATGCTAACACCAAAAGGGGTTCCCGCCCAAAATGGGATAAAATGAGTGTTGCATCAATAAATGACAGGGACAAGGTGAGTCATTTAGCGTGTCCTGCCTCATGACAATGTGGGGAATGTGGAACCGATTTGAAAGTGTCACTTTGGATGATGTTATCATGTGTTTTTTCCCACGGTTCCTTCGTTCAACAACAACAGCGATGTCATGTTTTTTCGGTCATCTTCAGGTCACACAATAAGATGCCATTCCACATTGTTCTGCCTGAAATCAGATTTATTTGCCACATTGTTTTCCAATCCCAAACACACACACACACGAATGACTGGAGACCATCTAAATCGGTTGTTGTGCATGCATTGCTCACCAAATCAAATTACAGACGAGTCGACCAAGTTGATTTCTTGGCATCGATTCATCCACTTAAATCTTTCTCCATTCTATGAATCTTTCCTCACCTCATTGACAGTGTCATGTAATCTAATCTTAAAGTCAGCTAACTGTAGGCTACTGTGTGTGTGTGCGTGCGTCTGTGCGTGCATGTGTGCGCATGTGTGCGCATGTGTGTGTGTGTGTGTGTGTGTTTGTGCGCACGTGTGTGTGTGTGTGTGTGTGTGTGTGTGTGTGTGTGTGTGTGTGTGTGTGTGTGTGTGTGTGTGTGCATGTGAATGTGTGCATGTCTATGTGTGCGTGGCTGCGTGCGCAGCCCTGCCCATGCTGTTGTCCATGGTCCAGGGTGCTGACAGACTTCCTGCGGACGAGGGCTCACAGGAAGTGCTGCGCGGGAAGCTCCGCCTCCTCGAGGCCGACAGCGTCGAGGTCACCGCTCTGTTCACGGTAACTTGTGACAAATGCACATAATGTTTTTGTATTTATCTGCTGGACCTATGCATGTTATTATGTACGTGTGATGTATGTACATGTGAAGTGACTTTACAGTTAATTCTAACATTTCTGGTTCAGATGAGAGGTAACGGGTCTGACTCTGATACAGGGGGTAATTGAATGATTGATGGTGTCACCCAACTTTATTTATAGGGGAAGTGACACAGGGAATGGGGATCAAATGGACAAACGAACCTAGGTGCTAGGGTGCACATTGGACAGAGAGGAGCTCCGTGGCGCCAGATAGGCCTACCGGTTAAATCACTATCCAAGGTTTAACGCGTAGTATCTGCAGCCAAGGCAAAGGACAATCGAGCCAGCGGGAGGGGGGTTGAGTTGTGATTATTGATTGTTGATTCCGGTTGTTTCCAATGTAAACTGTGTGTATATTGCTTGCCAGAGTTAACCCGACGATCCCGTTGTTTTTTCCTTTAGCAATAATTATCCTTTCAGTGTAAAAGGCCGATTGTTACAAACTCATGCACACGCACGCATGCACACGTGCGTGCACACACACACATGCAGGTGTGCACATACACACACACACACACACACACACACACACACACACACACACACACACACACACACACACACACACACACACACAACGAAAACTAACAAATTCACGAAAACTAAAATTGAAAAAACATTTTCGTTAACTGAACTAAATAGAAACTATAATAAAAAAACTAAATGAAACTGTATTGTGCTACTGTTTACAAAACAACTAACTAAAATGAACTGAAACTAGATAAAGTGCCCCTCAGTGCACAGGTCTCCACCAGGCCAGGTCAGGTTGTGGCCTCCTGGTGGCGCTGTAATAGGCCAATGTGAAAAGGGTGCCATTTGCTCTTACGCCTTGGATGGCAATTGGATGATTTGGAGGCATCCAGGGAGAGTGTGTGCAAAATGTGGCATCGACCTGGTTAACGGTGCCGGAGATTAGCTGGTAACAGACGGACCGACGCACACACGCACGGACGGAGTGCAAAACATACTCTCTCCCCATGCCTTCGGCCTGGTGGAGACAATACAAACTAGCATCACGCACGTGCACGCACGCACACAAGCACACGCGCGCACGCACGCACACACGCACACACGCACACACGCACACACACACACACACACACACACACACACACACACACACACACAGTCATTCCATTTCTAAACATGAATAGTGTGTATGTTTTTTGTTTTATCATAACAGTAATACGTGTATAACGGAGGGCATTCTCTGCTGCTGTTATGGCTACAGTGGGGTCTAATTGCTACTGTGGG
Source organism: Electrona antarctica (assembly GCF_951216825.1). NCBI lineage: Eukaryota > Metazoa > Chordata > Actinopteri > Myctophiformes > Myctophidae > Electrona > Electrona antarctica. Next base: position 38,952,622 of record NC_136802.1, on the reverse strand, counting down.
CAGTAAAGTAATCATTCCCATACTGTAATCAGAGTAAAGGATGTTTCAACAAGGGTATTATTGCTTACTGTATGTCGTCTCTGTCTGTCCTCATGGGTCCCCCCTTTTTTTCCCTCACTGTATATGTTTCTTTTCCCTTTTTACCTCCATTATGATGAATTCCTGTTCTGTTCTTTGTCTATATAGAAGTGTCTATTTGTACGTCTCTAAATGTTTTGATGAATTGAACATGGTGGACCCTGTTGTAAACAAGTGTAATGCTTAATTGGGTCGTCCACTCACAGTTAACAGCCTTTGTATTGAGTTTGTGCTCGAAATGTACTGTAATTCTGCAAACTGTTAATAAATATTTCAATGAATCAATCAATCAATCCAAAACTGTTACTTTTCAGGATTCAAGTTCAAGAGCATCAAAAGCAGCAGATCTACAAGCTCGCAGCGCATCGCTTCATGCCACGTTTCGAGCTTGTGGATCTGCTACTACTTATGATGTTTTTGTGTGACATATTTGTGTGATATTTATGTTTTTAACCCATTTTGGGCGGGAGCCCCTTTTGGTGTTAGCATTATGTTATGCTTTAGCTATTGAAAAATAGCAGATCTACAAGCTCATAGCGCGCCACCGAGTGGCGCGCTACGAGCTTGTAGGTCTGCTATTTTTGAAAAATCGAAGAAGGACTGACATAGAAACATAGCATCAGGATTTAGAAGACATTTTTAGAATCTGATCTCAGGTCAAAAATAATCGACTACTCAATAATAAACTACTCAAATAATCGCGTTGCATCAGCTCCTCCCTGCCTACAGAGAGAAACTAAAGCCTGTGTGGTCATTGTTGAAAACAGTGAATAAACAGATCAGAGGATCAGATCACAGGTACTGTACTCTGTCTGGAGAAGCTAGAAAAACTGGTTTTACAGTCAATGAGCAACTAGTCGGAACTTAGGTGTGCAACTGGAGCGAGTCCAGGGGTGCGAGGCAGGAAAGACAACAGTTCCATGTTATTACATCTTAGTCAGGTCATGCATAGCATCGGAAACCCAGACGTTTTATTTCCTGGAAGAAAGAAAAAGGGCATGCATGACCTTTGACCTTTGTGCCTCACTGGCACAGCAAACACGCTCCGCGTGGTCCTCCAGGGTCAAGAGATGCACTTATCATGGAGTTCTATTTCACACAATGGTTCCGTATTTAACCCATTATGTTATGCTTTAGCTATTGAAAAATAGCAGATCTACAAGCTCGTAGCGCGCCACCGAGTGGCGCGCTACGAGCTTGTAGTTCTGCTATTTTTGAAAAATCGAAGAACGACTGACATAGAAACATAGCTTTTTCAGAAAACTGTCAGGATGTAGAAGACATTTTTAGAATCTGATCTCAGGTCAAAATGGGTTAATGTTAATCATCAGCTGTTATCAACACCATTCAATGAAGTCGTATGGACATTTCCACATACTGACGTTACAAATCACCCGTGCTGCGGGTTACAAATCACCTGTGCTGTGGGTTAAAACTCACCCGTGCTGTGGGTTACAAATCACCCGTGCTGCGGGTTACAAATCAAGCTTGTTTTGAGCCAAAAAGAAGAATCAGATATATTAGATATTAGATATATTAGATTCTAAAAACTGCGTTCCCATTGACAGCATAAGTCCGCTGAATTTTCACTTCGTTTTTTTTCCCGCACCGCAACCGGAGTGTTACGAGCGCGTACATAACACAGTTGTGAACCGTAATCAATTTATATTAAAATAGATGTCAAAAGGCGATCTCGGCAGGGAGGGGGGTTGGACCAGGAGGCGTCAAAAGGCGTAAATGAGTTAAAATATTCTCTCTCTCTCTCTCTCTAGGAGTTGTCAGCTCACCTCCTGTCCATCAACTGTGACGAGAACGTCATGTTTGTAACATTCAAAACATTTGAAGAAATATGGAAGTTCACTACATATTGCACATTAGGTATGTACTCATGGAGTGTGATTTATATTGGATTACATTCTTGTGCAAATAAATGGGTGTATTTGTCGTAGGCCTAATGAAATTGCATGTATGGGACTTTTTGGGAATTGACAAAAATGCAAATGAGACAATAGAATTCATATCACATCTCTGCTTTCCTTGTCTTGTCCCGTGATCTCCTCTCCCCTCCTCTCCCCCCTCTCTCCTCTCCCCCCTCTCCTCTCCCCTCCCCCCCTCTCCTCTCCCCTTCCCTCCTCTCCCCCCTCATCCTCTCCTCTCCTCTCCTCTCCTCTCCTCTCCTCTCCTCTCCTCTCCTCTCCTCTCCTCTCCTCTCCTCTCCTCTCCTCTCCCCCTCCTCTCGCCCCTCCTCTCCCCTCTCTCCTCTCCCCCCTCATCTCCCCTCTCTCCTCTCCTCCCTCATCTCCCCCCTCCTCTCCCCCCTCCTCTCTCCTCTCCTCTCCCCCCTCATCTCCCCCCTCTCCTCTCCTCTCCCCTCTCCTCCCTCATCTCCCCCCTCCTCTCGCCCCTCCTCTCCCCTCTCATCTCCCCCCTCTCCTCTCCTCTCCTCCCTCATCTCCCCCCTCCTCTCCCCCCTCCTCTCTCCTCTCCTCTCCCCCCTCTCCTCTCCCCCTCCCCATCCCCTGCAGGTTTTGTGGGTCAGTGCATGGAGAGTCTGTTGCTGGACCAGGAGTTCTGGTTGGACAGTGTGGACGAGGACAAGGCCGTGGGCATGGAGGTGTCCATCCAGGAGGACACGATGAGCCTCATGTACCAGGGCCTCCTGATGCAGGAAGGTAAACACACTGAGTCTCCTCATGCAGGACGGTATATAGGTCAACATGTACCAAGGCCTCCTGGTGCAGGACGGTAGGTCAACATGTACCAAGGCCTCCTCATGCAGGGCGGTAGGTCAACATTTACCAAGGCCTCCTCATGCAGGGCAGTAGGTCAACATTTACCAAGGCCTCCTCATGCAGGACGGTATAGGTCAACATGTACCAAGGCCTCCTCATGCAGGACGGTATAGGTCAACATGTACCAAGGCCTCCTCATGCAGGATGGTATAGGTCAACATGTACCAAGTCCTCCTCATGCAGGACGGTAGGTCAACATGTACCAAGGCCTCCTCATGCAGGACGGTAGGTCAACATGTACCAAGGCCTCCTCATGCAGGGGGATTAGGTCAACATGTACCAAGGTCTCCTGATGCAGGAAGGTAAACACACTGAGCCTCCTCATGCAGGATGGTATAGGTCAACATGTACCAAGGCCTCCTCATGCAGGATGGTATAGGTCAACATGTACCAAGGCCTCCTCATGCAGGACGGTAGGTCAACATGTACCAAGGCCTCCTCATGCAGGACGGTAGGTCAACATGTACCAAGGCCTCCTCATGCAGGACAGTAGGTCAACATGTACCAAGGCCTCCTCATGCAGGACAGTAGGTCAACATGTGCCAAGGCCTCCTCATGCAGGATGGTAGGTCAACATGTACCAAGGCCTCCTCATGCAGGACAGTAGGTCAACATGTGCCAAGGCCTCCTACCACAACCGAACTGCATGCTTAACCACTGTAACCCTCCATATTGTGGGGAAACCTTCCCCAAAACATCCTGGAGAATGCTCCACGCGTCCCAGACTCTTATACCTTCCCTAAAACAACCTGGGCAACGCTCCACATGTACCAGACTCTTATACCTTCCCTAAAACAACCCGGGCAGCGCTCCACATGTCCCAGACCCTTCTACCTTCCCTAAAACAACCTGGGCAACGCTCCACATGTCCCAGACTCTTCTACCTTCCCTAAAACAACCTGGGCAACGCTCCACATGTCCCAGACTCTTCTACCTTCCCTAAAACAACCTGGGCAACGCTCCACATGTCCCAGACTCTTCTACCTTCCCTAAAACAACCTGGGCAACGCTCCACATGTCCCAGACTCTTCTACCTTCCCTAAAACATCAGAGAGAACGCTCCACACATCCCAGACTCTTCTACCTTCCCTAAAACATCCGGGACAACTCCCCCATTGCAGTTATAGAACTCCACTCACTTCCAATATTCGTAGTCTGAAGACTCACCTCTTCAGACTCCACCTTAGCCCGTAGCAGTTGTCGTACCATCTAGCCTTGACGACCTCGCAGGCTTATTCAAAAGTTAAAAATGTAATTTAGATAGCATGTATTGTACAGTAGACAGATCCCAGATACATTTACCTGGCATCCTATAGTGTGTATAGTTTCAATGTACAGATTATTTATTTGTAATTGTATTATGCTGTTTTTAGACTGATGCTAGGTTATTGGTTTACCTATGATCCTAGATTACTCATTATGTAATTCGATGTATCCATTCCCTTGTGTTTACCCTGCTTAATCCATTTTGGGCGGGAACCCCTTTTGGCGTTAGCATTATGATATGCTTTAGCTATTGAAAAATAGCAGATCTACAAGCTCATAGCGCGCCACTCGGTGGCGCGCTATGAGCTTGTAGGTCTGCTATTTTTGAAAAATCGAAGAACGACTGACATAGAAACATAGCTTTTTCAGAAAACTGTCAGGATGTAGAAGACATTTTTAGAATCTGATCTCAGGTCTCAGGAGTGTCTGCTAAATGCCTCAATTGGAAATTGTAGATGGCAGAAAATAGATTGACAGGCTCACAACAACGCATCAATCAAAGATCGTCACAAATAGCAATGCACTCTTTTATTTCTGTCCAACAGGCTCGCTGTTCGCCAGCTGCACCGCCAACCAGATGTTCGACAGCTCCACCTTCGGAGGGGACCTGTACCTGGAGCAGGGAGACATAGCCCAGTTCGAGCCTCCCTTCCTGGGCTCCGGGTGGACCGTGCACTGCCTGGGCGATGGAGCCCGAGGAACCAAACCCAACCCTACGCTGGAGCCCGTCGTTCCCTTCTATCAGTGGGTCACTATCATATCAATACTGTGTGTGTGTGTGTGTGTTAAGGCTGTACCTTAGCCCTTTTTTTTGGACTCGAACTTCGGCAGGAATTCCCGAGCGAACATCCGGACCATTTGTTTCCAATTAATTTAAAAAATAACCTTTGAGATATCCGAGCGCAGCGCGTCTCCCCTGCTCTTTATCAATCTCTCTCGTCTCTCCCAACACACACACACACACACACACACACACACACACACACACACACACACACAAACACCGTCAAGTGGCTCCGCGTAAACAAAACAGCTGATCTGCAAGCTCACGTGAGCTTGCTGGCAGGCAGCTAAAACAGCGTATATTGCTCGTTATTTGTTCCACCTGTGTATTCTGGGAGGCGCATTGAAGTGAAGTGGGCACAGGGCAAAAGCAGATCCTCCGTGACCGTTTTGCTTAACAATGATCAGAGTTCCCTACTTTTTGTGATGTGATGCTAGAGAGCATATGCTAATATATCATGGCCCCTGTCAGCGATCATGCTGGTGTGTGTGTGTGTGTGTGAGAGAGACGCGTCAGACATTCCATTCAATTCACCTCAGCTGCAGGTCAATCACCAAATTACAAGCACTGGAGATGGGACAGCAGAACTAGGAGATATTTCTTTAAAAAAATCTTAACTTCTGACAGGAATGCACTAGAAACTTACTTTTTTTTTTACATGCTCATATCGCATTCTCGCCGAGATATATTTTCGAGTTAATAAAAAAAGGGAAAAAATAATAATATTTTTTATTTAATAAAAAAATAAAAATAAATAAAACGAATGGTTCAAGCCCATTAATTAAGATTCGAGTGCCAACCCTAACGAGCGAACATTCGAACCTTGAATGTTTGGGGACAGCCTTAGTGTGTGTGTGTGTGTGTGTGTGTGTGTGTGTGTGTGTGTGTGTGTGTGTGTGTGTGTGTCTGTGTGTGTGTGTGTGTGCGTGTACTTGAATTATTACGCTTGTGAGGGATAAAAGTGAGGACAACTTTCCAGATCCTCACAAGAGAAATAGTAGTCTTATGGTTATAAAAAAAGATTTGGGGAGTTTGGCTTATACAATTAGGACAAGATTGGGTTTACGGTTAAGTTCATTATACACAACTTCCGTTTGTGTCATGATGACTCATGAGTCTCATGGCATGAGTACATCCACACAGAATTTGAAAGTCTTTGAACATTTTGGAAAATATTTGCCTGAAGAAGGTCGAAAGACCGAAACGTTGCACTTTGCCATTAAAAAAAAAAGCTCTTGAACCAGCAAGTGGTCTCCCTCCTCCTCCACGTTTGCTGCTTTGTCGCCTACACACCTGCTGTTAATGAGTCGAGTGTGCGGAAGTCTTCTCTTCGAAAATATTTGCCTGTAATGACTTCAGGTTAACTGCTCCCCCCTGTCAGGTGAAAAGAAGCAGCTTGGACTACTCATGCATAGAAGGAAGCATGGGATCAGTCCGCTGTTCCCCCCCCCCCAGGTTGGCAGAGGAAGTGTAGCGCCCAGGATTACATTAGATAATCGACACTGGGTGAAAAATGGGTTGCAAAATCGTGGGATAAAAATTAATACAAAAAAAGAAAGTGGTTAATTGTGTGCCCAAGACGTCCACAGACGTCCTGGGAATTACCCGTATGTGGGGCCCAAGAAGTTTTTTATAAAAAAAAATTATGTCAAAAAAATGAATGTAAAAAGTGGGCACCCTGGGTTACTATTTTGAAAGTGTTGCGTGGGCACACAATGTGTTAACTTGAGTATGGAGTTATTGAATGATAGGATATGGTGGATATGCTATGTCTGCCCACAGGTGGTTCTTGAAGTCCTGTCCAGAAAACATTCTGGTTGGTGGAGGCAAGCCGGCCTGTGAGTTTGCTCTCCAATTCGGTGAGTAGCACTTAAGAGCCAAATGACCTCCACATTGTTTATGTTTGGATATACATATTATCTGAGAACATTAAGAAAAACGTGATGGAACCAAACCATTAGGATGTTCATGTTCTTTTTTTTGTGCACAAAAAAAGAAAAAGAAAATCCTTGTAGTTGCCCAGTTTTGAAGCAAATGTTTTCCACATCTAATGTGGGAAAGCACATGGGAAAGTCCTTTATTTGTACAATTTGTGGAAAAAGCTTTAAACTTCACCTTTTTTTTCCTGCCTTGGGAGCTATGAACAAAAACTAATTTCACCCACTCTTTTACTTTACTGTGACGGTGACAATACATTCTGATTCTGAATGTAATCTAATTTAATTTAACCCATTAAGACCTGACGTTTTTCAAAAATAGCAGATGTACATGCTCGCAGCCCGGCATGAAGTGACACGCTGTGAGCTTGTAGATCTGCTATTCTTTGAACAGCCAACGCTAAAATGATGATGCTTTACCGGTTTTACTGGGTTGAACTAATCTAATCTAATCGAGACTAATATAATATAATATAGCCTAATTTAACACAATACTGCCCATCCCTCCAGACCAGAGGGTGGCGCCAGTGCCAGCAAAATCCGCAAAATAAGCATAGAAGACGGGTCACTTCCGCGTTATTATTTATCCCACCGCAGTTCTAGGAAAGCCCTGCTGTGATTGGCCAGTAGTCGTTGTGATTGACAGTTCTCGTTTTTGCGACCAGTCATTAGTCATACAACTACAACCTATCTCAAACCCTCACCCTAAACCTAAGCCCCCACGGGGCAGCACACCTAAACCTAACCTTAACTCATGTCTAAACAATGACTAGTCTAAACTAAGTATGCACCCCCCTAAACCTAACCCGAACGGCCTAACCTCAGTAAAACGATGCCTTCCCGGGGAGCCAATCAGACACATGGTGAGGCGGGTCTACCCTAGAACGTTGGTGGGATTCATAATCACGCGTCACTTCCGCACACGCCGGAAGTGATGTAGTGTTGTTTCTGTAGTGTAAGGATAGGGAAGGGACAGACCATCACCCCCAGAGCAGCCATGATGATCAGTGTGGCTTGGATTAACGTTTTAACCCATTTTGGGCGGGAACCCCTTTTGGTGTTTTAAACATTATGTTATAATTTAGCTATTGAAAAATAGCAGATCTTCAAGCTCGTGAACATATTCATTTCAGAAAACTGGAGGATTTAGAAGATTTCTTTTAATTTCGAGGTCAGGCCTGAATGGGTTAATAGGCTATAAACATGGCATTTTATGCCATTCTGAATAAATAAAGACTAATAACCCTGTGCGCGTGCACGTGTACCGCGGATTATCATGTACGCCGTTTCTACAAGGAGAGGCCTATGGATGCTAGGCCTATAATGGTATAATTATAAATATAATCTAATCTAAACTAATCTCCTATAATGTAATGTAATCTCTCAGCCAGAGGCAGATGTGTGGCCTCTGCAGATTACGACGCCGAGGGACCCGACGAGCTCACTGTGGCGTCCGGCGATGACATAATCATCGTGGGACTGCTGGTGTCCTGCTTTGATTGGTTCGTGGGGAGGCTGGAGGCGACGGGGGAGGTGGGGCTGGTCAGGACCGGCCTGGTCAAACCGTCCAATGACATCTGTGAGTAAGTGAAGCGTAGTCCAATTAGAAGCTTTTTATTTCAGTGGTTCATAAAGTAAGTGGAGCGTAAGCGCCTCTGTTTACTGGTCCAATTAGAAGCTTTTATTTCAATGGTTCTCAAAGTGCGGTCCGGGGACCCCAGCTAGATTCGTTAACACATTAACTGCCAGGTGTTAAGTAATTATACTCAATATTGTGAGGCTAGCCATTAGATAAGTCAGGGATAATTTCGCGGAGGTGCCATAATCACCCTGAAGGGTTTTATTTCTCAACAATGACCGGCTGGCCGTCAATTATACAGCTTATTGTACGGCTACTTAATAAATTAATTCATAAATTGACAACAAAAGTAACAACAAAACTATAAGTATTTGCTTGCTTACGGTAATGAAAGTATAAATCCGTCTTGGGTGGACACGGTCTCCTCAGAAAACAAGGAAGTGTTGATCAAATAGAATCGGTTTTCGGTTACGGCATCATCTATTTCTCGCTTCTCGTTTGTGAGCAACGTTTAGCTGTAAATGCATTGTGCGTGATGTGTGTGTACATGGCTGCCGTGATGGATACGACACAACATCAAGCAGTGCAGCCAGGTGCTCTGAGCCTTTGATTAGACAGCGGTCTCTTAATTGAGTTCATCGGCCATTAATCCAGAAATAACACAACGGTGAATTCAGCGATCAGAATCAAGCATTAAACCAAGCCGTGTAAGAATAATGTGTATTATTATTGTCATCGTAACAACAATGTGCCTTGTGCATGGAGGACACAAATGGTTGCGAACGCAGTGAGCACTAACTATGAGACCTAGCAGAACATGTCTGTGTGTCTGTCTGTCTGTCTGTCTGTGTGTGTGTGTCACGTTGTAAGACCACCCGCCCGCCGCCAGAGGGCGCAGCTGTATCACACACAAAAAACACACACACAAAAACTTAACTTAAAAAGAAAAAAACGTACAAAAAAAACGTAAAGAAAAAACACACACGCACGCACACATACAAATACAACACACTAAAAAAAGATCTTAAAAAAAAACTTAACTTAACTAAAAAAATAATAATAATAATAAAAAAACCTTAAAAAAGTAGGTAATTTATTCTAACTGTTATTGCAATTTACGAGCTGCGTTCGCTTCCCGCGTTCGCGCGTCTTACTTGTAGACAGAAAAGTAGCAGAGACCGTCCAATCTTCCCCCGTTTCAGATTGGCAGACATCTTCCCGGACGAAGAAGAGAGAGGGAGTTCTTCAGTACTCTGAACAATCTGTCTCCGTTTCAGATCGGCAGACATCTTCCTGGACGAAGAGGAGAGGGAGTTCTTCAGACTGAGAGAGGAGCAGGTCATCGAGGAGACCGTGGACCTGTTGAAGAAGACGGCTCAGATTGACGTCGGCTACATCTACAAGCTGGGTAACACAGATGACATTGATCAGTGGTTCCCAAACCTTTTCATGTCAAGGACCCCCAAATCAACATGTATTAGATTGCATGCATTTGAAAACATGTGCCAGTGATCCCATTAAAGGTATATTCAGTGATTTCACTTAATTCAAATATCACTTTTTTTTCCTTTTTTTTCGGATAATCCTCCCTACTATAAAGTGTGCTGACCATATAAGGAGTTCCTCCCTGTCCCCAGTGAGCCCCTGGAGTCAAAAAACCCTAGTTTCGGTTTGGGCTTTGGGTGGCAAAGCCTTCATCCAATCAGGATGAGAGGGGCCTTCCTCCAATCATGATCGAGTGGGGAGGGCATTGGTGCACGTGCTGTTGGTCTGTTGTACTTCCCCCACTGTAGAGCGTGTGCATGTGCACATCTTGTTACCGGGTGGACCGTGTTTTTTTTCCAAATCACTGAATGCTCCTTTAAGGGAAGATTTTTACGGCTCTAGCAGTGATTTTCACACGCATTAGGCTACGGACCCCCCGATTTAATGGCATTTCTACCTCTGGTACCCCAACTTATATTGTAAAACCACTGTTAATTTAACTCTGAGAGTGTACAAATGGAACCAAATGTGTACACTCTCAGAGTTACAGACCCATAAGGGTCCATTTGGTTCCTAACTATCTCTAATTGAGCTATGGTACCCCCTGGAACTCCCTCAAGTACCCCTAGGGGTCCCCGGGGTCCCACTTTGGGAACCACGGACAGAGATAATGTTGTCGATTAAATAATCGTCCAAAGATGAAGGAATGACAAAGTTCTTCAGGGTGAAGTATTGAGAATTTATTAAGAAGATTCAGCAGAGAAACAATATACAGAGAGTGAGGAACAGGCCTCCGTGCCTGTTCCAGCAGCCCCTCCGGGCACAAGCCTCCTCAACCCTATTCTCAGACAGTCCTTATAGTCTTGTCTTAACAGAGATGCTATACAAAATGTTCATATAAGGATCTGCGCTAAAGATAAGGGTGACACACAAATAAGTATACCTTTGCTGACAGCATGGAGGAGTCAAGTCAGCTGTTAGATTGACAGCTGCATGAATTAGACTGAGCACATTGGTGAGCAAAGAGACTTAATGGAAGGAAGATAAATACACAATAATGCATATATTTGGCACTGTAGTTGGCATTCTAAAATTCCCCTTACAATAAATAACTCAGTGCCGTTCAAGTTGCGTGCCCATAAGGACAGAATCGTAAATTATCATGTCCGCTATCAGCATGCAACGTTTTGCAGGTACCCCCGAAACGTCAAATATAGTGCTGTATCATGGCATATATATAATAAAATCCTGTCCTCAGCCGTCACCCGTTTGACGTCACGAGTGTAAGAATGCGATTGTCAGCGCATATTTAACTTTTTCCCAACTCACAAATCACGCAGTGTCACAAATCATGCCGTTTGCAAAATACCGTTGCTGTAGTCAGATTTCAAGTTAAAAAGACACACTGGGAGCTAATGTGGGGCTGATTTCAACAGCATATAAACTAGACTGGATTTGAACCCCTATGGGTTTCAGCGATTATCACAAACACATTGCCGTTTTGTTGCAGCAGCACCATGTTGATGAGGAGGCTTGAATGTTCAGCTTGTTTTCATTTACGACTCATTTGCACTCCTCTGTGATTGATTTAATGTGTTTTCATGGATGGTTGGATTTATTTTCAGTTTTTCCTTTTCATCGTTTTGTTCTCAGATCCAAGTAATCAACAGGATCCCGACAAGAAAGCAGCACAAAGTAGGTTTTTTCCATATTTAAAATGTGCCACTTTTTTTCAAATATATATTTTGAAAATAGCAGATCTAGGAGCTCACGTCGCATCACGTCAAATTTACTATATAGGTTTAAAGTGCTCATGTGTTAGTCGCTTCTTTTGGGCTTGTTTTCATACACCTGGTTGCTCATTTCTCTCGCAGAATCTGGCCTTGATTTTGACATGCTGAATTCATATTGATTCTTCATCTCCAGGCATGCAGTCTCTACGGCTGTTTCACCACACATTAATCCTCTCGCTAACCATTTGCAGACGGCTCTTCTCCGGGCCAAGTCGACGCTGAGCCGCCGGCCGACCTCCAGAGGAATATCCTGCGGATTCTCAACCAAGGCAAAGATCCGCCCTCTTCTTGCACCACAGCCAAGACAGATCCGACCCGGGGAGGAGGAGAAGACCCGGAAGTCCCGGAGGCTGCCGCTCCGGCTCCGGCTCCGGCTCCGGCTCCGGCTCCGCGTTTCACCGTCCACCCGGTGGTGGAAGGAGGCGACAACAACAACGCGGAACACTTCGCTCCGCTGCTCGCCTTCCTCGACGGCTCCGACTGCAAGCCGGAGTTCGGCGCCCTCTACGGGCTGACCCCGGAACTCCTCGCCTCCTCCGCCTTCGTCGGCCAAGCGGATGAGGTAGCGTTGATTTCCACTGACGAAAACTAAATAACATAATTGACATAATGATTGGTGACTAAAACTATGACTAAATATACTGACAATTTCGTCAACAAATGTAAAAACTATACTAACATCTTACGGCCGGGCTACACCAGGGTTTTCGCGCACAAAACGCACGCGTTTACTCTAAACGCGTGTGTTGAATTTAGGTCCAGTCCTATTTTAAAAAACGCACGCGCGGAAAAGCCTGGTGTAGCTTGGCCGTTAGGGAGGGAAGAGATCATTTTATGTGTGGTTGCGCTCAGGTGTTGCACTCTGAAAATAGCAGATGTACAAGCTCACAACCCGACGCGTTGTGAGCTTGTAGATCGGCTATTTTCAGCATTTTCAGTAAAATCGGCCATTACGATGCCATCAAAATAAATTTTAGTCGACTAAATCAACTGTAGATTTAGTCGCCTAAAATCTTATGATCTAAAAATCTAAATTTTGCCCGTCAATATCGCGACACTGTAGGACGAGCTGGCGGCCTTCCTGGGCGGGGCGCGGGAAGCGGCGAGGAAGAAGCGGCTGTACTGGTCGCAGAGCCGCCTGTGCTTCCTGCTGGGCAAGCTGTGCGCCGGGAGGTCAAAGTTCAGCCAGGCCCGGGTCTACCTGGAGGAGGCGCTGAGCGTGCCGCGAGACGGCTTCGCGGACATGAGGCTGCTGGCCAGCGTCTACGCCGGCCTGGCCGCCGTGTACCTGGTGCAGAAGAACGGCGAGAAGTACTTTGCGCTGGCGGAGCGCGTCGGCGCCTTGCTCATGGGCTTCCCGTACTGCGCGGAGAGCGTGGAGACCAAGAACTCGGAGGTAAAAAAAATCAAGAAAATGTTATTGTCCATTTGACATTAAATGGAAATTTGCCTTTGGCACACCGGCAGTCGGTATACACCAATAAAAACAACATCTATCTATGAATGCACCATGTCTCTGTCTCAGTAGTGTATGCAGGAACAGACTCGGTGCTCTACAGCCAGTAGAGCACCGAGTTACCTGAAATACACAAATGCATTCACATAACGCAGCGACAGTGATCATGGGCCGAGGGGATTATGTGGTGGAGCTATTTAAGCATTTTCTTAGTTAAAATGTCCACTGCAGTTGGCACAAACGTCTTGGAACCCTTCTTTTTTTAAGAGTTCAAATTGTCATTGTTACGAACGCAGTGAGCACTAACTATGAGACCTATAGCAGAACATGTCTGTGTCTGTCTGTGTGTGTGTCACGCTGTAACACCACCCGCCCGCCACCAGAGGGCGCAGCTGTATCACACACACACACACACACACACACACACACACACACACACACACACACACACACACACACACACACACACACACACACACACACACACACACTTAAAAAAAACCTTAAAAAAGTACGTAATTTATTCTAATTGTTGTTATTGTTGCAATTTACGAGCTGCGTTCGCTTCCCACGTTCGCGCGTCTTACTTGTAAATCTGAATTGTCCTGAAGTTGCAATTGTTTGTCTCCAATGATCTTTAGGTGATGAAGTACGCCCTGAAGAAAGCCGTGCTGTCGCACAACACCATGGCCGAGGCCCGCGCCTGTTACCTACTGGCCAAGCTTCACCTGAGGCGGGGGGAGGGCGGCGCCGCCGAGGCAGCGGGCGCCGTGCCGTTTATCGAGAGACTCCTGGTTCTTTCCACGGTACGGTGGTCACGATTATTACATCATCGTCTAATCGCAAATTATTTGAGGTTATTTTGTCATAAATCGTGTCCGATGTTGAAAAATGTTCGTACATTTTTCGTACAATTTACAAGCTTACAACGTGGCACGCAAGTGACACATTTTAAAGGACCACTTCACAACTTTTCAACCCATCTTCATATAATAGGTCCTCACTAATAATCATGATAAAATACCACCATTCTTTTCTACTCAGTCTGTGTCTCATAGGAGGGCTGTGGGCAGTTCGGAAACCCGTCCACCAGTGACATCATCGTTAGGCATATTTCTTTTAAACAATATGTTTTTACTAAAATGTTTAGATTTTTATCATCGTGAGAACGATGGCTTCCTTTTTCGCATTGCAACTTTTCAGGACTAGAAAGCCTGCAGTTTCTATTAGCTTGGATTCCCCATTGATGATGTCACTGGTGGACGGGTTTGTAAACTGCCCACAGCCCTCCTATGAGACACAGACTGAGTAGAAAGAAATTGTGCCATTTTATCATGATTATTAGTGAGGACCTATTATATGAAGATAGATTGAAAAGTGGTTTAGTGGTCCTTTAAGCGCGTTAAGAAACGCGATTAACCCTGTAAAACCCCGGATTAATTTCTACTTGCAAAAAAAACGATTTCAACCATACTACTACTTTTTACTACTAGGACTTATCAGAGGAAATCATGTAAAAAAATATATATATCTTTTTTTTTGCAAATTTTATGCACATTTATAATAATTGTTAAAATAATAATAATACATTAATAATTTACATTTGGGGGATATCTTTCACAATAATGAATAAAACATGTTCTAGACATTCTAATGATCACAAAAAAACATATATTACAATTATTTTACTTACTTTTATTAGGGTTAAAGGTCATAGGTTAAACATTGAGTCCAGAGATTTTTAATTTGTGTGAATTTCAGCCTCTGTGGGGGGTATTTATATGCAAATATCATGACCAATTGCATTGCAATTAACATCAATGATGACGTTTAGGTGAAAAAAGAACATTAATACAAATGTTTTAATGAATGAATGAATTAAAATATGTTGTAGTATTGCAACGCTGGGTGTTACAGGGTTAAATCGTTAATCGCAAATTATTAGTGTGACAATTAATGGTCAACTTAAATGTAAGTGTCATGGCGACAGCCTCATTCCACGGAGGAGGCGGCGGGCCCCGGAGGTGCGAGTGTCTCCCCCAGCCACGGGTACCTGCTCCTGGGCAGACTGTACCGGGAGCTGGGCCTGCCCCAGCTCAGCTTCAGCTCCAGCAGACAGGCCTCCATGCACCCCTCGGCCAGGCTGAGCGACTGCCTCAGCGCCCTGGCTCTGGTCCTGCAGAACACCGCAGACTTCTACGGGTAGGACTCAGGCCCGTTTTGGGTCTTTATTATACTAAAATTGGCTTTTGGACGGATGGTGACTTGAGTGCATGGGTGTCACAACCGTATAGCATCCGATTCGCTTGGCCCAAGTTTCACATTATGTAGAATGAATGTGTCCACATGGTTGTCTGCATATGGTTGTCGGCGCAACAAAAATGTTGAAAAATGATCATACATTTTCCAACCCCCCCATTCACATGCACTACAAGTTGTAGATTGTCTTTTTTTGACTACTTGTGTTTGGTTACAAAGCTTAGGCAAACAGAAATGTAATTTCTTTTTATCAAAGTTTCTTTATTAATTTTTCAAGTCACATTATGAGTCAAAAATAGCATACAAAAATTGTTGAAAGTTTTTACCCCTCCCTCCCCCCAGAGTTCCCGCTCTGAAAGAGCCACAACCCCTGGTATCTTGTACCATTAACAAAGATACATTGAAATAAAAGGCACATACAAATATACATATTCAAAAATAGAAGTAATTAAGAAATGTAATTTTTAATCAATGAATCAAAAACAACCATCAATTATTAACCCATTTTGGGCGGGAACCCCTTTGTGTTAGCATTATGTAATGCTTTAGCTATTGAAAAATAGCAGATCTACAAGCTCATAGCACGCCACTCTGTGGCGCGCTATGAGCTTGTAGATCTGCTATTTTTGAAAAATCGAAGAACGACTGACATAGAAACATAGCTTTTTCAGAAAACTGTCAGGATGTAGAAGACATTTTTAGAATCTGATCTCAAAATGGGTTAACTAACCATAGACCAAACCAATGAAAAATGTCACTATGGCGACAGCCCCATCTTCAGGACCAAGAAGGACGGCTCCTCCATTCCGGCTCAGGTAGCGCCGTACTTGTCCCGGGCGCTGTCCTTCACTCAGGAGCCTGCCACGCCCACCACGACGGCGCTGAACGGACCAGGAGGGCAGGACCAGCACCACCACCAGCACCATGGCCTGAGTCAGGCCGTCACTCTGTGTCTCTCACAGCTGTTCCACAAGCACGGCATGGTGGGTCGTTTGGTCGACTAAAACTATGGCGAAAAATGTTCGTCGACTACCTTTTTCCCCCCCGGGGGAAAACTGAATAATAATACGAAATAAAAACTAAGCTATGATGAGTAAAACTATGACTAAATGTACGGACAATTTCGTCAACGGAAATGGATTAAAAACTAAACTAAAATGTTAGGGAGGGAATAGCGTTGAAGAGACGCAGCAACAGTGATCATGGGCTGAAAATAGCCGATCTACAAGCTCACAAGGCGTCGCGCTGCAACGCATTGTGAGCTTGTAGATCGGCTATTTTCGGAGCGCAACCAAGGGCAAAATCTGCCATTACGACACCATCAAGGCCTGCCAAAACACATTTTAGTCGACTCAAATCTTATGACATTTAGTTGACTAAAATGACAACTAAAATCAAAATGTGCTTGTCCAAATCGACGCTATAGGTGGGCCACGCCGTGCGCTCCATGCACGCGCTGGTCAGCCGCAGCCCTCCCCAGTCCTCTCAGAGCCTCGCCCCTGTGCCGGCAGCCCCCGAAAGAAACAGCGCCCTCGTGTGGCTGGCGTGGCTCCACGTCTGCGACGGCCGGCCGGAGACGGCGGTGGAGATCCTGGACGCCATCCTGGCGGCCATGCCGGAGCACTGCACCACGCCGCAGGAAGGTCCGTTACCGTTTAATGCTTTTTTTTAAAGGTGTAGTGAAATGAAAAATAAGTTTTTCACACTTTTAGACCATATCAGTGGTCATCATATGAGCATACCTAACAATGGATGCCAAAAAAATTGTGTATTTTGTGTATCAAAAGTCCATAAAAATCTTTTTATTACTTCCTGAAAACGAAAACGTACTGCGTGATGACGTGTCGAGGCCCACATCGATAAAAGCCAATAAAAATGAAGCTCACCTGTTTAATTCCCCATATGTGCGCATCCGTTCAGCACAGCTGCTAATGATTACAGAAATCCTCCGTTTGTATTCCCATTCAAGATAACATCCAGAAAGTGTATTACTCAGTTTCAACTTAATCATCACGCTAAAATATGTATCTTAAAACATTATAGGGTAGAAATAAGCCACATAACAGTAAACTGGTACAGCTGGCCAACCATCTGACAAACGCACTCCATGCTGTCCTGCGTAGCATAGCTACCGTCCCTAGCTACCGTCCCATCGCCTGAAGGGATGCGACGCTCTGATTGGTTCAGAAACTTCAAAGCGGTGTTTCAACTTGAAACCGTCTGAAACTTCAAAATAAAATGTCCACCATTTCCGTTTCACTACGCCTTTAATGTTGTTTTCTTTTATTCCAAAGGGGAGAGAAAGAAAGGTGAAGATGGCCTTTTTAGCCTCATTGTTTGACAAATAGTCCGGTCCACGTCTAAGAACCTCTCACCTCTTCAGACTCCATCTTAGCGTGCAGCACTTGCCGTAGCACTTGCCCTAGCCTCGACGACCTTACAGGCGTATGCAAAGGCTCAATTTATGTAATTTAGATAGGATTTTAGGTAGACACTCCATAATGTACCTTCATACCTTCATACCTTCACTCTACAGATATTGTACTGTTAGACAGATATTAGGTTCTTGCTTATGATTCTTGATGACATATTTATATGTATTTGTTGTATTACCATGTGTTGTTCTTGCTTACTGTAAATCGCTCTGGATTAAGAGCGTCTGCTAAACGCCTAAATTGTAAATTGTAAATAATAAGAATGAAGTGTTTCAGGCCGATCTGGCGCCACTGAAATAAAATACACTTTGTTTTGGCTGTGTTGTTTAGGTGTGGTGCTCAACATGCGTGGCGTGGCCCTGCGGCGCATGGGTGACCTGCGGAGGGCAGCAGAGAGCTACCAGTCTGCCATCGACATCTGCGAGGAGTTTGAGGACCGACACAACTGGGCTGTAGCTCTGGCTAATCTAGGTGAAAAACCCTTACATGTTTATACTCTTTATATTATACATAACATCATAATATCGCATTACATTAATCAATAAAACACTGTAAATGGTACATTTATATAGGGCCTTTCTCCAAAGAACTTTCCAATGTGAATTACATTCAGCCATTCCCAATGTTGATGTGAAAATGAAATTGTACTGTGATGCATCTCGACGACATTGCAAATGAGTGCAACGTCAATATCTTTCGAGAATAAATATAGTTTGAATGAATGAATGAATGAATGAATGAATGAATGAATTCACACTAGTGAGTAACTACTCATCAGGAGCAGTCAGAGGGTTCAGTGTCTTGCAAAAGGACACTTTGACACTATCTCAGCGGAGCCTGGGATCGAACTGGGAACCTTACGTTTCCCAAGCAGCCTGAGTCACTGCCGCTGTGTTATGCCAGAGTCAAGACTCTGGTATCAAAACGACAAAACGAGTCACTTAATCAACGTTAGTCACTTAATTAATAAGGCATTTACTCCAGTACGTTATTCCTTTTTGTCTGTCGATGGATGTGTCCCACGGGACCTGTCTTATGCAAAATAACAAATAGACACATTTGAGGTCTCAACGCCCACTTTAGTCAGTCTCCCTCCTGTGTTTCTGCAGGCATGCTGTGCCTGAAGGCCGGCGCTAAACGCCTGGCGGAGACTCATCTCCTCGGTGCCGTGGAGATCTTCTCTGAGCTGGACAGAGAGGAGAACCACCATGAGGAGAACTTCATCACGGTGTTACTGGAGCTGGGACAGCACTACGTGGACCAGGGGAACCCGCACAATGCCAAAGGCTGCCTGGAGTGGGCGCTGCTGCTCTCTGTGTACGCGGACCATGCTGTCTGTGAGTAGAGAGAGGCGCGCACGCACGCACGCACGCATGCACGCACACACGCACACACACACACACACACACCACAATGATTTCCCCTTCATGTTCTCTGTTTTATGCGGGTTAAGGCCTCATTCACACGTACCAAACACCAATCAAGCAAATGTTTGGTCCACAATGCTTTTCCAATGGGAGTCACATGGTTTGATCAAACATTTGTTTGATGAGGGGGCAGGGGCAGAACACCACCAGCAATCAGCAATCAAACACAAATGTTTGATCAAACCATGTGACTCCAATTGGAAAAGCATTGTGGTGGCCCAAAAAAAACAAAAAAACGACCAAACATTTGCTTGATTGGTGTTTGGTACGTGTGAATGAGGCCTGAGAGTCTCGGTTTCAGGAGCAGGTTTTGATTCCAACTCGGTGCACAAATTGGTGTCAGAAATGCAGAAGTTCTTAGTCCTCGCGTGAGGGACATGACGGGACGTCCCGAAGTAAGCGATAATTGACGGTGCGTCAGTGCCTAATCATCAGTAATCGTCGGTAATGTTCTCCATAATGACCACCACTCACTGTCAATTATCCCGATTATTATTAGTATTTCCTTGCTTGCTTGCTTACGGTAACGAAAGTATTCCATACGTTTTTTTTAGAGGCCCTCATCTATGGAATTACCTAGATGCTTCACTTAAATCCTCATTATCCTTGCCAATATTCAAGAATCTAAAGAAATATCTTATTTTTTCCTCTGTAGATTACATGATTTACTTTGATGTGTCATATTTTCTTTTGTGTGTTTGTTGTTGTATTGTTTATTTCCCCTTTTTGTGCAGTCTGTGTTTTTATTTCTTTATTGCACAGCTGCCCCCCTTTGCCAAACTTGTAGACTTCATAATGAAGTTCTTAATGAACCTTTAATCTGTTTAATCAATGACCTCTTCCATACAGGAAAGGATTCCAAATAAGCCTTCTTCCTTTCCTTGCATTGTATTTTTGTTCTTCGATATGTATTGTCTATTTTTTATACTATGTGCTAAATAAATAAACCTAAACCTAAACTTAAATCAAGCATTAACCCATTTTGGGCGGGAAGTTGTTAGCATTATGTTATGCTTTAGCGATTGAAAAATAGCAGATCTACAAGCTCGTAGCGCGCCACCGAGTGGCGCGCTACGAGCTTGTAGGTCTGCTATTTTTGAAAAATCGAAGAACGACTGACAGAAACATAGATTTTTCAGAAAACTGTCAGGTCAAAATGGGTTAAACCAAGCCGTCCAATGAATGTACTTAGATACTAGTGGCTAGTACAAAACGACATGCACCATTTGTGTCGTCATGTATGCTGCCAGGCCAGCTGAGTGCCACCCGGAGGCTGTGCCATCTGTACGGGGAGGTGAGCGCCGACCGGGCCCTGGGACAGTGCATCCTCTACAACGAGCACCTGGTCAACCTGCTGCAGAGACACGGGGACAGAGGACAGGAGGGACACGCCCTGGAGACCATCAGCCAGCTCTACCTCAGCCTGGGGACACCCAGGTTACTGCCGGGGTGCCGTGTGTGCGTGTGCGTGTGTGTGTGTGTGTGTGTGTGCATAAATCATCATACTATAATTCAGTCAATGTCTGAATGTGTGTCTGTCTGTCTGTCAGAAACACTGCCGTATCTCCTCACTGCCTGCACCAATCACTCCCACTTTTCACACAGGCATTGACCATAATAATATGGAGGTCTTAACGAAGCCCTTTTTTCAATTTAACAAATTATAGATTAATAATGAATTTATTAGTGAATTAAAAACGCACCCAGGGCGCAGTACCCCCCACGGCCACAAGGGGCAATATCTCACAACGGGTAAGGGCTAGTATAACATAATTCACCGACCATAAATATCATTTCCGTACACACTTGCGTGCGTGGGTGCGGTATGACTGTGTGTGTGTTTGAATGTTTGCGTGTGCGCCTTTGCGTGTGTGCATAAATTACATTTATGGTCGGTGAGTTATGTTATATTTATGCAATGATGTACAATACCATATTGTCATTCTTTTAACATTTGGTTGTATTTTAAGTTTTAACTGTTTTTGAGTGGTGCAACCACTCCAAGGAACAGCAATGTCTGTGTTAACCTACCTATGTGACTGTGACTATGTAGCCTCGGAAACCCAGACGTTTTAGTGACTATGTGACTATGAGTACCAGTAGGGGCAAAAGTGGCGCTGTTGTGCCAGAAACACAGAGAGAGAGAGAGATAGTGCTGCACTGTTGCCTGCTAATGAGAGAGAGAGGGGGGGGGGGGGGGGGGGGGGGAGAGGGGAGAGGGGAGTTGCACCACTCAGTTCACACGGGTGTGATTTTCTTATACGGTCTTGTAAAATGTTTTCATATTATGTAATGTATTTTATGTGTGGACCACAGGAAGAGTAGCTGCTACTATTAGGGGATTTAAATACACAATAAACACACGGCTTTAGCACTATCAACTAATAGTAACAATTCTATAACACAATAATTTGTTAGGATTGGTTATATTAGACAAAATAGCCATTTGAAGCTCAAATGATGTGTTATTTCGCTAGAAGCCGATATAGAGCGTCGCAGTCCCGCCCCCCTTACTAATTATTCGACCGGCCCAAAACATTGTGTTTATTATTGTCATGATTTGTCACGAGCCTAGTTGGCTTTGTCTGCGGCGTAAACGTCTTTAAAACCCATTCTGGGCGGGAACCCCTTTTGGTGTTAGCATTATGTTATGCTTTAGCTATTGAAAAATAGCAGATCTACAAGCTCGTAGCGCGCCACCGAGTGGCGCGCTACGAGCTTGTAGGTCTGCTATTTTTGAAAAATCGTGAAAATGCGGCCCAAATCTTTGAAAATTGAACATATTATTTAAGACTTTTATTATTTATATTATTTCAACGTTACGCCTAAATGGGTTAAATAAATACTTTTTGAAAAATCTATGGGGAAAATGAACAGGAAATTATTTTCCGGGCCTCTCGTCGGGGGCGGGACCGCGACGCTCTATATCTCAATATATTGAATTGTAACCCCTGAATCGTATATATACTGTATCCTAATTGTCAGATTCTTGCCAATTAACATTCCCTAAATGGTCTCTTACTGTATGTGTCATCATGGTCATCAGAGGCTACCGGATGGCTCTGGACTACACCAAGAGGAGTCTGGGTATTTTCATCGACCTGGGTCGCAAGGAGAAGGAGGCGTACGGCTGGCTGCAGGCGGGGAGGATCTACCACATGCTGGGTCAGACGGAGCTGGTTGACCTCTACGTCCAGGTCTGACACCAGACACCACACCCCGACAGTCTGTTTGGTTAACCCATTTTTGACCTGAGATCAGATTCTAAAAAATGTCTTCTACATCCTGACAGTTTTCTGAAAAAGCTATGTTTCTATGTCAGTGGTTCTTCGATTTTTCAAAAATAGCAGACCTACAAGCTCGTAGCGCGCCACTCGGTGCCGCGCTACGAGCTTGTAGATCTGCTTTTTTTCAATAGCTAAAGTATAACATAATGCTAACACCAAAAGGGGTTCCCGCCCAAAATGGGTTAATGTCTTTTTTGTGTGTCCCTGGCCGTGTCCCTGGCTTTGTCCGAGCACGGAAATAGCGTTAGTTCACCACCAAGTGTCACTGTTGCGCAGCCTGCCCACACACACACACACACACACACACACACACACACACACACACACACACACACACACACACACACACACACACACACACACACACACACACACACACACACACACACACACACACACACACACACACCAGGGAGGAGGGTTTGTACAGTACAGTACAGTACAGTACAGTACAGTACAGTACAGTACAGTACAGTACAGTACAGTACAGTACAGTACAGTACAGTACAGTACCACTCACTTCAGACGGGTCCAATTTTTTGAAAATCCTGTTAGTTTCTTCCCACTCACAATCTGGTTTTCGGACTACAATAATCGCCCACCGAAAACAGGTGTGACGCATGGCAATCAACTCTCAGACGAGGTGTGACGTCACACACCGAACGCCAATCAGAGCCTGAGTAAACGCAGCATTAGTCACCGAGGAAGTATGTAAGGAGATTTATGATTTGAGCGACGATTGTCGACCGACACGTCGCACTACGTGACACTCAGCGTTTTTGACAGTAACGTGTTGTTAGTTGACAATTGTAAGTTGTTTCTGGATAAAGACCATGGCCATGATTGTATGCAATTTTATAACACCATGAGACAGGGACTTCAATTTAACCCATTTTGACCTGAGATCAGATTCTAAAAATGTCTTCTACATCCTGACAGTTTTCTGAAAAAGCTATGTTTGTATGTCAGTCGTTCTTCGATTTTTCAAAAATAGCAGACCTACAAGCTCGTAGCGCGCCACTCGGTGGCGCGCTATGAGCTTGTAGATCTGCTATTTTTCAATAGCTAAAGCATAACATAATGCTAACACCAAAAGGGGTTCCCGCCCAAAATGGGTTTTAAGAGAGTGTAGAAAGTGAACCAAATGGACCAGAAGGTTCACTTCAGAGTCACAGTCAGACCTGTAAGACTCACAGTATACAATCAGCTGTACATTCTTTCATTAACCCATTTAGGCCTGACGTCGAAATTTAAAAAATGTCTTCTAAATCATGACAGTTTTCTGAAATACCTATGGTTCTATATATCAGTGGTGCTCAATATTTCATGTCAAGGACCCCAAAAATTATATGTAATATGCCTCCGCCCCCCCATCTGAAAATATGTTGTTCCAGGGACCTCCCCAGAAGCAAAGATTTGAGTTGAAATGTTCACTCTTCAAATATATGAGGCACATTTTCACAATTTTTCAAAAAAATTTCAATAGCTAAAGCATAACATAATGCTAACACTAAAAGGGGTTCCCGCCCTGAATGGGTTAAGTATATGTTTGTGTATACTGTTTGTACAGTACAGTAGCCTAACATATGTGTTACAGTGGTTGTGAAAAGGCGGTCATTTAGTGAAATAACTGGTCATTTGTTGTAGAATCACACACTGCACACAATGATTTGGAACCAGCAGATTCTTGTTAGTACAGGAACCTACCATTTAGTAGAGTGAATGGTACCTTCTGTACATCAACCGCTTTAAACTACAAAAAATATTACCACCTGTGAGCAATCTCCATGCATATTGCAAGGCCGGATATTCATTGTCATATTGATTACATTTACTAGAAATGGAATCCGGTTTAGCTTGTGTGTGTGTGTGTGTGTGTGTGTGTGTGTGTGTGTGTGTGTGTGTGTGTGTGTGTGTGTGTGTGTGTGTGTGTGTGTGTGTGTGTGTGTGTGTGTGTGTGTGTGTGTGTGTGTGTGTGTGTGTGTGTGTGTGTGTGTGTGTGTGTGTGTGTGTGTGTGTGCGCGAGAGAAACAGACATACTGTACAATAGAGGGTATGCGCGTGACATCATCAAACCCGGAAGTTATGCAGGAACGCCTACTAAGTGGCAAAAAACTACTTTCTGGCCTTGACAGCCCATGCATTCCAAACAGAAAGGTCCTATCTGATTGCATTAAACAATGTTAAACTCACTTTGCCTGTTGCTTTGCCACTCGATTTGCCACTCGATGTGCCATTCACTTTAACCCATTTTGGGGCGGGAACCCCTTTTGGTGTAAGTATTATGTTATGCTTTAGCTATTGAAAAATAGCAGATCTACAAGCTCATGCGCGCTACGAGCTTGTAGGTCTGCTATTTTTGAAAAATCGAAGAACGACTGACATAGAAACATAGCTTTTTCAGAAAACTGTCAGGATTTAGAAGACATTTATAGAATCGTTCCCAGGTCAAAATGGGTTAAGCATGCGCATACCCTCTATACATGTACATTTTTACAAGATTCTGCAGAATAAGATGGAGTCGTTAGTTATGTGACTAACCTTTCCTTTTTGCCTCCTTTGTGAGACAAACTAGTACTTTTACACGTTTACGTAAAACCACTGGGTGTAGAAGGAGACACATTCATTCATTCATTCATTCATTCATTCATTCAGGTAGCTCAGGACATGGGTCTGGGAACCGGAAACACCAGCTTCATCCTGGGTCTGCTGGAGGCAGCCGGAGACGTGTTCTTCAACAGCAGCCATGACCGAGAAAAGGCTGTGTGCTTCTACAGGGTATGACCTATGACCCTAACATAATGTGTACACTCTGCTTCTACAGGGTATGACCTATGACCCTAACATAATGTGTACACTCTGCTTCTACAGGGTATGACCTATGACCCTAACATAATGTGTACACTCTGCTTCTACAGGGTATGACCTATGACCCTAACATAATGTGTACACTCTGCTTCTACAGGGTATGACCTATGACCCTAACATACTGTGTACTCTGCTTCTACAGGGTATGACCTATGACCCTAACATACTGTGTGCACTCTGCTTCTACAGGGTATGACCTATGACCCTAACATACTGTGTACACTCTGCTTCTACAGGGTATGACCTATGACCCTAACATACTGTGTACACTGCTTCTACAGGGTATGACCTATGACCCTAACATACTATACACTCTGCTTCTACTGAGTATGACCTATGACCCTAACATACTGTACACTCTGCTTCTACTGAGTATGACCTATGACCCTAACATACTGTGTACACTCTGCTTCTACTGGGTATGACCTATGACCCTAACATACTGTGTACACTCTGCTTCTACAGGGTATGACCTATGACCCTAACATACTGTGTAAACTCTGCTTCTACGGAGTATGACCTATGACCCTAACATACTGTGTACACTCTGCTTCTACAGGGTATGACCTATGACCCTAACATAACCCATTTTGGACTGACGTCGAAATAAAAAAAAACGTTCGCTCTGAAAGAATATATATTCAAAGATTTGTGCCGCATTTTTACGATTTTTCAAAAATAGCAGACCTACAAGTTCATAGCGCGCCACTCGGTGGCGCGCTATGAGCTTGTAGATCTGCTATTTTTCGATAGCTAAAGTATAACATAATGCTTAGTTAAAACACCAAAAGGGGTTCCCGCCCAGAATGGGATAAGTCTGCTCCTACCAGGTATGAGCCTATAGCATGCATGCCCAAATAAGTAAGTAGCCTTGCCGAGCCATGAGGCCCATAGGGCAGGAGCCTATCTCCCGTTTCTGTAGCGTGAGGCAGCTTGATGTACAAGTACACCCCCTGGACATGACGCTAGTATGTCGCAGTGACTTACCCCCAATCCAACCCTTGATGCTGAGTGTCAAGCAGGGAGGCATTGGGTCCCATTTTTAGAGTCTTTGGTATGACCCGGCCGGGGATCGAACCCCGACCTCCCAGTCTCAGGGCGGACACTCTAACCACAAGGCCACTGAGCTGGTGCACGCTCAAGCTTGAGTTAAAGTAGTTGCCGCGCACTGAAAGTACCCGATCACAAAGTGTCGTGCAGGCCGCCCTTACTGCGGTATTTCCGGTGGTTCTGCGTTGTTATGCGTATGTACAGTATGAATGAATGGTACTGTACAAAATGTAATTCAACATCTCAGAGGTCTCCCCTCCGGTGCAACCAACCACTGTCGTCAGCAGAAAGAAGAGACTTACAAATGGAAACCGAAATGGATTTGGTTTCATTTTACACTCTCAAGAGTTAAATTATTATTAAATATCTGCATTACATAATTTACAGGAAGTCTTACACAATTAGAAAATGTAGAAGAATTGTTATTTTGTTACAACATTCGCCTGTTATCTCTCCTTATGGTACATCAACATCAGTACAGCACGGAATTGTGGACAAAATCATATCCAACGACAAACAAAAATGTTCTACGTTTTGGGTCTGAGAAGCTAAATCTCATCAAACGGTGGTCTGTGGCTCAAATGCACAATGGTAAATGGTGCATTTATATAGCGCCTTTATCCAAGGCGCTTTACATAGATGTGCATTACATTCACCCATTCACACACCGATGGCGGCGGAAGCCATGCAAGGTACCAACCAGCTCATCGGGAGAAATTTGGGGTTCAGTGTCTTGCCCAAGGACACTTCGACATGTAGACAAGAGGGGCCGGGATTCGAACCTCCGACCCATGGATCATTGGACGACCTGCTCTACCTCCTGAGCCACAGTCGCCACAATAACTAATGGACCTAAAACCACTGCTCTATGTGTGTGTATTTCTTTTCTTCACATAGTGAAGTGTGTATTGTGCGGTGTGCTGTGTGCGTGTGTGTGTGTGTGGTGCCCCCCACAGGACCGGGCGCTGCCCATCGCAGTGAAGACGGGCAGCACCAGGACCAGACTGAGGATGTGTAACAAACTGACGGAGCTGCTGCTCGGCCTCAAGATGTACGGCGAGGCGCTGGAGTACGCTCAGACGGCGCTGGACCTCAGCGTCACTCTGGGTACGTCACTTCTCAAAGTCTTTAATTCTGGACATCAGCGTCACTTTGGGTACGTCACTTCTAAAGGGCGGCTGTGGCTCAGGAGGTACAGCAGGTCGTCCAATGATCCCTGGGTCGGCGGTTCGAATACAGGCTCCTCCTGTCCACATGTCGAAGTGTCCTTGGGCAAGACACTGAACCCCACATTGCCTCCAATGAGTCGGTCGGTGTGAGCTCGCCACCATTGGTGTGTGAATGTGGGAAGTGAGGACGCTGGCGTCGACTGTTCGCCGCTTCACCTCCCAATGTACAGTATGAATGAATGAACCATTGTAAAGCGCTTTGAGCACTTGGAAAAGCGCTATAAAAATGCAATTCATTACGTCACTTCTCAAAGCTTTAATTCTGGACATCAGCATCACTCTGGGTACGTCACTTCTCAAAGATGTTTCCATGTCAAGGAGGACCACCCAGCTTGATATGTATTTAGCCACCAGGCCCGAATCCCCATCTGAAAAGGTTTCTGTGCCAGGGACTCAGGTGCCCCCCCCCCCCCCCCCCAGAAGATGAAAATCTTTCATTTCATACGACATTGCTCTGGATTAAAAGCGTCTGCCAAATGCCTACATTTTTAAATTAATACATTTGTGTGATCATTCAAGTATCCCGTTCATTTACGGAAACAAAAACACTTGCTAAAAAGCGCTCTCTGGACATGATATCCAATAATTCAAAGCACTGGTTCACTCAAAACCACATGCTTTCTGGACACGACCCCCTTACATCAGACAGAAGGAGAGACAATAGAAATGATGTGTCTATGTATGGAGACACCTATGTTTACTGTGCCATCCTAACTGTTAAGTATGTATGCTGCTCCTGTATTTAAAGTTTTGCCTTTTTCTTTCAAGTTCTTTGTATTATTGTTACACGTGTATAATTTAACTCTAATTTGCACTTTTAAAAGATTATCAAATGGTTATTTTAGCTTTTCACACTGTCTGCTCCTCTTGGCATTGACTTCTCATTATGTGCTGTCAGTGTGGTGTAGCTATGTACTGTAGACAATGCAGCCAGCAGTACGGTCGCAGGGTGCAGGGAGCCTGTGTATAGAGACACACGGGGACTACAAATTTCACGCCCCCAAATGAGACAGCGGCCCCACTTCTGGTCCGTTTCAACTGTGTACTGCAGCTGCCAATGCAATCCCTATGAGAGGCATCATGAAATACCCTAATTTCACTGGTTCATTACTGAGGCTATAGCGATTTTTTTTGTGTTCTAATAAAGTGTCCCATATGTTTGATTTGTCCTTTTCAATGTCACATACCTGCCATCTCAATATACATCCTACAGTGTACTATAATATACTCCATCAGTTTGTGAAAAGTGCTAGCATTGTAAATCTCAAGTCAAAGTGGTCGCACGGTATATACGTCACGGTTGCATCCCTTGAGGTTTTCAATACCCAGATATATTTGTTGTATTTTGTTTTATATGATATTTATTTGTTGAAAATGATCTAAACAGCTTCTTGCAAGACTATTATTAATACTCATCTGGAGAATTCACTAGGTAGTTGAAAATGTCAGGATGTCACTCCTCCATTTAGCTGGGTTATTTTCCCATGCAACTATTCAGCAAAGTTAATTATACAACAAGTTGACAGCGGTAAAACACACCGTCGGAGCTCCGTGGTAGGTAGAACATATATAGTAAGCCCGTGACATGTTCAAAATATAGACATGAATAACAAAGTCAGTCGGGATCGGGATGTATATTGAGAATTCCACTCTTCAAAGTCGGCGCTCGTAGCCTCGTAAAGGCAGTGACGTCCCTTAAAAGCGACAGGTTCTCTGTCTGCCGTCTCCCCTTTGCTCCGTTAACATTATGGGTAACTCATTCAAGTGGTAAATTAAATGTGAAATACATCCTCTATTGAGAAAACAACAATATATGTTGACAAAGACACTTCATACATTTGGAAACATATTTTTATTCAAATCAATATATAGTCTTCAGTTCATTTCATATTATTTTAAAAGTAGGCTAACTACAGTTGAATTTCAATGGACTTCTATGGGCTGGCCTGCAGTATCCGTGCCAACGGACCAGAAGTGGGGACGCTGTCTCATTTGGGGGCGTGAAATTTGTAGTCCCCGTGTGTCTCTATAGAGCGTCGCAGTCCCGCCCCCTCGAGAGACCCGGAAAAGAAATCCCCGTTCATTTTCCTCATAGACTTTTCAGAAAGTATTTATTTGAAGACGGACAAAGCCAACTCTTGTCGTGACAAATCATGACAATAAACACAATGTTTTGGGCCAAACAAAGAATTAGAAAGTAGAACAAAACGGAAGGTTACAACACTTTTTTTGTTGTTTTTCTTCTTTGTAATTATTTGTTTGGTCCAAAATATTGTGTTTGTTGTCATGATTTGTCACGACTCGAGTTGGCTTCGTACGACGCTTAAAAGGTCTTTAAATAAATACTTTTTGAAATGTCTATGGGAAAAATGCATTGGGATTCATTTTCTGGGCCAGGTGTCGTCATGAAAGGGGGCGGGACTGCGACGCTCTATTGAGTGAAGAACGAGCCCTTTGAGTGATTCAGAATGCTGCCTCGAAAGTACGCCTGTCTTCAGAGAATGTAACATCTCACAAAACACTTGAACCAAGTAGAAGGTCTATCCCAGGGGTCTTCAACGATTTTCAGGCCAAGGAACCCTCAGCTGAGAGAGTCTGCTGCCATTTGCTATATATTGTATACCCTAAATACAGTTATGTTTTTTTTTGGTTCGACCTCGGTCGTTGGAAATGTGCTATACAAATAAAGTTTGATTTGATTTCGATTTGATTTGAAGTAGGACCGTTAATTTACAAAAAACATCCACAAAAGGTTAAAATATAACCGATATTATGGGTCTTAAGTGGATATGGATAACAGCAAAAATGCACCAGTGAGGTAAATAAAAGTAACGGGTGTATATGTTTGGTTTCAACGTTGCCAGGCGAGCGTCTGAACGAGCGCGTGGCGTACCACCGGCTGGCCACGCTGAACCACCGTCTGGGCCAGTTCGAACTGGCCGAGCACTACTTCCTGAAGACGCTGGCGCTGTGCCCCGCGCCCCTGCAGTTCGACGAGGAGACCCTGTACTACGCCAGAGTGTACCAGACGCTGGGCGACATCATCTTCTACGACCTGAAGGTAAAAACAATGGGCGGCGGTGGCTCAGGGGTAGAGTGCCTGGATGGTAACCGTAAGGTTGCAAGTTCGAACCCGGGCTCCCCCAGAGTTAGTGTCAAAGTGACCTCGAACAAGACACTGAACCCCTAATTGCTCCCGATGTGCTAGTTGGTGCCTTGCATTGCATGGTTTCCGCTGCCATCGGTGTATGAATGTGTGTGTGAATGGGTGAATGTAATGCACAATCTCTGTAAAGCGCCTTGGATAAAGGTGCTATATAAATGCACCATTTACCATTTAACAACCTGCGATGTTTCTGAAGTCTAATTTATACTCTGTAGTACGACATGGTCGCTCACTGGCAGAACAAGTCATTACCGGGCCGAGGGGGAGGGAGAGGGCCCCCGAACTGACCCCCCGCCCCACCACCACCACCACCGTACGACACGATAACCCATCAAAGCTTGACGTTAGATCGCTTTAAAACAAACATCCCCGTAACTGCAGGTCTTACAAACCTCGGCCACTCTGCAGTTTTCTCTCACACCAATTCAAACCATTTGAGAGTTCAGAGTTCAGAGTTCAGCGTCGCACTTCAACTAAGGAACTAAAATGTTTATAAGAATTGGCACGGCGGCCAAACAGTTCCAAGTACAAGCACTATTTAAGGGCATGATATAAGCAGGCTAGGTGAACTTCAATTTAATAACATCACATTCTTTGGTTCCATTTGGACACTCAGAGTTAAGGGACAAGGGGGTCCTTGCAAATTAAACATTTTGAGAACCACAAAAACCACAAAAATTGTAGATCTATTTTCCAAAAATCAAGTAATCCATAAATCCATCAAATAAAAAGGCAATGCATTGCTCAAAAAGGGAAAAAAGTGTATTCCTCACCCAACCATCAAGTCAGTGGTCCACAGGAGGTTCCCCTTTGTCTAAATTTTAGACAAAGGGTCAATCAATTCAGAGCTTTTAGACTCTAAAAGCTCTGAATTGATTCAGAGCTAAATCGTCAGAAGTGCTCCTTGACCAAGCTTTCCTTCTTCAGATCTAAAAATAATTACGGTCCCACTAGAATAGTTTGTCTCTGTGGTTTATCAATTTCTGATTATAGTTTAGTATTAGCCTTAAAAGAGTCTCTTTGACAAACCATCACCAAACACTCTTTTTGATACCTAAAATGGAACCCCTAGTTGCCTCACTTCCTGTACTTTTATAAATGTTCCTGGTATCTCACTTCCTGGAACTATTGCTAACATGCCTTTTTCCCCACAGCTCCCCCTATGATCAAACCTTGTCAACAGAAAATGAATGAACATGGTTTAACTACACAAAACAAAACATATTTTCCGTACGTACACTACATTTCGGGGTTAAATATTCAACCGTATTTTAACCAGTATATTCCCTTGTTATCACCGAGTATGTTATGTTTCATTTTCTTTCAATTAATACTCATACCAGGACAGGAAATACATTTCTTCACACATTTATGTGGCAGTGTCACAATTGGACTCCTAATATGCCAACGTGAAATCAGTCACAACTGAGAGGACACTGTGATAGGCTGGAGGACTGAGAGGACACTGTGATAGGCTGGGGGACTGAGAGGACACAGGTGGAAACTCTGACAAATCACAGGATTGGTGAGACGAGACAAGTAGCCTACTGGTAACGAATGACAACAGGAAACACTAGAGGAACAATACTACAAAATAAGAAGCACTGGGGGGAATTAACAAAACTACCAGAATACGAGACTAAAACAGAACAATAACATAATTAGGTCTAAATGTCCAAAGATAATAAACACCGAAATCCAAACCAAATCCATGTGCTGAGGAGGGGGACTCACTGTGTATTTGCAGTGTCAGTTGGTTTATGGATTCCACACAGAAAATAGTGTGGAGACTATAATATGTTCAGCCAGCAGATGGCGATCTAAGGCTGCTGCTTGCACAGTGAGCACAAGAAATTGAACCA
This sequence comes from Electrona antarctica, assembly GCF_951216825.1. Classification (NCBI taxonomy): domain Eukaryota; kingdom Metazoa; phylum Chordata; class Actinopteri; order Myctophiformes; family Myctophidae; genus Electrona; species Electrona antarctica. The sequence continues at coordinate 38,919,869 of NC_136802.1, read as the reverse complement.
GGGAATGTTTATTAATTAATAATAAACATTGCCATGCATTATTAAATATAGGCTAGTAGTGGTTGCTCTTTGACTATGGTTATCATCAGCACTAATATCTGAGACACAGTGTGTCACAGTTGCCCACTAATACCAACATTAGGCTACATCTTCTCAAAGACTACTACTACTATTGCTTCTACGACTACTGCTTCTCAAAGACCCTCGAGGGGTCCTTGAGGGGTTTCCAGAAAGGGTCCTTGAGGGGGGGGGGGTTAAGAAAAATATTAATATATTATCAAAATCAGTTTAACCGCTTTAAACCTATTTGAAAATAGCTATATTCTACAAGCTCGCAATGTGACGTGTTGTGAGCCTGTAGATCTGCTATTTTCACAAATAAATCATTAAAATATGACTACAATTTTGTATGGGGGACCCTAGCTTATATTCAGATGGGGGTCCTCTGCCAAATACATATTAATATTTGTTTTTACATGAACATGTTTGTGAACCACAGTCAGTTGTAATCAACACGCAAGAAACACCCAGCTCATAGTTGGCACGCACGCACACACGCACGCAGGGAGGTGTGCACACACACATTCAATTTATAGCATACCAAATAAACGATATAGAGCCTATGCCTCTCGTATAGCCTCCTGCAGAGCATCTGAGTACTTAACCCATTCTCGGGGTGGGAACCCCTTTTGGTGTTAGCATTATGTCATGCTTTAGCTATTGAAAAATAGCAGATCTACAAGCTCATAGCGCGCCACCGAGCCACCGAGTGGCGCGCTACGAGCTTGTAGGTCTGCTATTTTTTGAAAAATCGAAGAACGACTGACATAGAAACATAGCTTTTTCAGAAGACTGTCAGGATGTAGAAGACATTTTTATAGAATCTGATCTCTGGTTAAAAATGGGTTAATCCACCACTGAATAAAACAAAAGCTGTGTTGGATGGTTTCTTACTGTACGTTATTTTTTTCCCTTGCAGGATCCGTTCGACGCGGCCGGCTACTACCACCTGGCTCTGGCGGCCGCCATGGACCTGGGCAACAAGCGCTCGCAGCTGGAGCTGTGCACGCGCCTCGCCACCATCTACCACAACTTCCTCCTGGACCGCACCCTGTCGCTCTTCTTCTACCAGAAGGCGCGGGGCTTCGCCGCCGACCTCAACGTGAGGCGGGTCAACATCGCACCCCCGGAGAACCACCACCAGGGGTCGCCAGGGGACGACACGGCCACGTCGCAGTACAGGAGGACGTCCGTCGAGGAGAGGAAGAGGTCCCGTGAGGAGAAGAGACATTTCAACGATCAAGACTGATTTTTTATCCCACAATTTTTGTATCCAATTTTTTTCACCCAGTGTCAATAGGTCTAGTGTAATCCTGGGTGCCACACTCCCTCTGCCAACCTGGGGAGAGCAACGGACTGACCTCATGCTTCCTTCTATGAATGAGGAGTCCAAGCCACTTTTTTTCACCCGATAGGATGGAGTTTCCCCGGTTGGACGTATATAGCGCATGGAAGGAACACGTAATTCCAACCAGTTCCTTTCCTCTCCATCAGGAGCCCCGGCTGGCCAGGGGGAGGCAGTATAGAGACCAGGATTACTGATTCTTTATTTTTTTGATTATTATTTCGTAACAATTTCGAAAACTTTTAACCACATTTTTAGAAGCTATAATGTCCACTAGTGAAGCCTGGTTGGAGGTTGGAGGTGGTTATGATGATAAGATACTTGTGTGGTTCTGAATCTATACAGTATTATATTGTGTTTCTTTCCAAGCGTGGCTCGGGAAGAGGGACACTTGGTTTTTTGTCAACACAACATGACATAACAAACAAGTCAGGCCTGAGGCTTATGAGCTGCACTCGGGGTGAGCCACTATAGAGCGTCGCAGTCCCGCCCCCTTTCATGACGACGCCAGGCCCAGGAAATAGTTTCCAATGCATTTTTCCCATAGACATTTCAAAACGTATTTATTTAAAGACCTTATAACCTTAAAAGCCAACTCTTGTCGTGACAAATCATGACAACAAACACATTTTGGACCAAACAAACAAAAATTGTGTTTGTGTTTGTTGTCATGATTTGTCACGACAAGAGTTGGCTTTGTCCGCGGCGTAAACGTCTTTAAATACATACTTTCTGAAAAGTCTATGAGGAAATTGAACGGGGATTTATTTTCCGGGTCTCTCGAGGGGGCGGGACTGCGACGCTCTATTGGCGAGCGAGCGAGCTTTGGCGGCGATGGCCGATGGCCTTGCGCGCCAACGACGATGGAATGACTTGAAACAAAATGAGTGTTTGTGTTTGTGTGTGTGTGTGCGTGCGTGCGTGCGTGCGTGCGTGCGTGCGTGCGTGCGTGCGTGTGTGGAGCTGCCAAGTATTGATTCGAGAGCCGTTTGTTCACACAGTGAGATCACATTATATTATTGCCATACCGTCATTTTTTATTCTGTTGTCATACAGGTTCATATTTGCTGTGAGGAGAGAAATCACACAAAAACAGTACGGCGGCAGTTTTCTCTTCAATTTATCAGTTATCATCAACAATCACTATGCAAATCCACCATGCTGAAATTAAACTTTACAAGAATGAGAGAGTGTTTATTGTTCTTGGTGAGGAGTGAATGAATCAGATATCCTGTCTGCTGTAGTCACTGTCATAACCCCTCCTTAATACTGTTTATGCTACTTTTGAAGCAATAAGCCTATCTCACAGAATTTCCCCGCCCCCTTAATACGCCCCCTTTCGGGGTTAGTGGTGATAGCGTGACGTCACTCCATAGACGCTACATGTTAACAGAGGTTAAGCGTTAAGAAGTCTACAACTTTTGTTTTCTCAAGGTAAGGTTTGTTCTATCTGCTCGAGCTGATTTACCATCTTGTTTGCTTCATAATAATATTGGTGATTGGTCTGTCACATTTTTACATTAGAAAATGTACTTAGATTCTCCAGAGAAAAAAACGTGTAAATGCTAATGTTAAATGACACCACTATTTACCGGAAGTGGGCGTGGAAAGCGGGCTGTGAGATAGGCCTATTTTCAAAGCTTGTACATTTGCTGTTGTCACTTTCGGAAAGTGCTTAAATGCATTAAAAGGCTAGTCCAATACTAGGTATGACATCCCGAGGGCAAAAAAAAAAAAAAAAGTTTTTTCCACGAGAGAAAGAACAAAATCAATAGATTGTTAACGTAAAGATTCTGTGAAATGCATCTCAAGAGAACACATATGGCCTCTTCTCTTCCATCACATTATGACAAGAACAAACATCCGCACACCAGTAGTACCGCTCTCATCATCTGCAATGGAAATTCGTGACGCTTGGAGCCCTTCCATCATATTACACTGACTATATAATGCGAGTCAGCTCGAGAGGAAAGCAGAGAAGAGTATGTTTAAAGAGCCAAACAAATATGAGCAGAGTGCTGCCTGCATGGTGTCGCTCTATTTAAGCCCAGAAGCGTTTGAGTTTTATTTTTTTGGTTTTTTTTCTGGCAGAACAAGGACTCGTGTGTCTCCTCTGATCCACCGGTGACTGACATGGGGGGGTTTCCAAATAAACAGCAGCCACGGTAGGGTGAAATACTGGACACCCCTCTGTTCTATAACTTAAACAAACCTCCATCGTCACCCATCCATGATATTGGCAGCGGTGGAATGTAACCAAGTACTGCACTTAAGTTCAGTTTTGAGGTACTTTTACTTTACTTGCGTATTTCCATTTTTGTATACTTTACATACATGATACTTAAAAACTCATTCAGTGCCACCTGGTGGACACCAGTTTTGGCCCTCTTGCCACCGAAGCCCATTATAAATAAAAGAAAGAAAATGTAATTCTATTGTGCATGTCATCACCTGCACACCAGATTAGAGGAATTTTCAAAATATGGATATAAAAAAATATATATATTCTTTTTTTTTTGTATGCGTCCAAAGGCGTCCTGTGGCACTGAGTGAGTTTTAATATTGTATACTTTTTATATTGTTTGACAGCTTTAGTTACTAGTTACTTTGCAGATAGATTATTAATTCGAAACATACATGAATCACTGAAGACAACTGTTATACTAAGGCGGCATGCAAAGGCCAGTCCACAGTGCAACTCCTTGCAACAAAACCGTTTTAGAGACCGCTGCACACCGGTGCAGTTTTGGTTGCAAGGAGTTGCAGTTGCAACACGTACAAGTTGCATTGGTGTGGACTAGCCAGGCTATTCAGCAGATCTACAAGCTAACAACGTTATGTTTGCGCACGTTGTGAACTTGTAGATCAGCTATTTTCAAATACATTTTTGTGCAATAACCCATTCATAATGAATGAGTACTTTTTACTCATCTCAATCCGGCCAATCACAATTTGCGTCCTCACTTTTGTCTTCGATTTTTGTGTTTACACAAACCCTCAAAGCTGGACATATAGGATGGGATGTGATAGTGCCGCTCAAAAAGAGTACTTATTCCGCCACTTGGACGGTGGGTGGACACCTCCGTCCTCTAACGTAAACAAAGCTGCACGTCCACATTTTGGCCACCCATCCATCCGTGACAGTAGGCAGACCACAACGTTCTGGCCTGGGATTGTCAGCATGTGCCGGAGAGAGAAAAGTATGCACTAAAAACAGACCCACATCTGCGAGGTGAGAGAGAGAGAGAGAGAGAGAGAGAGAGTGCACGGTCTGGTCACATCAAATTGCCCTTACAAGGGGAACGAAAGCATGCGCTCATCATCTCAAGAATGAATTACTTAATGTTTTCAAAAGAAGAAGAAAGGGGGGGGGGGTCGATAACATTACACGTAATTTCTGCTGCGTTTTCCAGGAATTTATAATGTGATTTGGCTTGGCGGCTGTGTCGTGTGCAGAAGCAACTTGTAGGCTACATGCCGGTTAATACTTTGTTACATGAGAGAGTTGGGTGCTCTAATGTTGAAGTCATGCACAGACAGACAGATGCTGCAATGACAGATGTTGCTGTCCCTGCAATGTGTGTGTGTGTGTGTGTGTGTGTGCGCGCGTGTGTGTGCGTGCGTGTGTGATGAAGCCTACAAACCCTAAACCACGCCCTCTAGGGGCGGTTGTGTTGTCCAGAATCTCCTCCCCTGCGCTCTCTCCAGGCCAAGAGCCACAGCTGTTTGCTGTGGATGGACGGACTGCCCCTTTAACCTTATACGGACTGCCCCTTTAACTCGCAACAACAAATCATAGGCTCCACGTCGTGTAGAAAAGCAGCCTTCAGCAGCTGCAGCTGAGCCAGAGAGTGGACGCGCTCAAGTGCAGCTGTAAGTCACCGCTAAATAGACGCTCCGGCGAACGGTTGTTTTACGCACGGCGTTTTGGACTTGGAGTGGTTTGGGCTGATTTTTAGCATGCATTTTAGGTGACAGGCAGTCTCATCCTGTGCATTCTGCAGTAACGACGAGGGAGGGACCGGGTAACGGGTTAAGCTATCGCTGCAAGACGTTTCTATCCGCGAAATCCGTCGGGAAAGCGATGCGTAAAAGCGCGGAGCGTTTTGGCAAGTTCTCCACAGTGGACATTCAGCTGGCAACGGACTCATGATCTCCGCGTAAAACTTTCATCCCGTTTCTTTTGTACTTTGTATGGGCATTCAATCATTTCTTATCGATTGACTGACTGAATACTTCATTGACAGCTTGCAGAAGAAGAAAACAGCACAGATAATTAAGTAGCCTACAGTTCGATACAAGGTCTGCTTCTCTGCTAAGAGGATTTAAACTTGTTTTTCCATTGGTGTCCTTCATACTCAACTCGTCGAAACGTTGAATGACAGACAGCATCGGTATCTCATCCAAACAAAGAAAAGACAACATGCAGGTCCTTCTGTTCGTCGCCGCGGCGGTCCTCCACCACCTCGGGGCTCTGGGGGGGGCGGTGAGCGCGGACCCCGCCGCCGCCAGGGACAAGCTGTGTCCCACCCGGTGCGACGTGAGCACGTGCCCCAGCCCCAGCTGTCCCAGCGGCTACGTGCCCGATCGCTGCAACTGCTGCCTGGTGTGCGCGCACGGCGAGGGCGAGCCGTGCGGCCGCAAGGACGTCGACCTGCCGTGCGGCGACGGCCTCGATTGCAAGCACCCCGCGGGCGGCAAGCGCCTCTCCGGGAAGAAGGGCTTCTGCCAGTGCAAGCTGGCGGGCAAGGTGTGCGGCAGCGACGGCAGGACGTACGGCAACGTGTGCCAGCTGAAGGCCAGCAGCCGCAAGGCGCAGCAGCAGGGCCTGCCCGGAGTGAGCAACGTCCAGAAGGGGGCGTGCAGCGACAGCAGCAGCAGCGCCGTGGGGAGTCTAGGGACCGGTATGTCACTTCATTTTATACTTTATTTGTTTATTTGGACAGGACAATGCATATTAATGGACGTCACATGGACGTAAATACACCGGATATAGCACAGTTGCTCATTTTCATCCACAGTCCTCATAGTCCGTGAGCCAGGGGGGTTGGTCTGTACCATCTGGCTGAATAAGGCTCATAGTGATTTTTGTGAAGGTATACATGTCTAGAGTTAGAAAATATGTGATAGCATTGCACCCGTGGTAGCTTTATGAGTGCTATCATGCATTTTATTTTATAACACTAGGCGAAAATTGCATGGATCAATATGAAAAAAAAAATAGTAATACACCCCCCAAAAATGATAGAAAAGGTTTTTCCAATTGGTTCTGGTACCTCTAGGCATGCTTAAGAATATAAATAAATAAACGTCCAAAAATAATAATAATAATGATCTTTCATAATCCTTAACTTCGAAAGTCTGAGGAGGATATTGGAAGGGGTATGGGAGCGCAACCTGTCAGCGGTGATCACATTCATTGACTTCCAAAAGGCTTTCGACACCATCCACCGGGGGAAACTCATGAGTATTCTACGTGCCTACGGAGTTCCAGAAAAGTTGGTCCAGATGATAGAGTCAAGCTACAGCCAGACTCGAGCCAAGGTCCAAGTTCGGCCTCAAGCTCAATACCAAGAAAACAAAGGTAATGACAGTCAACACAGAGGACAAAACCATTGCCACTGCAGACGGGACGGTGCTCGAGCGAGTCGAGGACTTCAAGTACCTCGGGGCCTGGACTGCCTCAACTGAAAAGGATCTGAAGGTTCGGAGAGCACTTGCCTGGAAAGCCTTGCACGGGATGAGGAGAGTGTGGAAATCAGACATGGGAGAAGACCTTAAGAGGCGGCTGTTCATAGATACTGTCGAGACATGGACCCTCACAGTACAACAGGAAAAATCCCTGGATGGAGTCTACACAAGAATGCTACGAATGGCACTAGGTGTCACATCAGAAATGTGGACCTCTTCTATGGGGACCTACCACGGGTCACGGACAAAGTCAGAGAGAGAAGGATGAGGCTGGCAGGGCACTGCGTCAGGTACCCAGAACTTGAGGCAAGTAAATTGACTATGGGAGCCAAACCCAGGGCAAAGCCAAGGGGGGGAAAGAAGCGTACCACCTATGTAGACGTGCTGCGGCGCGACAGCTTGGCTAACAACACTGCAGAGCTCAATAACCTGATGTTGGATAGGACATTGTGGAGGGCAGCGATCCAGGAATCCCGAGTTGGTGTTGGCTAGACCTCACTCTCGCAGTTACTATGTTCGAAAAAGGAGTAGGGAAAAGTTTATTGAAAAACGTAATCGGTCTGATTAATCAAACCGATGCCGATTAATCTAAAAACAACTCAAATCGTCCGATACCGATGTGTTTGCCGATTATCTCCCATCACTAGTTAATTATGTATTGCCAAATCCAAAATGGTGTCCATACCACACCCAAAGTGATGTTCTATTGTACTGCATTATGTAAAAACATTACAATTACAAAATGAACAGAATAACTGTCACATAAAATCAATTTCTTATAAGTAGGTCAATCTTATGTGCTAAAGGTCAGGTCAATGTCTGTCTCATAAGCAGGTGTGTCCAAGCATGCAGGAGATACAGTATGGTCACTGGTTGACATGCACAGTATTCACCTTACCATTGATATGCAGCTGTTTGTTGTTGTAACCTACAGCAGGGGTATTCAACTAGATTGAACTGTAGAATGATGGTGTGTGGGGGGCCGCACAGCGTGCACGCTTTACTGAAAATGTGGGGGTTCTCAAAATGCATTTGTGCTCAAACACAAAGATGTATACATTTGTGCACAGTAATGAGCAGGATAATATGACTATACAGCTATATGTTACCATAGAATAGATGTAGACCTATTTGACAGTGCATAAACATAATTGCCTTGACATTAACGACCTTCAATGGGACAGTCCTGTGCAACCTCATATCCATGTGCAAAGGCAAGATCAGAGCACAAAATACTTTGCTGGCAGGGAACTTCCCAGACTACCCTGATGTGCTGGGTGAGTTGGGTGTCACAATGTAACAATCTGTTGCTGCTGTTGTACCACGACAGTTGTACTCATATACAAGTGGAATGTGGCAGACCACCAAGCTCAATTTGAAAGTTCAGGTGATGTCACACAATTTGGATGGGAGATCCACATTTTGCTAAGGGTGACCTGACACCTGATGAGATGTTGATAATAAAGAGACGATGAGGTAGATCAGGATTTGGGTAAGATATTGCTGCCAATCAGGAGGGCTAGGGGGATGTGGTGGGTTGATTTTATGTTCCTGATTATGAGTTGAAGCTTACAGATATTGAATGTAGTTGCAAAAGATAAATATTATCATATTTTCTTATGCTATTATTACAAATGTATAAGTATAAGTTGTTATAGAAATAGAAATAGTTGTTTCTGTTTCATTGACCAGACCTTTAACATGTGAGATTGACCTGAAATAAAGGCCTTTTTTGATTATGCCAATTACCAAAGTTTGGGCAACCAAGCTAAAATTGTCCCCAAATACAAATCAACAACAAAAACGTAATATGAAACAGCATTATTAGGTTTGGTATTGAACAGATAGAAGTGTCAAATGGACTAAAAGGTGATGTAATGGTGAACGGAAAGTTATCTTATGCATTACTTACACTGTACACTTACACTATATTTAGTTTATTGAATTTCATAAAACATTTCATTAGAATTTATGTTCTAAGATGGTTTTAAATATTTACAGTTATTTACAGAGGGAACCTTTGTGCTGCATCTTTCATGAAAACAGAAGTACGTCTCATGTAATATATAGTCCCTATATGTTGTCTCTCCTGTAATAGATAACATTTCTAGATGTGCTAATTTTAACAACTTTTCAGAGAAATATATAGTCTGAGCTGTATCCCAACCATTCTTCAAAGATATATGATCAATAATAGGAGAGAACCATCAGTTTGAAGTAGAATGCTCCATTCGGATTTTGAAAATTGAGTTTTGGCATGTGGTTATAAATGGAGTGATAACACACAGAAAGCTACCACAGATGCAATGCTATCACATTTTTCCTAGCACTAGGGATGTATACCTTCCCAAAAATCACTATGAGACTTATTCACCCCATCGGTACAGATGACCCCAGATTTGGGGTCCTGGCTCACGGCCTATCACAAGAAACACAAAACGGAAAAACAGACAGTCAAACAGTGGAATGCATTTACATAACATTACATAGGGAAGCACAGCATAAAACATAAATACACCTAAAATAATCATGCATGGTTGCAGCTTCGGTTTTCAAGCAACCATTTTTTCATTGACACTTAGCTTGCCCTATATCTGACCTGCATTAGCCTACATTTTAGACTCTCGTAGATGTATTTAGGCTAACCAGTGCCACTATACCCAGTTCAGTTCAATTCAGCCTTTTATTGTCATGAGAAAACATTAACATTACCAAAACATTCCCCCCCCCCCCCCCACTGTGATTTTGCTGTTTTCTGTGTTTTAGCTATAGTTATAGGCCTACAGTGTTACAGTTACATTTTAGATTTTCTGTACAGCACTTTGTAAACCTGTGTTGTAAACCTGAGTTGTAAAATGTGCTATAAATAAAGTGTACTGGGGGAAAAAAATCTAAACTAAGAAATAGACGTATAGTAGGCTACACTTAAAAGGGAATAAAGCAATGTATATAAAAAGCAGAGCTGTGAGTGACACATTTGCAACTTCCCCCGTTTCATATCAAGATTCATGAGTAGGCCTTTTAACTTTATTCTCAAATTGAGTTGTCAGAGTGTGGCGGACTGGAGGAATTATGAACTTTTCTTTTATAAAAAAAAAGATGTTCATCATGTTTTCCTATTCAGCAGGCAGTCTTATAGGGGGAGGGAAGACTTCTTCAGTCTGCTTGCATGTATTGCCATCAGGGGAGATTTATCGGCTGGCGCACATCAGGGGAGATGTTTATAAAGTGGGGGTCTGTGGACCACCAGGGGTCGTTGGGGGGGTTCCAGGGGGTCCACTGACAGCAACACAAGGAGCAGTTTAAAACATTTAAGCCACATTTTATTTTATGTCTATTTGAAAATAGTCACTCTAGCTCAAGCTCACGGTGCACATATGTGATTGTGTTGTGAGCTTGTAAAGGATTTTATCTTTAAAATAATATATACAATCTTGTCAAAATTAATGTTTACAAATCTTGTCATGGCACAACATATTTTCAAATGGGGGCCTGTGGCCAAATACATATCAGTTTAGGGCTCCTTGACAAGAAAAGGTTTGTGACTATTTAAAATATAGGTTGTAAAGCTCTCTTTCATTAGACTGCAGCTGCTCTTTAAACCTTTGTTTACACACTGTATTAAATAGTGTGTGTTTACCATAGTCCGTAAACAAGGTTTAAAAGGTGCAGGTGTTGTCTATTAAAGTTTTTTAAACCTGTTGTTTGGACCAGAAAAGATAGTCTGTTCAAGATAGTCTGTTCAGACTGAACAGACTCTATGCTGTGAGACTGACTCACTCATTAACCACTTCAGGATTATACTTCCTTACAGGTTATGACGGAGAGCAGAAACAGCTGATCTACAAGCTCATAACGCCTCACATGTCGATGCGTTGTGAGCTTTAGTAGATCTGCTATCTTCACTATTCTTTAAATAGTTTCGACATTTGCCTAAATTAGGGATACCAGGGTTATTGTATACGGTAAGTTATAAACATTCCATCCTGCTGCTCTACCGGCCACTCTACCCCTGAGCCACTGCCGTCCCAGTACAGGGATCTAAAGTAGAGTGCATCCACTTTGGGATGCACTCTTCGGAAAACAAAACAATTGGTTGCACCAATGCACCTTACATTTAGCGACCACCAGAAACCTGTAGCTACAGTAGCCGACATGAGCAGTGCATGGTCATCGCATGAAACGATAATAAACTCAATGATGTTTGACTAGATAGCTCAACCTAATATTACTGCAAACCCGTGGGGGTGCATATGCGTTTGTTAGACATGCTAACAGTCCGACAGGCATTAGTCTGACAACACCGTCGCGCCTCCCGACATGCGCTGCCGGTTACAATTAACCCTTGGCCGAGGTTAAAACCCACCCGTGGCTTCAAGCATGTGCGACAGGTTAAAACTAACCTGTGGCAGGTTAAAACGAACCCGTGGCTCCGGACCAAGCACGGAGAAGCCAGTGTGTGGACAGCCTTCCGGTAGCAAAGAGAGGAGGAGGAGGAGGAGGAGGAGGAGGAGGAGGGGGTCTGGTCAGTCAGCCAGTGGAACGATGTGTTTCTCCCATAAAGCACTGCTGCATCTGGGGAGAGGGGAGGCTGCAGGGGCAGTGAAACTTCAGCCCCCGTAAAATACATTTATTTTCCCCCTTTTCTTTATTTGTTGCCACTTTCAAAAGCCTAAAAATAGCTGATCTCCAAGCTGTGAGCTTATAAAAGATGGCCTATTTGCAGTGCCTGACACAGACTCTGATTGATTGATTGATTGATTGATTGATTGATTGATTGATTGATTGATTGAATATTTGTTTATTAGACAAAAATGTAAAAACAGCAACACAGTCAATCATTTAGTCTAAAAGAAAAAAAGTCCTTGTGGTCTTGTTTCTACTATACACGAGTTTTACTGTAAGCTAGTGGATGTGGATGTGTGGGGGCTTACTTTGAGTTTTACTGTAAGCTAGTGGATGTGGATGTGTGGGGGCTTACTTTGAGTTTTACTGTAAGCTAGTGGATGTGGATGTGTGTGGAGGCTTACTTTGAGTTTTACTGTAAGCTAGTGGATCATGGATGTGTAAGGGCTTACTTTGAGTTCTACTGTAAGCTGCAGATGTGCCATTTGAGAACTTCACAGGTCATGCCATTGACAAGACAGTAAATTGTCTGAACATTGTCAGTGAGAAAGGAGGGCATGTCTGTCTGTACCTTGTACCCATTTTGACCTGAGATCAGATTCTAAAAATGTCTTCTACATCCTGACAGTTTTCTGAAAAAGCTATGTTTCTATGTCAGTCGTTCTTTGATTTTTCAAAAATAGCAGACCTACAAGCTCGTAGCGCGCCACTCGGTGGCGCGCTATGAGCTTGTAGATCTGCTATTTTTCAATAGCTAAAGCATAACATAATGCTAACACCAAAAGGGGATCCCGCCCAAAATGGGTTAATACCAACACCGTGGAAGAGTTTTATTTTGACCAGAACTTAAGAGGAGTGGCTCTCAAACTGTTGGTATTTGGTATTGACCCCCATCTGAAAATAGTTTTGTGCCAGGGACCAATTAAGGGACCAATTAAGGGCTCCATTAAGGGACCAATTAAGGGCTCCATTTCCGTCACCGCTAAACCCCTTATCCCTAAACTTCTTTGCCTTTTTTTACTATTTTGCAAAACATTTTTGAATAGTTAAAATGGCCAGTCTACAAGCTCACAACGTGTCAATGTAGATTGGGCTAGTTGAACCATATTCAAAAATGTTTTTCAAAATAGTAAAAAAAAAAAAAGGCAAAGAAGTTTAGGGATAAGGGGTTTAGTGGTGACGAAAATGGAGCCCCAAATGTTGGATGTTATGATAGATTTACAATGCATACCATTACACATCATTATAGCTTGTAGCTTGTAGATCAGCTATTTTCAAACAGCACTGGTTGTATTGACTTTTAAACACATTGTGTGCTGGCGCCATGCACACTGGAACCTCCAGGACCCTACTTGGAGAAGCACATTGACCCAGTGTGTGTGTGTGTGTGTGTGTGTGTGTGTGTGTGTGTGTGTGTGTGTGTGTGTGTGTTACCAACACTGCGGAAGTGTTTTGCTTTCACCAAAAACACCGTATGTTATTACGTTCACCACACAGTGGAAGTGGGGATTTCAACAAGTCAGTCCTTGGCAGTGGTCGGGATGACGTTATGATGCTTGGCCTCGCAGAGAGGACATTTGTCATTCCAGCAAAAACCCTCTCCAAGTCCACTCCTCCACACAGGGAAGGAAACTGTACTGTAGGCAGACAGAGCGTTAATAATAATAATACATCATTTACAGTGGTGTAAAGTAACTAAGTACATTTACTTACGTAGTTTACTTAAGTACAGCTTTACTTGAGCATTTCCAATTTCAAGGTCTTAAACGCAAAACTTGAAATGAGACATTCTGCATTAATGCACGAGTACTTTTACTTTTGGTACTTTAAGTACATTTTGTCATTCCAGCAAAACCGTCTCCAAGTGCACTCCTCCACAGATGAATAATAATACATCACGCATAGGGACAGTTGGAGGACGGGAGAGTGAACTGTTGTTCTTTACAATTTACAACCAGCTCAGTGGCCTTGTGGTTAGAGTGTCCGCCCTGAGACTGAGAGGTCGGGGTTCGATCCCAGGCCGGGTCATACCAAAGACTCTAAAAAATGGGACCCAGTGACTCCCTGCTTGACACTCAGCATCAAGGGTTGGATTGGGGGTAAGTCCCTGCGACATACTAGCGTCATGTCCAGGGGGTGTACTTGTACATCAAGCTGCCTCACACTACAGAAACAGGAGATATGGGCCTCATGGCTCGGCAAGGCTACTTACTTACTTACAATTTACAATGTATAGGCATTCAGCAGAGGCCGTTATCCAGAGCGACTTACGGTAAACACATACATTAAATGCATGGGAGACAGTGTAGTGCCCCAGTATAGAGCGTTGCAGTCCCGCCCCCTACCATGGCCCAGGAAATTATTCTCCGTTCATTTTCCTCATAGACATTTCAGAAAGTATTTATTTAAAGATGTTTACGCAGCGGACAAAGCCAACTCGAGTCGTAACAAATCATGACAACAAACACAATTTTTTGGGCCGAACAAATAATTAGAAAGAAGAAAAAAACGGCAGGTTACAACACTTTTTTTGTTGTTTTTCTTCTTTGTAATTATTTGTTTGGTCCAAAATATTGTTTGTGTTGTCATGAGTTTGTCCGTGGCGTAACCGTCTTTAAATAAATACTTTTTGAAATGTCTATGGGAAAAATGCATTGGGATTCATTTCCTGGGCCATGGTAGGGGGCGGGACTGCGACGCTCTATAGACTAGGAACAATATACTATCATCTAAAAACAATCACTATCAAAAAAATAATGTGTACATCGAAACTACCAGGTAAACAATGCAACGCATCTGTCTGAATAACATGCTATCTAAATTACATTTTAACATTGTAGTCAGGAAAAACAAGCACAAGTAACTACAACATGAGATCCAATTGATTGATTGATTGATTGATTGATTGAATGCTTTATTAACAGCTTGCAAAAAGTACAGAGGTACAGTTATACAGTAATGCTAAAAGATAACACAAAAAGCCCCGAGGGCTTGTTTCCATTGTGGTCCTGTCTATTAAATTCATCAAGACACATAAAGACATACAATACTATGCAATAAATCATCATCATATTTACAGAAAAACAGCGGGGGGTCATTTATTTTGGCAAGCTAGAAGACTTGTCTAGGTCCACAGTTGCTAAACTGGACCGAAAATGACCACGGTAGCCAAAGTCTTCATGGCCGTCATGCATATCTAGGTCAAGCGGAATCATGGACGAGCTTTTAGTGTGAACACCTGGAAAGTTGACATAAGCGCCGGAATGCAACCCGATATACCTCTGCACGTGTGTCCTCTACATGAGACAACTCTGTCTGTCCTGTACAGAAGCCAGTCCGACCACTAAAGCTAAACCCTGCAGTTTCCAGTTTGTGTGGAAAGCAGCAGCGGTATATTAAGCGGTTCTCAACCCGTGGGTCGCGACCCCTCGGGGGGTCGCCAAATTATTTTAGGGGGTCCCCAAATTATTTTCAAAAAATAATAAATAAATAAAATAATAATAATTTTATTTTCACGATTTTTCAAAAATAGCAGACCTACAAGCTCATAGCGCGCCACTCGGTGGCGCGCTATGAGCTTGTAGATCTGCTATTTTTCAATAGCTAAATTATAACATAATGCTTAAAACACCAAAAGGGGTTCCCGCCCAAAATGGTTTAAGGTTATTGTAGCAGTCAATTTATATTGGGGGTCGGGAGGGGGCAGGGCGGGGGTCCCGAGACATTGCCAAAGCATTTCCGGGGGTCCCCGGCCAAAAACTTTGAGAACCCCTGTATTAAGACACAGGTGATGGAGGAAACAGAAGCACATCGTCGGGTGGAAACCTTACATGTCCCAACTACAACCTATCTCAAACCCTCACCCTAACCCTCCCACGGGGCAGCACACCTAAACCTAACCTTTAGCCATTTAGGCCTGACCTCAAAATAAAAAAAAAGAAATTCTGAAATAAATATTTTCACGATTTTTCAAAAATAGCAGACCTACAAGCTCGTAAGCGCGCCACTCGGTGGCGCGCTATGAGCTTGTAGATCTGCTATTTTTCAATAGCTAAATTATAACATAATGTTTAAAACACCAAAAGGGGTTCCCGCCCAAAATGGGTTAACCCATGTCTAACCAATGACTAGTCTAAACTAAGTATATGCACCCCGTCCAGGATTCAAAAGCATCAAAGGTGTAGCAGATCTACAAGCTCTGTAGATCTGCTACTTGTGATGCTTTTGTGTGACACTGTAGTAGTATGATCACGTTAATTTATATATATATAAAAAAAGAATAGGATATGGAGATAAGAGGTTTTTGCCCGACAGTGATGATACTGTAGTGTGTGTGTGCGTGCGTGCGTGCGTGCGTGCGTGCGTGCGTGCGTGCGTGCGTTAGGGCATTCACTTCTAGTCATTTTTTACTAGTTGACTAGTTGCCTAGTTTACTAGTCGACTAGTCGACTAGTTGTTTAACTACCTATTATGTTTAAAAATGTACAAATACATATTTGTACATTTAAAAACGGTGTACATTGGTGACTATAACTATAATCTACCTGATCTTGAGGCCTACAAAATCGGGGAAAAAATAAAATAAAATAAAAATAAACTTTTTTTTCCTTCTTATCAACTAGTCAACTAGTACCAACAAGGTCGACTAGTGGATTTACTAGTCGACTAGTAAACTAGTCGACTAGTAAACTAGTCGACTAGTTGCTTAATGCCCTAGCGTGCGTGCGTGTGCGCGTGCATGTGTCAGTGTGCGTGCGTGCGCTCATGGTAGACTCATCACCAGTATGGTCCCACAGAGACTGTCAGTCACCCCGCCCCCGGGACAGTCTGACACTCACACATCCACACGTGGAAAATCCAAACATACACACACGTGCACATGGGCTCACGTGAATACACGCCTACACGCCTACACACACACACACACACACACACACACATGCAACTTTGACCATGAATAAATATGCATTATTATTTGCCTGCAGACCACCAATCTTTCCACATTTCTTTCTACATATTTTTGGAAAATATCCGATTTACAAGCTAACAATGCATCACATCGTAAAGCGCTGTGAGTTTGTAGATCGTCTATTTTCGAATAGCCAATGTACATAATACCTCTGCTGTCGGGAAGAATCCTCCAAAATGTACATTTTTCAGGAAATGAAAAAAAAAGAAAAAAAATCAGTTGTACAACTAATCCTAAAAGCAATCCCCTAATTATGATGAATTGAATATGAAGGACCCCAATTGAAACAAGCCATAGGCTTCCTTGGGTTTTAAACCCCCTTGTTTTGCTTGCTTTTTTTCTGCTAAACTGTTAATAAAGTATTCAACCAATCAATGCTAATCCCTCTACTGTAATCCTAACACTGACCCCGCGATGAATGAATGCTTTGCTAATTGTTAGAATGAAAATGACAGCCGTATCAATAGGTCAAGGATTTGGTCTTATTAGGATTGTGGGGATTCTTTCGGTCCCTAGTGTCTAGACACGCACGCACGCACGCACGCACGCACGCACGCACGCACGCACGCACGCACACACACACACACACACACACAGCCTGCGGTCAAGGCCATGGTCCCGAGTGAGGAAGTAAGAAGTCCCCAAAGTAAAGAGACCACTTTACACACACTGCTCTTTGATCATATAAGCCCTTTATTGTCTGAGCAGTGTGCACGCACCCACACACACGCACACACACAAACACACACACGCGCGCACACACACATTACACACGTGACTGTCTGTGTCATTACAGCAACTTAGGGTTGCAAGAACTTGTTATTGTAGCATGAAAGTGGCGTGCGTGTGAATTGTGTGTTTGTGTGTGTGTGTGTGTGTGTGTGTGTGTGTGTGTGTGTGTGTGTGTGTGTGTGTGTGTGTGTGTGTGTGTGTGTGTGTGTGTGTGTGTGTGCGCCTGCGTGCGTGCATGCGTGTGTGTGTGTGTGTGTATTGTTGTGAGCCACCCAGTCAGTATGACTGCTTAGATTACACACGGTTCGGTTTGAAGATAATCTCCGTAATTCTCCAGTTCCGGGAAGTCTGTGTTTATGTTATTCGTCCCTTCTGTGGAGTTTGGAGCAACATTGGCCATTCACGCCTTATCATTTAGACAAAAGTGGAAGTCCGCCCTACAAGAAATGTGACTTTTTTTACTGAGCATACCTAATTTTTTAGAGTAGTTCACCCAAAAATGGACTTATTTTCTGCCACACACACACACAACCTACCAGAGACTCAACCGGTCATTACATTATTGGCTTATGCTGCATTCACACGGGCAGATGCAAAAGATACAAAGATGCAATGCTACACAGTGTATTTGTAGCGTCGTATCTTTGTAGCTGAAGTTGAAGCTCAACGTTTTTGTAGCTTCATAGCTGTTTGTTTGTAGCAGCTGCAAACGTCGGATGTATCTTTGTATCTTCATGTCGCTGGCTTCTATCGAGAATTAATGATAGACTGTATCTTTGTATCTTCATGTCGCTGGCTTCTATCGAAAATTAATGATAGATTGTATCTTTGTATCTTCATGTCGCTGGCTTCTATCGAAAATGAATGATAGACTGTATCTTTGTATTTCCATGTCGCTGGTTTCCATTGAAAATGATTGGTAGACCGTGTCATTGACAGTATTACAGACAGATTGTAATACAGATTGTAATACAGACTGTATTATTATTATTATTTTCTATATGTTTTATCCCACAATCTTTGTAAAATGTTCAATTTTTTTTTTTTAATCTACAAAAGATGCTTGTAGATCTGCTATTTCTGAATCATGGCCTACGCATGAACCAAGCGCTATGTGGTTTCTTTTAAAGTAATGACTATGTATGAAATTGAAACAAACCCAGTGACTTTAGATCTCAGCCGTTCGAACCGTATACCCGTAGCGTCTGAATGCCAGCTCACCCTACAGACCTAGAAACACCAAACCACATTTTCCTAGAAGTCCAGAAAAAAGTCTAAATGCCTCTGAATGGCATCATGCAGCTGACTGCGCGGAAACCCCAGAGCTGATTCTGTCCCGTTTAGCCCATTTTGACCCATGGGAACGATTCTACAAAAGGTCTTCTAAATACTGACAGTTTTCAGAAAAACCCATGTTTCTATATGTCAGTGGTGCTCAATATTTCATGTCAAGGACGGAAGGACCCCCAGAATTATATGTATTTGGCCGCCGACCCCCATCTGAAAATATGTTGTTAACTTCCAGGGACCCCCCCAGAAGCAAAGATTTGAGTTAAAAACTCGCTCTGTAACAATATATATTCAAAGATTTCAGGCACATTTTCACCATTTTTTAAAAATAGCAGACCTACAAGTTCATAGCGCGGCACTCGGTGCCGCGCTATGAACTTGTAGATCTGCTATTTTTCAATAGCTAAAGCATAACATAATGCTTAAGACTACCAAAAGGGGTTCCCGCCCAAATTGGGTTAAAGGCAGACACACAGTCATCATTAGCGTTACCACTCAGCCTCGGCTTTTCCGAGCGCGCTGCCAAGTTTGTGCCATCAGGTGGCTTTGATAATGTCGGTGGTAGCCAAACCAAGCTAGGGCCACAGGGCAATTTGTATAGCATTTATCTGTGTGTGTGTGTGTGTGTGTGTGTGTGTGTGTGTGTGTGTGTGTGTGTGTGTGTGTGTGTGTGTGTGTGTGTGTGTGTCTGATCGTGAGATTCCCTTGCATTATTTGTAACTACAGTTGACTGAGGGACTGCCATTGTTTTTTTTTCTTCATGTCATATGAAAGCAGGGAATCATAGCTTCAAATTGACATATTGGTTGTAAAGTTTGACCCACCAGTTTTGGAGATATGGCTTATAGAGTAATGTCTTGCAGAAAACAGCGAGTTGAGAAAACAGGCTTGAAAGGTTCACTTCTGTGGTCTCTAACATTACACCAAGCATTTATTTCATATTTACATGTCAATTCCAGCTCTGACACTTATTTCAGACATGCTCTAGTGTGTGAAGAGTCTGCCTGTGCTATTAACTCATTTTTTTGGGTGGAAAAAAAAACGTTTTTTCCTCTGATGAAAAGCTGGAGTTTGCGCGATGGCAGGCTCTCAGTCAAATCTGGTCACATTTGTATGTGTGCGTATGTAGATCTAAGGATTTCGGATGTCGTTTAGACATCATTCATCATTTGGCTCAAGGTGAGGTGAGGTTTTACTGGTGAGCTCACTCACTTGGCCGCTGTTGAAACGTTCGCGCTTTCCATGAGGAATGGGGGGGGGGGGGGGGGGGGGGGGGTTGATGGTGGTCAAAATCAAAACTAGATGGGCAGATTTTCATGAAACGTGGTGGGAGCATACTCAGCATAGTACACACACCAGGACCCCTTTTATGTGTTCCCCGCATTGGACCCTGAAAAGAGATGGAAACTGGGATCATAGGGATATGCCCCCTGCTCTGTGTGTGAATCCCTCTGTGGTTCCATTGACGTGGTAGTTGGGAGATACAGGTCAAGTGAGCATCTTGGACATCTGGACACCTCAATGAAAAATTGGCTATTTTCTTGTCCAAAATGTAAAAAAGGACACTTAATTTGACTTAGTGGGGATCGAACCAGGAACCTTCCGATTTCCAATTCTTAAATGTTTTTTTTTTGTGGCTTTCGCCTTTATTTTATATTTTTTATGGAGGGACAGACAGTAGGCTGACAGGAAATGGGGAGAAGACATGCAGTAAAGGCCGTCGGGATCGGGAGTCGAACCCGCAGCACACTGCCAGACTGGATTACCAGCCAAGGTGCCTGGACCACTGAGCCACGGCCCAGGCCCCGATTCCCAATTCTACCTCATGCATGGCGAGTCCTGAGTAACTAAAATGAATTGGACAGACAACTAGTGCTGCACGATTCTTGCTCAAATTTAGAAATTAGTTCTCATATAGGTGTCTGAATCTATAGATCTCTTATCTTTTTTCGTTTAATTGTGCAGCACTAGTGTGCTTGTCATCGGTATAGTGACTCTTATCACTCAGACATCTCACATACCAGTATTGTATTGTAAGTAAGTAAGTTGTCTGACATGACGTTTGAAGGGCCGCCTCCGCCTCACTCTTCCTCTCGGCTAAACCGCTAAGACATGTGTTCCTCACCATGGTGTCAGTCACCATCACTCCTCCACAGCCTTAAAACCCATTCTGGGCGGGAACCCCTTTTGGTATTAGCATTATGTTATGCTTTAGCTATTGCAAAATAGCAGATCTATGACTAACCACTGACATAGAAACATAGCTTTTTCAGAAAACTGTCAGGATGTAGAAGACATTTTTAGAATCTGATCTCAGGTCAGGTCCACTGCTAGAGCCAAAGAAGGTCAATGGAGGTCTCGCTCATCACAATGACTTCCTCATGCATGATGTCCTCAAGTTGCTTCATGGATCATGTTCCTCTGGTCTGTAGACACTAGACAGTGGTGGAAGAAGACCTCACATGTTGTACTTTGTACTGTTTTAACTAAGCATTATGTTATACTTTAGCTATTGAAAAATAACAGATCTACAAGCTCATAGCGCGCCACCGAGAGGCGCGCTACGAGCTTGTAGGTCTGCTATTTTTGTGGCACAAATCTTTGAATATATATTCTTTCAGAAGACTTTTTTTTTTACGTCAGGCCTTAACCCACTTAGGACTGAGGCCAATTCTAAATACTGACCTAAGTTTTCTGAAAAATTCTAAATTCTTTATTCAAAAATGGTATCTGACCTGAATGGGTTTAAGTAAAAGTAGCAAAGTAAAAGGTAAGATTTGTGCTTGGGTAAAAGTACAAAAATATTGGCATTAAATTGAGCTTTCAGTGCCAAAGTAAATGTACTCAAACCTTTTTTTAATAGCAGAACTACTACTTTTACGTTTAAGTACAAGCTCACAACGTGTCACACTGTGAGCTTGTATACGCTGTTTTGGCTTTTGTAAGATGCTGTATGGTCAAGTAGGTCATTAATAAATAAAAAAAGAAGAAAATTAACAACACACAAAAAGTTTAACTCCAGCGCTGCGCACACTAACTGACCATAACTCAAAAACGCAGCGGTTTTTTAATTTAAGTGGCTGGGATGAAACTGGAGGATGATTGTAGTTCAGGGCCCAAAGTAAAAAAAAAAAAAAAAAAAAGATTTATTTTATTTTATTTAACCTTTATTTAACCAGTAAGAAAAGATTCATTTTCCGAGATGATGTTCTCCTTCTCCTCTGAAACGGTGAAAGTGATCTGGGCGTGCAGCACGTTTCCATCTTTTCTCTCTCTCTCTTAAAGAGATCGCAATGACAAGCACATGTTTTTCGGACAAAGTGCTTCCAGAGCGGAGCGGCGGCAACGGTGGAGAGAGAGTCAGAGACCACCGACCGCACGACGTGACAGAACGGGAGCCAATAAACGGCCAATCAGAGGGAGCGTGTGGTCGGCGGGCGGGGCGGGGGGGTGGGAGGGGGGGGGGTATGGGTTTACATGTCGGGTCTAAAAAGTGCTGTCAGCAGCGGTTTTAACCACTTTAACCCATTTAGGCCTGACGTCGAAATAAAAAAAAACGTTTGCTTTTTCAAAAATAGCAGACCTACAAGCTCGTAGCGCGCCACTCGGTGGCGCGCTATGAGCTTGTAGATCTTCTATTTTTCAATAGCTAAAGTACAGCATAATGCCTAGTTAAAACACCAAAAGGGGTTCCCGTCCATGGGTTAACCGTGGCATCGAAAACTGTGCAAAAGAATCTATAGATCTGCTATTTTACAAATCATTTTTTGAAAGTTCATCTGTGAATAACAACCACTTGAGCCCCGGCAGCATCCCGATCTCTGGGGGAACATATAATGCCAAAAAATAGCAGATCTACAAGCCTGTACAGTAGATCGACTATTTTCAGCAAATCGATTTGGTGTAGAGTGGGGGGAAAAGAGTGCACCAAAGTACCGTTGCAACTCATCTCTGTTTTACTAGGGAATAGAGGTTTTAAGACGTGGTTGAAAGAGAACGGAAAATAGCAAAATAGCAGATCACCTATTTTCACTATCCGTCGTATACAGCACAATAGCCATATTGGGCTTAACCCATTTTGGGCGGGAACCCCTTTTGGTGTTTTAACTAAGCATTATGTTATACTTTAGCTATTGAAAAATAGCAGATCTACAAGCTCATAGCGCGCCACCGAGTGGCGCGCTACGAGCTTGTAGGTCTGCTATTTTTGAAAAATCGTAAAAAAAGCGGCACATATATCTTCGAATATATATTCTTTCAGAGCGAACGTTTTTTTTTTTGGTTTCAAAGGTGGATGAAAAACGTAGGCTGATTGATTTGTTTTCCCAGTTCAGATCCAAATCGTGGCAGGCTGCATAAGGATTGATTGATTGATTGAAAAATGTATTAACAGTTTGCAGAATTACAGTACATTTCAAGCACAAACTCAATACAAAGGCTGTTAACTGTGAGTGGACGACCCAATTAAGCATTACACTTGTTTACAACAGGGTCCACCATGTTCAATTCATTCAGCATGCAGCCTGCATAAGGACACATGCAGTCACATGATGCATGTGAGAAGAAGTGTCAGCCTCTCGTTAATTTACATTCTGAGAATGATGCAGCGTTTCCTGTTGCGGTAGCAGAGACACCGCTGAGGCGTGTGTCGTTCTAACACGTCTGAGCTTTATGGGGTTCAAGTTCAACACCGGTGGCTCGGGCGCCATCCAATAGAAAAGAAGTGCTGTGGTTGACCCCACTTCACCCATTTTGACCTGAGATCAGATTCTAAAAATGTCTTCTACATCCTGACAGTTTTCTGAAAAAGCTATGTTTCTATGTCAGTCGTTCTTCGATTTTTCAAAAATAGCAGACCTACAAGCTCGTAGCGCGCCACTCGGTGGCGCGCTATGAGCTTGTAGATCTGCTATTTTTCAATAGCTAAAGCATAACATAATGCTAACACCAAAAGGGGTTCCCGCCCAAAATCATGAACACCTACTACTGTATAAAGTTGAAATGCCTAAATTCATTAGTTTGGCAGCTATGACTCAAATATTGTACCTCTCTGACCCCACGTTGGCAGCCTGTTTAGCTTGTAAGTTTTCTTGCAGTGAGCCAACCACTCCGACATAAGTCAAATGAAGTATGAACTATACACACCCGGAAACCCAAGACAACACATGGGAAAATGAAGCGCAGGCCTGACAAATCGGCATGCGTTTGGCTTCAAGCCAGGCTTCTGTCACGTATGTGTGACCGACCGACCGGGCCCTGGCGCTGGCTGACCTCATAGGATGCAGTGATGTAAGTGTAAGCGCCACAGCTGCCTGCAACTGTAGATTAGTTCAATGGGGGGGAGGTGTTAGAGTTAGGTGTCGACACATCTGTTGACTACTACCGGCGAATCTAACACGCCCGTTATTAATCTAATTAGCTGCAGCTGCATTGCCTGCCATGTTTTTAATTCGCTGTAGCGCGAGCCTAGGGGGTTTCATGTACCTTTAAGAGAGTACGGGTAGGTACCCTCACAAAAAACATGCAGTAATCCTGGTCTCTAAACTGCCTCCCCCTGGCCTGCCTGATGGAGGGGAAAGGAACTGGTTGGAATAACGTGTTCCTTCCACGCGCTATGTCCAACCAGGGAAACTCCCCCCTGTCAGGTGAAAAGGAGCAACTTGGACACTCAGGCATGAAGGAAGCATGAGTTCAAGTCCGTTGCTCTCCCCAGGTTGGCGGAGGGTGTGTAGAGCCCAGGATCACATTAGATAATAAAGAGAGTACATTTTGGAGTTATGTTTAGGCCTTTGGTTTCTGGGTGGCTGGAGTCCGTCGTTGCGCCGTTGAATACACACGACATGGAAACACGGCGTAATTATGGTCAGGGACAGGGTTATTCCTAGACACCTGTGGTCGAGGCACTCTCTCCGTACTTTGTTCTTTGGTTCTGGTTTCGGTGCAGGACATGGACTGCATGTGTTTCCTTGGGTCTGGTTTGTTCAGCGTGTGTTTTTTGCCAAGGGGATTATTTTCTGGTACTACTTAGAGACAAGTGCAGGTCAGGTGAACCCTCGCCGCCGCAAGTCATAATAAGAGACGCGTTGAACGGAGAAGAAAGAGGAAAAACACTGTGCAAGAAGTAAATAAACGCGGTGGAGTCCTCGAAATAACTACGGTGTGTTAGAGCCAAGACTGGTTGTGTTCTGACAAGGTCTCAGACTGTCACCCACATACAGTACAGTTGTATTACAGTATTACAATCCTAGTAGAGGGCTCAGGATCCTTTAGGATTTCCGGTTCCTCAACAATTCCCTCTCAACGGTCCCGCTCCATTTAGGCCTGACATCGAAATTTAAAAAAGGTCTTCTAAATCATGACAGTTTTCTGAAATACCTATGTTTCTATATCAGTGGTTCTCAAACTATTTCATGTCAAGGACCCACAGAATGATCTGTATTTGGCCGCCGACCCCCCCATCTGAACATAATGTTGTTCCAGGGACCCCCCCCCCCAGAAGCAAAGATTTGAGTTAAAAACATTCGCTCTGAAAGAACATATATTCAAAGATTTGAGGCACATTTTCATGATTTCTCAAAAATAGCAGACCTACAAGCTCGTAGCGCGGCACTCGGTGCCGCACTATGAGCTTGTAGATCTGCTATTTTTCAATAGCTTTCAATAAAAGGTGTTCCCATTCAGAATGGGTTAACGGTTCCGGTAAACCGCTGTTGTAAGGAGATGTATAGAGCAGCTGTGGGAGTATACTGCAGCTGCGTGTCTCTTAAAAAATTGTATCATTTTCGGGCCAAATACTGAGACTGAGCGCTGGGGGGTGCGTCAGCTAGGTCAAGAGGTAACAGGGGGGTGCAGGGCCAATAAAGTTTGGGGACCGCTGATGTACAGTAGATAAAACCTGGTTCCAGAAACGGTTCCAAATGTGTTGTAACCCATTCCTGGTTCTGCAAAGTTGGATCCGGTTTCTGCGGTTCCGGATCCCGACCCCTGACCGACATATCGATTGGGACGGTACATCAGTTATTATTTTGGACTTTTATGACGGCATCAATATCGGCAATTATGCAGCCACAATGTCCCGATTTGTAAGCACTTTCCATTGAGGATGTATTGGAACCCGATAAGACTGAATCAGTCCTATATCGGGTTGACCTGTTGACCCAACATCCCTGCTCTGGGGCAAACATTTGGGCGAGAATAGCCAAATCTACAAGCTCCTAACTTATGTGAACGTGTAGTTCAGCTAGGATAGTTACTGTAGTGTAGAGCAAAAACAGGAGGGAGGCCTATGGTATACTGTAGAGCAGTGGGTTAAAACCTCCCCATAGGACCCAAACTAGTGAAAATAGCAGATGTACAAGTTCACAACCGTGTCCCTTCGTGCCATGTTGTGAGTTTGTACATCTGCTATTCTCACTGTACTTCTTGCATTCCACGACCCACTGTTTGGGAGACAGTACATGTACTGTACATAGAGCCCTATGGGACACTCAAATAAGTGGTTAAAATGAACGCCCGTGTGTTTGTGCTACAGTAGTATGCTCAGTTACACCCTGCCAGTTGAAGTGCACTAAAACTCATCATAGTGTGTGTGTGTGTGTGTGTGTGTGTTCGTACAGGTCTGTATTAAAACCCATCGTAGTAAATAATAAATGGTGCATTTATATAGCGCCTTCATCCAAGGCACTTTACATAGATTAGTGCATTACATTCACCCATTCATACACCGATTGTGGCGGAAGCCATGCAAGGTACCAACCAGCACATCGGGAGCAATTTGGGGTTCAGTGTCTTGCCCAAGGACACTTCGACATGTGGACAGGAGGAGCCGGGATTCGAACCGCCGACCCATGGATCATTGGACGACCTGCTCTACCTCCTGAGCCACAGTCGCCCCACTGTGTGTGTCGTGCCTGTGTGTGTGTGTGTGTTAGTACAGGTCGGTATTAAAACTCATCGTGCCTGTGTGTGTTTGTGTTAGTACAGGTCTGCTACACCCTGCCAGTCCGCGCTACAAGTTCAACTTCATCGCCGACGTGGTGGAGAAGATCGCCCCGGCCGTGGTGCACATCGAGCTCTTCCTCAGGTATATTATACGCATGTTTTATTCACATACAGTCTTGTCGCTGTCCGGAAGAAACCTCTGTATTAACCCATTTTTGGACGGGAACCCCTTTTGGTGTTAGCATTATGTTATGCTTTAGCTATTGAAAAATAGGGCTATTTTTAGGGCTATTTTTGAAAAATCGTAAAAATGTGGCGCAAATCTTTGAATATATATATATAAGTGAATGTTTTTAACTCGGGTCTAAATGGAATAAAAGCAAAGGTTAAAGCCTCTGTCTGTGATACAGTATCTTCACCTGGTTGAGTATGTTGTGCAGCAGGAACAATATTACTAAAACATCATAATTTGACATGTTGTGCTAATTGTTTAGGATACAGCGCTAAGTGTATGTGCACATGTTTTCAGTCGTGAGATTTAATGTGTCTTTAATCCATGCCGAACCCGAACAGGCATCCCCTGTTTGGCCGTAACGTCCCGCTGTCCAGCGGCTCTGGGTTTCTGATGTCCGAGACGGGCCTGATCATCACCAACGCCCACGTGGTGTCCAACAACAACCCCGTGTCCGGTCGCCAGCACCTCAAGGTACATATTAAAATGCATACACTTTTTTTTTTATGATTCAAATTTGTATTGCTTTTTCAGTTTAGTCACAAGGGAATAACTGAGAATGTACATACAATAATCATACAAACAATTAAGACAACAAATGAAACAAAACTAGACAAGAAAAGAATAAATACATTACACTACGAAACCTTTACAGAAAAGATAATACAATACAATACAATACAATACAATACAATACAATACAATACAATACAATAAAAAAAGGAAAAAGAAATGAAGACAATGCCATTGAACCTGGGTAATATTAATTTACACTGTATCCAAGGAAAAATAAAAGAGAAAGGGATGTTAAGCAGTGGGTCACACAGTGTAAAGGTCAAGTCATCGTGTGCATGTTTTCCCTGTAGTAGCAAAGTTATGTGAACTTTGTGTGAACAACTTCACAGTAGGCTATGTTCCATAAATATGTACAACAAAATGCAGTTTAGAAAGGTGCAATACGAGCATAATAGTGCAAGAAGAGGGCGAAGGTGTGAGGGAGGGAGGGAGGGAGGGAGGGGGCTGGGGCGCTAGTGTTGTCCTTTGCCCTGTTTCCCTCTGATTCTTATCAGTTCGTTAATATATCTGACTATCTGCTTCCTCTCCCCTCCCCTCCTCCCCTCCCCTCCTCTCCTCTCCTCTCCTCTCCTCTCCTCTCCTCTCCTCTCCTCTCCTCTCCTCTCCTCTCCTCTCCTCTCCTCTCCTCTCCTCTCCTCTCCTCTCCTCTCCTCTCCTCTCCCCTCCCCTCCCCTCCTCTCCTCTCCCCTCCCCTCCTCTCCTCTCCCCTCCCCTCCTCTCCACTCCACTCCACTCCACTCCACTCCACTCCACTCCACTCCACTCCACTCCACTCCACTCCACTCCTCTCCTCTCCTCTCCTCTCCTCTCAGGTCCAGATGTCCAACGGTGAAGTGTTTGAAGCCACCATCAAGGACATCGACAAGAAGTCGGACATCGCTACCATCAAGATCAATGCACAGGTGAGATCTCTTCCTGTTCTCGTCCATAAAGTGAGTCACACATGGAAGACATTGACATTGAGACTGTTAAGGGCTTGTGTTCTTGGCTCAAGAGTCCAACTCTTAATACTGTAAACCATTAATACGTGTGTCACTTTAGCATTTAACCACATCCATTATATTTTATACTTTAGCTGTTGAAAAGTAGCAGATCTACAAGTCACTGGAAATAAATATTTTGAGATGAGGTCGGCGGCCAAATACAGATCATTTTGGGGGTCCTTGACGTGCAAAGGTCTGAGCACCACTGACACAGAAACATGAGTTTTTCAGAAAACTGTCAGGACTTTGAAGACATTTTGTAGAATCTGGTCTCAGGTCTCACTGGGTTAACGTAGACTTACTGTCCAGTTCACACTACCCATTTTGGGCGGGAACCCCTTTTGGTGTTAGCATTATGTTATGCTATTGAAAAATAGCAGATCTACAAGCTCATAGCGCGCCACCGAGTGGCGCACTACGAGCTTGTAGGTGTGCTATTTTTGAAAAATCGAAGAATGACTGACATAGAAACATAGCTTTTTCAGAAAACTGTCAGGATGTAGAAGACATTTTTAGAATCTGATCTCAGGTCAAAATGGGTTAACCTTGTCTCTCTTTAGTTGACATAATTCTAAAGCGTTGCAGCAGACAACAAACACGCTCACCTGTTTCGGTGGTGAGCAGACAGAGACAACATGGCCACCTCATCCTTTAGCCACACAGTGGAACAGTGCACACGTTGTTCATGATCCTTATTCTGTTAGCAGTCACACACACAGCGGTACTTTCCCAAATGTTTTTTTTTTTTCTTTTCGGGAGGGCTCATTGTTGAGACGGATCGGGGAGGAATTCCCACAGGGAGGGGAGTGAGAAGTTGAGAACTGGGTCCAAGGATTATCAGCAGAGCCCGGGTTCTAGTTCTGGTGTGTTTACTGAGTGGTGGAAAGTAACTAAGTACATTTACTTAAGTACTGTACTTAACCCATTTAGGCCTGACGTTGAAAGAAGCAAAGATTTCAGTTAAAATGTTCATTCTGTAATAATATATATTCAAAGATTTGAGGCACATTTTCACGATTTTTAAAAAATAGCAGACCTACAAGTTCATAGCGCGGCACTCGGTGCCGCGCTATGAGCTTGTAGATCTGCTATTTTTCAATAGCTAAAGTGTAACATAATGCTTTAAAACACTAAAAGGGGTTCCCGCCCAAAATGGGTTAAATTCAATTTTGAGGTATTATTTTTTTTAACTTTACTTAGTATTTCCAATACTTTTACTTCTACTCCACTACACCTCAGAGGCATCTCCACTACAATGAATTGAAAAGTTTAGTTACTAGTTACTTTGTAGATTTTGATTACAAAACATACATTAACCACTTCAGCCCTATATACATTTTGGCCATTTGAAAATAGCAGGTCTTGGTACTTTTAAGTACATTTTGAAACCAATGCTTTTGTACTTTTACTCAAGTAAATGTTGAATTCCAGACTTTTACTTGTAACAGACATTACATTACATTGCAGTATTGATACTTTTACTTAAGTAAAAACTTTTTTCCACCACTGATGTTCACCGAGTGCGTCACACATAGTACTGCTTTTAGGGTGTGGTTGAACCCACCCCAGTTTAAGGCGCATAATCTTTCTGGCCCCAGGTGTGTGTGGGGGTCGTTCTGAGCCCCCCCAAGCACTGTGGGAATATTGATTTTCAGTAGTGTGTGTGCGTCTGCGTGCGAGTGCGTGCGTGTGTGTGTAAAGTCAAGTTTTTGACAAATAACAGAAAAGGTTCGCACACTGCCAGAAGAACGTTCAGACTCTTTGGATGCAAATACATACCGACATCATCGTGTATACATACTTCTATGTCCACTCACTCCTTACTAAAATCATACGGTGTTTAGTCAACTAAAACAAGATTAAAACTAAGACATTTCAGATGACTAAAATATGACTAGAACTAAATGGAATTCTATTCAAAAGACTGACTAAAACTAAATCAACATTTGCTGTCAAAATCAACACTGGCTCCTTGCTGTCACTTTCCCCCTATGTCACCCCTTTTCACTTTGTTGTAATGAATAAGATAAATACAGTATATTTGCATCCACATAGAGCCCTCTCGCATGGCCTCTCACACCTGGCTCTAGCTCCGAGATAAGCTTTAGAGCACAAACTTATGTAAGTGTTTGACCCAAATCCCTCAGCACGATCCCACAGTCCAGATGGGAGGGGAGGAGTGGGGAGGAGGACATGCATAGTAGGTCAGACAAGAAAGACCTCCTTAAATCATGACTGTTTCTCCCTCTGGCTCTCTCGATGATAGTCTGGGCCCTCTGGGGAGTACCAAAATGCACTCCTTCCTCAAATCATATGGTGTTTACTAGTCAACTCTCTCCCTCTCTCTCTCTCTCTGACTCACACCATCTCTTACTGAAGCAGCATGTGTTTACACTCAGCTTCCCTCACCTAACATATGCCGCTGCTACCTTCTAATGCTCACTCCTTCTCTCGCTCTTCCCTTCTTTGTTTATTTCATGTTCTTTCTTTCGCTGGTTCTTTGTTGTCTCCACCACCAGGCCGAAGGCATGGGGAGAGAGCATGTTTTGCACTCCGTCCGTGTATGTGTGCGTGTGTCCGTCCTTCCTTCCGTCTGTCCGTTACCAGCTAATCTCCGCCACCGTTGGCCCGATCCATGCCAAACTTTGCACACATACTCCCTGGTTTCACTGTTTTTTCTTTCCTTTTTTCATTCACTCACTCCTGCTCCTTTTGGCATATGTATAGTCCGATTAGATCAGATTAGATTAGTGGGTCTCTGTACGTACGAAATAATTAAAACCATTTAAAATAAGGGGACCCATAACAATGTGTCCGTGACCCACAAATGGGTCCCAACCCAGTGTTTGGGGAAACGGTGATCATTCTAGGCATCCATGGAGTTGTAAACAGCAGTGCAACCTCTTCACACCTTGCAGACAAATGTTTAGTCTGAGCCTTCTACCCGGGCTTTTATATAGGCCTACCGCAGGTGTGCCAAATTAGGCTCAAACCAGGCCCCGCCCATCACTTAGTGAAGTGATTAGCTGATTAGTCCCACTTCGCCCCGAGAGTGAGGGGATTTTGTACACCCATTATTCTGTTCCCCGACTTCATCCAACCTTCTGTATTAAACTCATAACCATTGTGGTGGATATTCTTGTCAAAATTCCACTTTTACCACGGAATGAGTGGACAATAACATTAGCGGAAACACATAAAGAGATAGCCCTGAATGGCCATTGCAGGCCTGTAACTCTGAGAGTTTACAAATGAAACCATTTGGTTCCATTTGAACGCTCTCAGAGTTAATGGGGTCCTCCCAAATAAAACATTTGAGAACCACCAGTACTAGTGGACTCATAATATGCAATAGTGTCTGTAAATACAGACCCATAAGGGTCCATTTGTAACTATCTGTAATTGAGCTAGGTACCCCCTGGAACTCCCTCAAGTACCCCCAGGGGTCCCCGGACCCCACTTTGGGAACCACTGACTTACAGTATGTATGAGCTGGCAGACAATTGCGGTGTGGTGATGTTCCAGATCCAGCTGCCAGTGCTGCTGCTAGGTCACAGTGCTGACCTGAGGCCTGCTATAGACCTACAGTATGGTTAACTACAATAACCTTGGTGTGGGTGATGTTCCAGATCAAGTTTCCAGTGCTGCTGCTAGGCCACAGTGCTGACCTGAGGCCTGCTATAGACCTACAGTATAGTTAACTACAATAACCTTGGTGTGGGTGATGTTCCAGATCAAGTTTCCAGTGCTGCTGCTAGGCCACAGTGCTGACCTGAGGCCTATAGACCTACAGTATAGTTAACTACAATAACCTTGGTGTGGGTGATGTTCCAGATCAAGTTTCCAGTGCTGCTGCTCGGTCACAGTGCTGACCTGAGGCCCGGGGAGTTCGTGGTGGCCATCGGCAGCCCGTTCGCCCTGCAGAACACCGTCACCACGGGCATCGTCAGCACCGCCCAGCGCGACGGCAAGGAGCTGGGCCTACCGGACTCCGACATGGACTACATCCAGACTGACGCTATCATTAATGTAGGTGTAAGTGTAACATACATACATTTCTAAAACGGGTAGTCCCAATTCTGATTGGCTGGTTACCGTCATGTGACCGGTGTAAATTTCACCGATAACCCACACCTTCAATCACTCATTCGCAGCTGATTCTACATCTATGTAGCTGTACTGGGGAAGGGGAGCGCTTGCTTGCCTTGCAAACCCATGCCGTGCGGGCGTCTAAGCGCCGCCCGGCTCATATGACTGTGAATGTGTGGCTCCAGGCGGCCCCGTAAAGACATCAAGCGCTATTCTCCCGTCACATAGCCTACTTGCAGCAAAACAAGGAAGTGATGTGGCTCGCTCTGGTGGCACAAATTTTATGAATTTAATAGTTTTATTAGGTTAATATTGCTATATGTTTGTAACCGTTTTAGAAAAGCAATAAGCCACTCGAGGCCCCAGCTTACCGGGTATTTTACAATACCCGGTAAGGTGTGCCTACGCCCCCAGCCATTGTAAAATACCCGGTAACCTGAGACCTCTCGTGGCTTATTGCTTTAGTATACGGTGGCGCAGTCGGTAGCGCTGCGCCAGTAATCCTGGTCTCTAAAACGGCCTCCCCCCTGGCCAGCCGGGGCGCCTGATGGAGGGGGAAATGAAGGAACTGGTTGGAATAACGTGTTCCTTCCACACGCTACGTCCAAACCAGGGAAACTCCCTCCTGTCAGGTGAAAAGAAGCGGCTTGGACTCCTCATGCATAGAAGGAAGCATACGGTCAGTCCGTTGCTCTCCCCAGGTTGGCAGAGAAAGTGTAGCGCCCAGGAATACATTAGATTTAAAAAAAATGGGTTGCAAAATCGATATACTATCACAGTATATATGTGATACAGTGGACATTTTATGAGTCCCACTTCAACGACATTAGGAGTCATATTTTGTCATATTTTTTTTTTTACAAATTGCAGCATTTAACTCCCATTTCATTTTATATGGTTATAGGCCTAATGTCTTTATATTCATGTGGAAAACAGGAGAAGAAATGATTATTATAACTAAAGCTAGCAAAATAAAAAAAACAGTACAGTAGTGCATCCCGTGGATGCAGAGGGTGTTGTTTTATTGCGTCCCTTAAAGGACCACTTCACCACTTTTCAACATCTCTTCATATAATTGGTCCTCACTAATGTTCATGATAAAACACCACAATTTTTTCCTACTTAGTCTGTGTCTCATAGGAGGGCTTTGGGCAGTTCGGACGCCCGTCCACCAGTGACATCATCATTAGGCAGATTTTTTTTTAACAAGATTTGTTTTAAAATATATTTAGATTTGTATTATCGTGAGAACGATGGCTTCAACTTTTGCATTGCAACCTTTCAGGACTAGAAAGCCTGCCGTTTCTATTAGCTTGGATTCACCATCGATGATGTCACTGGTGGACGGGTTTCTGAACTGCCCACAGCCTTCCTATGAGACACAGACTGAGTAGAAGAAAATGGTGCCATTTGATCATGAACATTAGTTTGGACCAATTACAGGAAGAGATGTTGAAAAGTGGTGAAGTGGTCCTTTAACTATGAACTGCATTTTAGGATGCAAAATACACCCTATTTTAATCTCTGCTATCATACTGGAATGAAGGCTGAACGGAAACGTACAATGTGGATAATATGTAGAATATTCCATATTCCACATACCACATCTCACATACCATATCTCCCGTTGGGAGTCTGTCTGGAGCCATGTGTTGCATGTCTCTCACCTCTCTCTACTTCCATACACGTCCTCCTGTTGACATTTTTCTGTTTTTCTTTTGTTTTTCTCCAGTATGGGAATTCCGGAGGACCTCTAGTCAACCTGGTAAGGCTAATGGAATGCATTCCTCTCTAGACGTTATCTTCCATACTGTATGGATATCATTAGGATGGCCTTAATATACAGTACTGCACGTTAGGGCATTCACTTCTAGTCATTTTTACTAGTCGACTAGTTGTTTAACTACCTATTGTGTAAAAAGAAGGGAAAAAAAACTTTTTTTTCTTTTTTTTTGGGAAATAAATATTTGTACATTTAAACACTGTGTACATTGGTGACTATAACTATAATCTACCTGATCTTGAGGCCTACAAAATTCTTTTTTTTTTTCAATTTACGTTTTATTGAATGAGGCCTACAAAATTCTTATCAACTAGTCAACTAGTACCAACAAGGTCGACTAGTGGATTTACTAGTCGACTAGTAAACTAGTCGACTAGTAAACTACGACTAGTTGCTTAATGCCCTGCTGCACGTCAGTGCACGATGTATGTTTGTGGTTCCCAGTTAAATGACCAAATGGACCCTTATTAGATCTTTAACTCTTGAGAGCCTAAAACGAAACCAAATGGACCCTCGAGTGTTACATTATTGTTAAACATCTGCATCACTTAATTTACGAGAAGTCTACACAATTAGAGAATGTATAGAATGGTACCACACAATCTCATCCAACGATAACAAAACAGTCTTAAGTCTCGGGTCTGAGAGGTTAAAGGTAATCAAATGGTGGTCCGTGGCTCAAATGCAGAATATATAACCTTGATCTGAAAAGGGTTGAAAACCTTGGATTATGGAAAGTGTGTGAAAGCATTCACATCCAAACGATTACACAATGAGAAGGAATAGTAAAATATCAGCGTGTGTGTGTGTGTGTGTGTGTGTGTGTGTTTTTTTTTAAGGTTTCTTTAAGTATTTTTTGTAAGTATTTTTTTTACGTAAAGTTTTTTTTTTAAGTTAAGTTTTTTTTACGTTAAGTTGTGCGTGTGTGCGTGTGCGTGTCCTTCAGGACGGTGAGGTCATTGGCATCAACACTCTGAAGGTCGCGGCAGGAATTTCCTTCGCCATCCCGTCCGACAGGATCACTCGCTTCCTCAACGAGTCCATGGACAAGCACAGAGCTGCTCAAGGTGAGCACACACACACACACACACACACGCACACACACACACACACACACACACACAGCGGCCCCCTTTTCCAGCGGGGTTGAACCGGTTCCGTTCTTTTTTCATGCCTAAGTTTTAACAAAATTAATTGGTTCAGATCCCCTAAAAGTTGGTTGGGAACTGGAACCAAAAAATACTTCTTCTTGCCCTGAAGTGGGAAACAAAGTGGGTGTGTCACTATTCAGGCTGGACGATGCAGCAGTGATATAAACTGGGGTGCATACTTAGTTTAGACTAGTCATTGGTTTATGCACCCCCATAAACCATCATAAAGAACGGCACCAGTTGTAGAACCAAAGTTCTTTGGTGGAAAAAGGGCCACGTAGTGTGTAACACACAGATACAATATGATGTTGTACATGACGTGCACATTGATGTGGGAAAAAAAACGTATCCTGCTATAAATAAACTCTCAAACTACGAATGGCTTAACCCATTTGGGGGCGGGAACCCCTTTTGCTGTTTTAAACATTATGTTATAATTTACCTATTGAAAAATAGCAGATCTACAAGCTCAAGCTCTACAAGCTACGAGCTTGTAGGTCTGCTATCTTTGAAAAATCCTGAAAATGTGGCGCAAATCATTGAATATATATTTCAGAGCGAACATTTTTAACGAAAATATTTGCTTCTGGGGAGGTCCCTGGAACTACATATTTTGAGATGGGGGTCCGTGTCCCAATGGAGATCATTCTGGGGGTCCTTGACATGAAAAAGGTTGAGCACCACTGACATAGAAACATAGGTTTTTCAGAAAAATGTTAGGATTTAGAAGCCTTTTTTTATCGACCTCAGTCCAAAATGGCTTAAGTATCCCAGAGGTCTAGGGAGTGCATTGTGAAATGGGGATAGACTCTCACGCTCTGGGTTGTACTGACAATAAGCCTCTCCCGACGTACTTATTATCCTTCTATAAACAAACTCTCAAAATTCAAATAGCTTTAATTTTAACCCATTTTGACCTGAGATCAGATTCTAAAAATGTCTTCTACATCCTGACAGTTTTCTAAAAAAAGCTATGTTTCTATGTCAGTGGTTCTTCGATTTTTCAAAAATAGCAGACCTACAAGCTCGTAGCGCGCCACTTGGTGGCGCGCTACGAGCTTGTAGATCTGCTATTTTTCAATAGCTAAAGCAGAATAGAAAGAAGAGAGAAGCATAGACAGACATACGCACTCTTGAATCTATGTCATGCTCTCCTTGCTCTCCTTTTGCACTCTCTGCCCTTCCTTTCCTTAGTTTTATCATTATTCTACTGCTATTGTCTACGCTGCTGCATTGTCTGAAGGAAGCCAAACAAACCAAAATAAGTTTTAATGATGTACCTGTACACACGATAGAGAAAACTGCCTTTCTTCGTCCTTTTTTTTCAAACTTGACTATGGTAGCGGTGGTCTCAAAAACACAAGGGAAACTTTGACAGAAAAAGACTGGCTCACCGTATAAAAAATAGAAGTAAAACCCCTTAGACTGAGACTTAAGAAAATATTTTTTATTTTATTTTATCATTTATCATGCTCATAAAGTGCTCTGTGCTCAAAGTGCAATTAAAAAGTTTCGGTCCTAAGACCTTCGTCAGTGCTATATGATTTTCACAGACAAAGAACTTTCTCTTAAAGAGCTCCAAAACAATACAGCTCAGGTGCTGAGAATTGCTAATTACTAATTGAGGACACCTGTACACAAGATGTAACAATAAAGTACAACCTTGAACCTCGACTGCCCCCGAGACAGTCAGTGACTCTACCTACAAAGTAACTGAAAGTCTGATTGTCTTAGGCCTATCTCACAGCCCGCTTTCCACGCCCACTAGATAGTGGTGACATTTAACATTAGGCATTTACACTTTTTTTCTCTGGAGAATCTAAGTACATTTCCTAATGTTAAAATGTCAAAGACCGATAATAATATGAAGAAAACACAATGGTATAACAACTCAAATAAGTAGAATAAACCTTACCTTTACAAAACGGTAGTTTGTGGCTTGTGAAAATACCTCTTTTAACATGGAAGCCTATGGACCGAAAAAAAAAATACACCACTAGCTCTAAAAGGGGGCGTAAAAAGGGGGCGGGGAAATGCTGTGAGATAGGCCTATTCCCTGAGATGAGCATTGGGATTAGGCTGACCCAAGCTATCTAAAAAATAGACGTAAACAAGGAAAAGGGAGTAAAGGTAGAGTTTCTCTGGGAACGCCAGGTGGACAGCACAGAACACAAAGTCTGTCTTATGAGAAAATATATTCTGGCAAAACATTACCTCACATGTTTAGGAAACTGCAGGTCAGTTTACTCTCATTTTCTCATTTTCACAACATCATTTAAAATCAGTTTTTGTTTTTTCCCATATCGACATACCCGACACTAACCCCCAAACTTGATGTACTGTACTGTACTGTACTGTACTGTACTGTACTGTACTGTACTGTACTGTACTGTACTGTACTTATTAAACTCGATCTGCCCGCATTTCTTTCCACCAAATGTTTTCACCAAAAATACATGCTCATGTGCTCGTACATCTACTATTTTTTATTTTTTTGGGTAATGTTCATCAAGCACCTACATACTGTACAAGCACCTTGATTCTTTCTTGATAGTATTTATTGTTTTTTGAAGACATTGCATATGCAATCATAACTCCTCCACACCAGGACAACCAGATGTTTTGTTTTCAAATAACAATAATAACTGATCTCTTTTTTTCTTCTTTTTTTTCCCTTTTACAGATGTGAGGTCCATGAAGAAGAGGTTTATTGGAATACGGATGCTGACAATTACTTCATCGTAAGTCATATTGATTGAATGGACGACGGATGAGTCAATCAATGAGTCAATGAAGTCAATGAATGAACCGTGTGTTCAACGTGAGCGGCCTCGGGGCTGAGGAATGTGTTTTATAAACAACAAACTGACTAAACTGACAGACAGTCATGAAAACTTAATACCAAACAACATTGAGACAGACTCTGCCTGGCAGAGCGCGCTAGCCATGATGATAAATTTGAACAATGTTTTCAGTAATTAATCACAGTCTGTGGTTGTGTGCGTGTGCGTGCGTGTGTGTGTGTGTGTGTGTGTGCGTGCGTGTGCATTGCACCAGGCTGATGGAGGAGCTTAAACAGCACAGCCCAGACTTCCCTGATGTCACCACAGGAATCTATGTCCACGAGGTCATCCCTGACTCGCCTGCACAGAAGTATGTGTTGTTCTCTAGACATTCATCTATTACTGAACCACTCAGCCACATTAACTATAGTACTTATATAGAACTTAATCCCTGAACCACTTCACCACAAAACCAATTAACCCATTCTGGGCGGGAACCCCTTTTGGTGTTTTAACTAAGCATTCTGTTATACTTTAGCTATTGAAAAATAGCAGATCTACAAGCTCATAGCGCGCCACCGAGTGGCGCGCTACGAGCTTGTAGGTCTGCTATTTTTGAAAAATCGTGAAAATGTGGCACAAATCTTTGAATATATATTCTTTCAGAAGACTTTATTTTTTATTTCGACGTCAGGCCTAAATGGATTAAACTACAGTACCAACTAAATCACTGAACCATTAGCCACAAAACCAATTAACCAACTGTACCCATTAAGATCTGAGGCCCATTCTACGGTTGTAAATCTGCTATTTTTAAACAGCCAACGCTATGACACAGATGCTTTCCTGGTTTTAATGGAACCACTTAACACTCCCATCGCCCAGGACGAAGTTCTTTGTCCTTTCTATTAGTAACGCCCGACGCCCAGGACGAAGTATTGTCCAAAAGACGAAGTTTATTGATATGAGAACGGATCGCATGGCTCCATAGCCCAGGAGCGCCTGTTGGGCAATCCTCGGTGTTGTTCCCTCCCCTGTTTAGCTGATGAAAACGAAAATCTTAAAACATGAATGATCTAAATCATCCCGTCTAATTATGAAAAAGGATCCTGTATTAGACGGCGCTCCGCGGTCCAGTCGCTAGTCGCGATAGATTTATTCTTACCTTCCGTTGTTGTCGATCGACTCTAGAGTGGTGTGGCTATTGTTAGCTGCTACACACACATTCACAACAACATCCGGTCCGTGGGTAAAAAAGGGGTCCGTGTTTATAAATCGAATCGGCGCTATAATGTAATGGATTAAATAACCGTGGGCAATAAAGTGTTAACCACTTACTGTCACTGTCTCTCTCTCTCTCTCTCTCCCTCCGTATACCAGAGGCGGCATCAAGGACGGCGACATCATCGTGAAGCTGAACGGCCAGCCGCTGATGACCACCTCGGACCTCCAGGGGGCGCTCCAGGAGGAGACGGCCCTGCTGCTGGAGGTGAGGCGCGGCAACGACGACCTGCTCTTCAACATCCAGCCCGACGTCATCATGCAGTAGAGACCAGGGTCAAAGGTCACCGCGCCGCATTGTCGCGGCCTGTGCACAACAATCCAAAGGCACTAACGAACATCGCCGTTCCTTTTTTGTTAACCCCCCCCTCAAAAAACCTCTTTAAGCACTGTTGTTGGGGGAGGGGTGTCGAACGGTCTGATGACGGTGCTGATGATGTCATCGACGAGATAACGACACGATTCTTTACGCCCTGGTTTATATTTGGTTGCGCGTCGTGCCCGCGTACTGAAAATACGGGAAATAGCAGGTCGCTATTTTGGGGTGCGTGGCCCCCAAAATGCTCCAAGTGTAGACCGGGCTTTTTATTAGCATCACTTTGATTAGATTCGGGGGCGGTCTGAGGACCAAGGTGGGGACAGCTCTGACTGGAAGAGCAAATTAACTTCCAGAATAGACTGCAAGACAATACATTGGTTGTCTCACGCTGAACGTTGACGGTCGGACAATGCCTGGACATTCCCCCCCACCACCACAGCATGGATGTGGATGTGAGCTGGACATTAATAATAGGAGACACTTGATATTTTTTGGTTTGTGTTCTTAATGTGTATGTTTTTGTAAGCCTGGTTTCCAGCGTGATTCGCCGCGTTCCGTGATTTACTTTTACTTTATTTGTTTATTTGGACAGGACAATGCATATTAATGGACGTCACATGGACGTAAATACACCGGATATAGCACAGTTGCTAATTTTCATCCGCAGTCCTCGCAAGAAACACAAAACGGAAAACAGACAGGCAAACAGTGGAATACATTTACATAACATTACATAGGGAACACAGCATA
Source organism: Electrona antarctica (assembly GCF_951216825.1). Classification (NCBI taxonomy): domain Eukaryota; kingdom Metazoa; phylum Chordata; class Actinopteri; order Myctophiformes; family Myctophidae; genus Electrona; species Electrona antarctica. Next base: position 38,879,268 of record NC_136802.1, on the reverse strand, counting down.
TTGTCACTTCCCTGCTCAGTCTGGCCAGCCTCCTGTTTGACTCGTATTTCATGACGTCGCCTGTTACGTAGCCACTTTGTTGCCGATACGTTATCATCAGCGCCAGCCAGCGCCACTTTGTCCATGCTTTTCTCACTGTTGCAAAAAATTAGCGTCAGTATTGGCTGGGAACCAGGCTTTATGTTTTGTGTCCACTGTGGTCATATCATGCTGTAATACATTTAAATTGCAATGTATATAATATGTCAAGACACTTCACTCCCTCCCAATGAAAGTGAACATCGGTTTTTAAAAGAAGAAAAGTCGTGACGCGTTTTTATTCTGCTTCTGGATGACAGGGGGCGTAGTTGAGCCCTCCGAAATGCTGCAACTCCTCGTCATTCCAATAACCGTAATGTGAACACTTAAAGCACGATGACACTTTGGTAAGAGGTCTGGCTTAGGGTTAGTTAGTTACCTTGTCGTCATGATGGGAACTCCAAAACATATGGGTGAGATATCTTCAATGGTTGATGATGTCGTTGATTAGAAATTGGTCCTTCAATGTAGCCTGACTACTTAGGCTGCACTCACACATATCAAACACATGTTCTGTGTCTTTGTCTCCCATTTTGGGCGGGAACCCCTTTTGGTGTTAGCATTATGTTATGCTTTAGCTATTGAAAAATAGCGGATCTACAAGCTCGTAGCGCGCCACCGAGTGGCGCGCTATGAGCTTGTAGGTCTGCTATTTTTGAAAAATCGAAGAACGACTGACATAGAAACAGCTTTTTCAGAAAACTGTCAGGATTTAGGAGACATTTTTAGAACCTGATCTCAGGTCAAAATGGGTTAAGCTACTAAAATCAACAGAAAGTTGACATTTTTATAAGAAATATAAGCAAAATACTGCCGTATATTATATTATAAACGGTCAGTGTTCTTTTACGTGCTAAAAGAGTGACGTTGAGACCTGCGCAATGTAAGTCAGTCAGCAGGCTTGGAATATCAACTTCAAATAAAGTAAACCATTTGAGATATCTCACCAATATTTGGAGTAACATAATCAAGGTATAACACCACCCCAACCTCCTCTCCCAAAGTGTCATGTTGCTTTTAAAGGATGTAATCATTTTGAGAGAAAGAGCTTGAAATGTGAGCAATCTCACTTGCTGCTGTACTTTTTGCTACTCTTTTTGTTAATGCCGGACTAAATATCGGACTCTCGCTTCTAGTGTGAATAGAAACACGCCCATATCGCACAACGTAGAATACAATGTTTACATGTAAAGGAACTCACCATAGCAATGAAACCTACAGTACGCTGTTTGTCCGCAGGGCTGTTTGATAGAACAATATTTTTATGACGTTTTGTTTCAACAAATAAAAGTTTTCATCAACTTGTTGTGATACTTTTTGGGGTAACTTCTCAAATGTCTTCACGCACATAAATAAGTTCTTGTTCCTGCACTTCGATTCACAATTGACAGACTTAAAGGGCCACTTCACCCCTTTTGCAAACAGTCACCAGATCTTTTTTTAATGATGTTTGGGAGACAAGAAACACTTTCCTGGGGTTTATATGTGGGTAATGATTATGTGTTTTTAGATATTTTAGTATTTCAAAGTGTCTGTGATGTCATGGACGCTAGTCTCACTTCCTTCCTGGACTACATGTTTTCTCAGTAAAGGCTCATTCATAGTCTGGATTTTCGGTGGTGAGGTGACCACCGCTCCGGTGGTGAGGTGACCACCGCTCCGGTGGTGAGGTGACCACCGCTCCGGTGGTGAGCTGACCACCGGAGCTGAAATAACGTTGAGCGGTGGTGAGTAAAAACAGAGAGAAGGGCTGGAGCGGTGGCGGTGGTTTGATCTTCACCGCGGCTCGTGACATTATGTTGTAGTTCGGTGGTCACCTCACCACCGAAAATCCAGACTATGTATGAGCCTTAAGACAGCCCTCCCTCTATCCACAAGGTGGGGTGAGTGCAGCAAAGCATTATGGTAATTGTAGTAATCCAGCAGTGAGACCAGTGTCCATGACATCACTTTGACACTTTGAAATACTAAAATGTCTAAAAACACATAATCATTACTCACATAAAAACCCCAGGAAAGTGTTTCTTGTCTCCCAAACATCATTCAAATAAGATCTGGTTGCAAAAGGGGTGAAAGGGTACAAAATATACTATGCTGTGGGTTGATGATGGCTTTCTGGCCCAAAACGTGATTTACTATCCTGTGCGTATCGGGTCTACAAGCTCACGTGTCACATGTGAGCTTGTAGATCTGCTATTTTCAAAGGATTTTTTTACACATTTTGAAAACTTGAAATGGGACATTCTGCGTAATGAGTAACTTAAGTACATTTTGATACTTTTGTTGTACTTTTACTCAAGTACATTTTGAATACTGGACTTCTACAGGTATTTGAGTATTACTGCGTTGCAGTATTGATACTTTTACTTACTTCCCAGTCCCTCTGTGGCACAGTGATGTCATTGACGACCATGAAGCTCGTGGTTGAGACAGTCAAACATGTTGGTGGTAAATATAATTGTCATGCTGTATATAGACTGTATAATATAGAGTATTACAACATGATAATCATTTTACCACCAAGAATGACGTATACGTCACAACAGCATTCCTCTGTCTATCTATACTATGAAGAGGAATGCTGTTGTGACTAGCCCTGCATACCGGTACTTACATTGGATGACACATTGCGGAAATAGCAGATCTACAAGCTCACACAACATGTCGCAATGTGAACGGTTGCATCAAGAACTTGTAGATCCGGTTTAAACCCCAGTGGTTTAAATTGATTGATTGATTACTATTTTATACCACACAAATGTAAACAGCACAAGTTTGGGCTAAAAGGATGTATAATGACACAAACATGTCCTGGTAACTTATGTAGGACTATTCAATTCATGTTAGTTTGTGTTCAATTATAACTCAATTTTCTGTTATCGCGGGGAAAGCTTTCGCAGGAAAATAGCAGATCAACAAGCTCACAACGCTTTGCTCTGCAACGCGTTGTGAGCTTGTAGATCCGCTATGTGTAAGCTTTCCCCACAATACGGACGCTGGGCTTTATAAGTGGTTAAAGATATCCCAAAGATAACCAAACATGCACGCAGAAATCTCAAATTTCAAAGATATTTCAATTTAACAGGCTTATATTTAAAACTATTTGAAACACGTGACTAAGCCGACTAACTACAACTGTCGCACCATCAAACCAACACCATTGCATCATCCAAAAAAATAAAAAGCTCAGAGTCAGACCGCGATTTGCCAACGGCAATGTCCCTCATTCAACGTAGTTCAGGAGGTTTTGGCAGATTTAACAGCCCCAAAAATCTCCCGCCCGATGAAGTCTTTCCTCCGGCCCCCTCTATAGTAGGGCTGGTTTGATTAATTGGTTGATTATTTCATTAGACAATAAAAAATGCAAACAGCACCGAAGAAAGTCCTTGCGGTCTTGTTTCCATTCAGGTCCTATGCACTCACACACAATCAAGACGTGAACAATAAAAGAAACAACAAAAATTGAGACATCTCAAAAACATGAAATCTGTGTACAGGTTGGAGTAGAAGTAAGTCGGAGGGCCCGGGGATAAAGAGGTGAGGGCGATCGTTTCCTCTCCTTTTGACCTGCTGATTTTGCTTGTTTTAACCCATTGAGGCCTGACGTCGAAATAAAAAAAACGTTCGACGTCGGAAAAAAAAAAAACGTTCGCTCTGAAAGAATATATATTAAAAGATTTGTGCCGCATTTTTACGATTTTTCTAAAATAGCAGACCTACAAGTTCATAGCGCGCCACTCGGTGGCGGATTCTTATCGAGCCCACTATCGATCATTTTCTATATTATTTTGTGGAAAAGCGGGAGACGACAGAACCGGTATCTTTTACTAGGGCCTTCAACTACAGCATGTTTCTGGCAGACGGAGGGCAAGTGACCTTTTTACTGCTGGTTAATATGTTTACCGTCACTTTAAAAGGCTAATTATGTATACCCGGGCAGCGCTGGTTGGCAGGTATCAATACACTTTTCGACCGACATGTTCGTCCCAGCATGGGTGATTCGATGTATTTCTTGATCAAATCTTGTACTGATTGTTTAAAACCCATTTTGGGCGGGAACCCCTTTTGGTGTTAGCATTATGTTATGCTTTAGCTATTGAAAAATATAAAGCTATGTTTCTATGTCAGTCGTTCTTCGATTTTTCAAAAATAGCAGACCTACAAGCTCGTAGCGCGCCACTCGGTGGCGCGCTACGAGCTTGTAGATCTGCTATTTTTGAAAAATCGAAGAATGACTGACATAGAAACATAGCTTTTTCAGAAAACTGTCAGGATGTAGAGAAGACATTTTTAGAATCTGATCTCAGGTCAAAAAGGGGCGATATGCTCCATAACAGGCTTGATAAGCCCCCAAAGCTTATTGATATCGGGTACTACTCAATACAACTTTTCGTCTGGGTTTCTTTGGGGGGGTATCGCTGGGTTTGGAGCTCCATCCCTACCTGCGACGGGTCGTTGCTCTGGATGAGGCTCAGGAGGAAGTCGTGCTCCTCCTGGCTGTGGACGGACGCCAGGCTGCAGCTCATGTCCGGGTGGCTCCAGGTCAGGTGGCAGTGCAGCTGTGCGTCGTTCCAGGTCAGGTGTGTGGGTATGTACTTGTAGCAGCGACCGTTGAAGCCGGTCCAGAACATCGGACAGCCCCCTGGCTCGTGCTTCAGCTCCACAGGCCAGGGACTGGCGTGCACGGTACCTACACACGCACGCGCGCACACACGCACACGCGCACACACACAAGAGTTGTCAAACTCTGCCCCGAACCTGACCCGATCCAACGTTTTAGGGCTGGGCCGGGCCTAAAATGTATGATACTCAGTAGGGCTGGGCCGGGCCGGGCCTCGGGCTCCATGAAAAAAATAATATATATTAAAACATTTCATAATTATAAAAATATTAGTTCTCTTCTGTCTGTGTATTTATCTATTATGAAGATGGTGCTGACTGGCTTTTCACCTTTACTCTGTGTAGAGTTCTCAAATTCTGCCCAAAGCCGACAAGGCCTAAAATCTATGCAAATTAGTCGGGCCGAGCCGAGCCTCGGGCCTGATCAGTTAGGGCCCAGTTAGGGCCGGGCCTACATTTTCAGGCCCGTTGAGAACTTTAACACACACACAGATGCCAAATTAGAGTGATGTCATAAAAAAGCCATTCTCAAGCGGCAACCCACCCACATTTTAACATTTTAACTGACACCCTGGACAAGCACTTAGAATTGTACGCATTCCATTTGAATTTGACTCTGTTCCAGAGCCTACAGTATATTATGAAAATAGCCGGCTATTTTCACAATGTTGTTTGCCTCTTTCTTACATAATAATTTGACAATTATGACCAATTTGGTATTAAAAAGTTCTTAAAAGTCAGGAAATTGTCACTTTAGAAATGTGCAGATACCTTGTATACTACTTATACTGTATGTGGGTTTGTTTACTGGTGGGTGAGTGAGAAAACAATGTTGCACATTAAGCTAATCATCTGGGGACCCCCAAAATAAATGTGGGACCCCCAGGAGTCCCGACAACCCGTCGGTTTGGGAACCACTGATTTAAATAACCTTTTAGTTGAATGGTTCTATAAATAGCACAGGGGTCTCTCTCTCTACTTGGTCCAATCTCGTTTTTTCCCCCCTTGTATGTTTTCGAACTTGTAGATCTGCTATTTTTGCGCAAGCTCCATCTATTCAAATTTTAACCCATTTTGGGCGGGAACCCCTTTTGGTGCATTATGTTATAATTTAGCTGTTGAAAATGAAAATGTGGCCCAAATGTTTGAATATATTCTTTCAGAGCGAACATTTTTAGCTCAAATCTTTGCTTCTGGGGGGGTCCCTGGAATGACATATTTTCAAATGGGGGTCGGCGACCAAATACATATCATTTTTGGGGTTCTTGACATGAAATATTGAGAACCACTGATATAGAAATATGAGGCTTTTCAGAAGAAAATACATTTAAAAAAAATACATTTTTTAAATTTCGACGTCAGGCCTAAATGGGTTAAGGAAAGAAAAGGGGACAGGGAGCAGAGAGAAAGGAGAAAATAAAAACATATCAAAAGTAAATTCTAGACATAAAAACAACTATATAAAAGCACAATGTAAAAGCAGCAGGTATAGGGCCTACTCTATTTAGGCTCTATAGAGGTTAGACATAAAGCTGCAACCATATGGCCTTATATGGAACTATTGTGGTAGTGGTTACCCGGGGGGTCCTCGAGTGTGTTGCAGGGGGTCCACAGCTAAATGATGTATAGTTAGGATTACTAAATGGACCCTTACAGTTCTGTATAACTCTGAGTGTATCAGAGGTAAATTAACACTTTACAGTGATTGGATTCAGAGATATAAAAGGCTTGTGTGCAGTGGGGGTCTGCGGGCTAATAATGCATGTCAAACTGGGGTCCTTAGCGCATTCTGGACGGGAACCCCTTTTGGTGTTTTAACTAAGCATTATGTTATACTTTAGCTATTGAAAAATAGCAGATCTACAAGCTCATAGCGCGCCACTCGGTGGCGCGCTATGAGCTTGTAGATCTGCTATTTTTGAAAAATCGTGAAAATGTGGCACAAATATTTGAATATAATATTTTTATTTTTTTCGACGTCAGGCCTAAATTAAAACCATATGGAACCATATGAAACAATTCTAAGAACAATGTATTATATTACCTAGTGCCATGAGGCCCAGCAAGCACAGAAGTCGAGGACTCAGCAGCAGCAGCAGCATGTCAGCCTCGAGGTGGTCTCTGTGTCCGTGGAGCTTGGGTCGGGGGTCTCCTTGAAGGGTGTGTGTTGCTGTCCGTACCTGTCTTTTTATGTGCTCCACACGTAGCCTCGGTCCCAGGCTCACTTAACTGCGAAAAAGAAGAGCCTGGTCACAACCTAGGACAAATAAGCTATCGAAAGGAGGGACTTCCGCCGTGTAACCCCCCCCCGGAAGTTTACGTTTTTTGACCAATCGCAGCGTTGTGTTCCCGAAAATGTATTCCCGCTGAAATGATCATTGGGTGGGGACTAGTAAACACAGCCGCACCGCGTGACGTAGTTATCTTACACGCAACACTTCCGCCACTTCCGCTGATAGTCTTTTCAGCGTAGGTCTTGGCCAGGGTGCTCCACACGAGGGTGACTTCACAGCTGGCATCATTTGATTGGTCCTCACGACACGTTTATAGCAGCTGCCGGAGTTCACACACAGTACCATGATGTCAGGTGAAAACCTCATACCTGTAAACTGTTGCTTCTCAGGATTAACATTGGAATTGAGCAACAATAGCAGATCTGCAATGCGAGCTTGTATATCCGCTATGTTTTGCTACTTTTGTGTGACCGCTGTAGTATGATCAAGTACAGCGTTCATTTATGAAACAACCTTTTTTTAAATTAATGTTAAAATACGGAGATATGAGGATTCTGCCCTACAGCAACGACACTTGTTTGACCCTGCAGATTTTCACACACACAGAGAGAGAGAGATATATATAGAGAGAGAGAGGGAGGGGTGGTTGTGTGTGAGTGATGCAATAGGCCATGGGTTCCCAAAGTGGGGTCCGGGGACCCCAAGGGGTACTTGAGGGAGTTCCAGGGGGTACCTAGCTCAATTACAGATATAAGGAACCAAATGGACCCTTGTGGGTCTGTAACTCTGAGAGTGTACAAATGGAACCAAATGGACCCTAACGGGGTCCATTTGTAAACTCTCAGAGTTAAATTAACTGCTGTTTTACAATATAAATTGGGGTACCAGAGATATAAATGCCATTAAATCGGGGGTCCGTAGCATAATGCGTGTGAAACTGGGGGTTCATGAAATGAATATGTTTCGGAATCACTGCTAGAGCCGTAAAAATCTAGCCTGGCTAATAAGCCAGACCGAATCAGCCGTTGGCAAAACAAAATTGCCTGCCGGCGGATTACAGTCTGGAGAGGCTCAATTGTACGCCCATTTCCTACACCAGAGAACTGGTGTGGCCAATCGGGACAGTGTTTGGTACAGTGTCATTTTAACTTTATTTTACAGGGGCCAGTTTCTAATTGCAGCCACCCGTAAGAGCGGTTTTGAAGGAGTCTAGGGATTCACATTTCTTAACGGCTGTTGGTTGGGAGTTCCACATTTTAGTGACATAGGAGCGAAATTAATTTACCCCTTGTTTGAGCCAAATCTGGGTTGAATGTGGTTTGTGAAACTCCCTCCGGTGTTGTGAGCGTGGACTTCATTGACATTATGGAAGTATTTTGACAGGTACATGGGTACCTAGTTGCATGATTTGCTGCACTCTGTCGTCAACCCTAACCCTAAGGCCTGACTCACACCTTCGCATCTAGCATACAACATTGATGCATGCTAGATGTAAAGAAAGGGTTTGTTTACATCTTGCCCCAATGCATTTCCAATGGAAGTCACATGGTTTGACACAACATTTGTGTTGTACGGCTTTCGGCTGTGTTTCGACTGCCCCCCCCCCCCCACCCCCTCATACAACACAAATGTTGTGTCAAACCATGTGACTCCCATTGGAAATGCATTGTGAGCTTGCATCAGTCAATAAGTCTCATGCATCAGCTATACATCAATCTGTTGCGAAGGTGTGAGTCAGGCCTAAGCCAAAATGAGCAGGGGTGAACCAGCAGGTGACTTAGATTCTATACAATATGGATTTAGGTTACGTCGGTCGGCCTCATTATTCCTCTCTGTGTTTTTATCACTTGTTATTCAGGTCAAATAAACATTTCTTTGTGCATATTGTGATAAATACACGCATGTATAATCCATATATTCTTTGCGGAATCGGTTGTTTTTGCTACGGCATTTCAACAAATTGGACTATCAGCCAGAGATACAGGGTCGTGTTTGTTAGCCCGGGTGGATTTCTCAGCCTCTCAGATGTCTACTGTTTGTTGAGACAAAAGTGGTTCCAGTTCCACCGCGCCTTCCTCACTATTATGAACCTTTCCCACTGTGGATATGGATATCTATCCGCATGACTTTATTTTTGGTTTGCAGGGCGTGCTAAGCCATTTAGGCCCGACCTCGAAATAAAAAAAAAAATCTTCTAAATCCTCTAGTTTTCTGAAATAAATATTTTCACGATTTTTCAAAAATAGCAGACCTACAAGCTCATAGCGCGCCACTCGGTGGCGCGCTATGAGCTTGTAGATCTGCTATTTTTCAATAGCTAAATTATAACATGTTTAAAACACCAAAAGGGATTCCCGCACAAAATGGGTTAAGGTACACAGTGAGTTCATTTCAATGGACTTTTTGCTGCGCAGAGAGAGTTTGGACGAGAAGCATGTCCGTCCTTCACGCACATAATAATAATAATATCTGGTCCACTGTCCACACAATCCGATGTTATCAGACTCTCTCCTACACTGTCAGCATTTCACTCATTTTTTCTGCCAGCGTTTGAACCCGTCTGTCCAAACAATTAAACATTGTTTCAGATGTTTCTGTTTCAGATGATGGCCACGTGGAAAATGACTACGCAGCGGTCTTGCCATGTCCGCTTGTTATAAGTGACTTTGGGCTTCTTTTTCCTGTAAAGTCGCTTGAAATATTAGTCGCGGGTTGCATTTTTTTTGGGCTTGTTTCTAGAGTGTACTGTAGCTGCTTACTTGGGCTACAATTTCTTGAATTACTATTTAAACCAGTGGTTCACAAATATTTTCATGTCATGGGCCCCCAATGGATTTCTCAAAAACATCTCCAAACGCCGCCCCCTTCTAACCCAGTCAGATGCAGAGAAGCTCATCCATGCCTTTATCTCCTCTAGACTGGACTACTGCAACGCCCTCTTCATTGGGATTCCTGGCAAAAATGTACAGAAGCTGCAGTACATTCAGAACAGCGCTGCCAGGGTCCTAATGAGAGTCCACAAACACACCCACATAATACCCATCCTCTTAACACTGCACTGGCTCCCCGTTACAGCCAGGATCGACTACAACAAGGTCCTGCTGATCACATACAACTGCATAAACGGACACGCCCCTCCCTACCTACAGACACTAATCAACCCTCCAAAAACAACCTCCACCCGCCCCCCCTCAGATCTGCAAACAAATTCCTACTCCAGGTTCCTGACACCAATCTGCACACCATGGGGGACCGGGCCTTTTGCTCGGCAGCACCACGCCTGTGGAACCATAGATATATATAAACTCTAGATGGCTCAAGGCGGAGTTTCTGACGTCGTTCACCCGGCAGCCATCTTACTTTGGGGCTACAGTACAGTATGTTCAATGGCAGCTCAAACAGAACGGGTTGGTTTATTACAAACGTTGTCAACGTGGCTATGATTCAGGACGCTTATCTGCTTAATTTTCTTTTATATGAACGTCGTATGCAGACGTCTCTGACGTTTATAACAAACCAAACCGTTTGAAAATCGGTTGAAAATTGAGCAAGTTATGGTCATTTAAGAGTACATGCCCCATAGACACAATGTTATGTGGCCCGAGGTAAGATGGCCGCCACGTAACGACGTCGCTCTCCATTGGCCAACAGCGCGGGTGAGCTATCTAGAGTTTATATATATCTATGTGTGGAACAGCCTCCCCATGGACCTGAGAGTGAACAGCCTCCCCATGGACCTGAGAGTGAACAGCCTCCCCATGGACCTGAGAGTGAACAGCCTCCCCATGGACCTGAGAGTGAACAGCCTCCCCATGGACCTGAGAGTGAACAGCCTCCCCATGGACCTGAGAGTGAACAGCCTCCCCATGGACCTGAGAGTGTGGAAAGGCCTCCCCATGGACCTGAGAGTGAACAGCCTCCCCATGGACCTGAGAGTGAACAGCCTCCCCATGGACCTGAGAGTGGAACAGCCTCCCCATGGACCTGAGAGTGAACAGCCTCCCCATGGACCTGAGAGTGAACAGCCTCCCCATGGACCTGAGAGTGAACAGCCTCCCCATGGACCTGAGAGTGAACAGCCTCCCCATGGACCTGAGAGTGCCGCAGACTGTGGAATGCTTCAAAACAGGCCTGAAAACCTTCCTGTTTCGGAAGGCCTTTTCTCGTGTTGAACTGTTGTCGCCTTGCACTGTTTTTTGATAACCCTGTTTTTAACCTTCTATGATAGATTATATGTTTTTAACCATGTAGCACTCTGGGATTCCTTGTGAATGAAAAGTGCAATACAAATAAAATCCATTATTATTATTATTATGGATGTGTCCTCTAACCCCACATCTGAAAATGTTTAGTGACAGGGAGCCATGTACCAGATGTGTGTCTTTCAAATCCACATTTCCACAAGATTTTTGAAAATGGTAGATCTACAGTACATGCTTCTTCTGTTTTTTGATTGATTGATTGAAAGTTTTATTAACAGTTTGCAGAATTACAGTACATTTCAAGCACAAACTCAATACAAAGGCTGTTAACTGTGAGTGGACGACCCAATTAAGCATTACACTTGTTTACAACAGGGTCCACCATGTTCAATTCATCAAAACAGATGAACAATCTGACAAGAATAAAAAGAAAAAGAAAGAAAATATATAAACCAGGCTAGAAGAAAACACAACGTTTTACAATAGCAATACAACCTTGAACCTTGAATACCACAACACACACAACCATTTTGCATTTTTACCTCCGTGTCTGTCCAGACTCGTCAGCGCAGTGAATGAATGAAAGACTTTGAAGGAACCGTGAGGTCACTACAGTGACCTTGACCTATGACTCTCTACAGTACTTCAAAACAGTTCACTCTTGAGTCCAAGAGGACGGACGGACGGACGGACGGAAAACTCCAAAACACAACGCCTTCGGCGACAGCTGTCCACCAGTGGAGACATGAAAAGACAAACAACAATGGACGCTCACATTATCCCATTTTGGGCGGGAACCCCTTTTGGTGTTTTAAACATTGTTATAATTTAGCTATTGAAAAATAGCAGATCTACAAGCTCATAGCGCGCCACCGAGTGGCGCGCTACGAGCTTGTAGATCTGCTATTTTTGAAAAATCATGAAAATATTTTTTTCAGAAAACTGGAGGATTTAGAAGATTTTTTTTAAATTTCGAGGTCAGGCCTAAATGGGTTATATTATCGTCACTGTCGGGGCAGAAACCTCTCATCTCCAGATTACTTTTTGGGGGTAAATTAACGTTGATCACACCCCAGCGACGTCACACAAAATAAGCATCAAAAGTAGCAGATCTTGCAGATCTGCTACGTTTGATGCTGTTGAATTAGAATCCCGAAGAGTCACAGTAATGAGACATGTACAGTAAGCAGTGGTGGAAAAAGTACTCGCACCTCTTGCATAAGTAAAAGTATTAATACTGCAATGTAGAACTACTCCGTTACAAGTAAAAGTCCGGAATTCAAAATGTACTTGAGTAAAAAGTACGAAAGTATTGGCATCAAAATGTACTGAAAGTACCAAAAGTAAACGTGCTCATTATGTAGAATGTCCCCATTTCAAGTTTTCAAATGTAAAAACATATTTTCAATTGGCCGAAATGTATAGGGAATAGGGCTGAAGTGGTTAATGTATGTTTTGTAATAATAATCAAAATCTACAACTATAGTATAACAAAAGAAAATGTAGTGGAAAAAAGTACAATATTTGGATCCGAGATGTGGTGGAGTAGAAGTAAAAGTATTGGAAATGAGAAATGCTCAAGTAAAGTACCTCAACATTGTACTGAAGTACATTACTTAAGTAAATGTATTTAGTTACTTTCCACCACAGCATGTAACAAGGATGTAAATAGTTCAACGAGATACAGTTTTTCTTTTCTTTTCTTTGCTAAATACGTCTCCCCTTAACTCATTCCATGCCACGTGACGCCTTTGGACGCCTCCCCTTTAACATGTGTCTCTGGGATGTGAATGAACGAAGACAGCTGCAATTACAACTGTCAGACAGATGTTGGTATGGCTAAGTGAATAAACACAGTTCCTCCGGACCCCCCTCCTGGGTCCTAAAGCTCAGCAGCACTATAAAATCCTCTCCACTAATGAGGTTACATTCTTACGGTGACACCGGCCTCATCTCCCATAATGCACTCTGACAGTGTCCACAGTACACCCCCCCATTGTTTTAATTTTTTAAACCACTTGAGCCCTATTATATATGCTCTGTATACTATGAGTATACTCATACTGTAGTTTCATTGTGCAGATATTCTACTGTTAGACAGATGTTCTTGCTTAAGAAGAATATTTGATGTATTACCATGTTGTTCATTGTTCTTGTTTACTGTAATTCACTCCGGATTAAGAGCGTCTGCTAAATGCCTACATTGTAAATTGTCTGCTAAATGCCTACATTGTCGAGTGACAGCGGTGCATGGACATAGCACCAACGCCACTAACTGTATTGTCAAGACAAGATCTACATTCTTGTTACATTCTTGTTATTCTGACGTTTCTGTTTATATTGTTTATTTTAATTTTAATGCTTTATTCAAAATAAACATTTCAACATTCTACGGCCCGACTCACACCTTTACATCTAGCATACAACATTGATGTATGCTTGTTGTATGAGATGTATAGCTGATGCAAGCTCGCAATGCATTTCCAATGGGAGCCACATTATGGTTTGACACAACATTTGTGTTGTATGGCTTTTGGCTGTGTTTCGACTGCCCCCCTCCCCCTCATACAACACAAATGTTGTGTCAAACCATGTGACTCCCATTGGAAATGCATTGCGAGCTTGCATCAGCTATACATCTCATACAACAAGCATACATCAATCTGTTGCGAAGGTGTGAGTCGCCCCTCAGGCCTACCAGTGGTGGACAAAAAGTACTCACATGTTTTTCTTAAGTAAAAGTATCAATACTGCAATGTAGAAATAGCTGTTTCAAGTAAAAGTCCGGAATTCAACATTCTGTGGTCGAAAGTCTCATAACATAATGCTAACACCAAAAGGGGTTCCCTTAAAGCTGCTATAAGCAATAATATGTCCAGATTTTAATGACCTTTTTATTCTTTTGGTATTCAGACAGCCAGCAAATGGGTGGAACGCTCCCCAAAAGAAATGTAGTCTCTGTGACACATCTAGGGGCCACAATCTGCATTCAAAGATTTTCCTAGAAGCTTTGTCATTGGTCGATTTGCCTGTCTGCTTCCTGGTTGGTTTGCGACCGGGTTTATTTCCGACCAATGACAAAGCTTCAGTCAGACGTCTATGACGCTTGTTTTGGGCAAAGTTTCATCCCCGATTTGCAGTGGTGGAAAAAGTACTCAAATGTTTTACTTTAAAGTATAAATACTGCATTGTAGATGTACTCCGTTAAGTACATCTACAATACATCTACAGCACGTGCGTGCATGCACACAAGTCACTTCTAGTCATTTGTACTAGTTGACTAGTTGCCTAGTTTACTAGTCGACTAGTTGTTTAACTACCTAGTATGTAAAAAATAAAATTAATTATTATTATTATTATTTTTTTTAAATACATATTTGTACATTGAAAAACTGTGTACATAGTGACTATAACTATAATCTACCTGATCTTGAGGCCTACAAAATCGAAATAAAAAATAAAAAATAAAAATAATAATAGGATTTACTAGTCGACTATTAAACTAGTCGACTAGTTGCTTAATACCCTAGACACACACCAGAAGGGAGGGCGTGCGGGCAGGCTTGCAGGCAGGCAGGCAGGCAGGCAGGCAGGCAGGCAGGCAGGCAGGCAGGCAGGCAGACAGACAGGCAGACAGACAGACAGACAGACAGCAATGTCTCAATCTTGTCGGCTGTAATTTGTCCACAGCCAACGTTGTAATTTGCTGCTTCCTTCTCCTCATGGGCGGAGAGGAGAGGAGAGGATTGATACTATAAATGGTGAGGTCCCCTAGGCTGTGTGAGTCTCTCTCCCTCCACCGTCACTCTGCTGGCTGCATAGACACAAATGAGTTCTGAATGTTTCACATTAGAAACCCAACGGTGGCACAGTTGGTAGTGCTGTCGCCTCACAGCTAGAAGGTCCTGGGTTCGATTCCCGCTCGGGGCGCTGTGGGTGCTGGCGGCGTGTTTCCTCCTCCGCACCATCAGTGCCCATACCCGAGGCGGGGTTGGCGAAAGGGCCTTTCTGTGTGGAGTTTGCATGTTCTCCCCGTGTCCCCTAGGGTAGGTACCCTCACAAAAAACATGCAGTAATCCTGGTCTCTAAACTGCCTCCCCCTGGCCAGCCGGGGCGCCTGATGGAGGGGAAAGGAACTGGTTGGAATAACGTGTTCCTTCCACGCGCTACGTCCAACCAGGGAAACTCCCTCCCTGTCAGGTGTAAAGGAGCAACTTGGACACTCAGGCATGAAGGAGCTCAAGTCCGTTGCTCTCCCTATGTCCCCCATATATGGGGACTAGGTTGGCGGAGGGTGTGTAGAGCCCAGGATCACATTAGATAATTGACACAGGGTTGAAAATGGGTTACAAAATCGTGGGATAAAAATTATATATATATTAAAAAAAAGAAACCCACCCTGGCTGGCATCCATACTCTGGTCATGTCACATAGTTGACCAAAAGAAAGTGTCAAAAATAGCCTAAAATAAAATGCTTAAATAAGCTGAAATAGGCGATCGATCGACAAGCACATGACATCCGATCGCATGTTGACGCGTTATGAGCTTGGCGGACCATTTTGAACTTTCAACCCATTTTGGGCGGGAACCCCTTTTGGTGTTTTAACTAAGCATTATGTTATACTTTAGCTATTGAAAAATAGCAGATCTACAAGCTCATAGCGTGCCACCGAGTGGCGCGCTACGAGCTTGTAGGTCTTGTAGATTTTTGAAAAATCGTGAAAATGAGGCACACATCTTTGAATATATATTCTTTCAGAAGACTTATTTTTTTTATTTCGACGTCAGGCCTAAATGGGTTAAGTTCATCTTCATATAATGTTGTCCTCCGCTTTCTGAGCTGTCCACACGGCCCAACCAATGAGACGCAGAGGGAGGAAACAGAAATGATGTCACTGGTAGGCAGGTTTCTGAACTGCCCACCAATGAGACGCAGAGGGAGGAAACAGAAATGGTGCCATGTGATACTAAGTGAGCACCAATATGAAGTTGGGTAAAGTACTAGTTTTCTAGTAGGTATAGAGATGCTGTTCTGGTCAGCGTCCATGACAAGAGGACCACAGACAAGAGGACCACAGACAAACACGTTCTACGGTTGTGCCGCCGGACCAGTGGAGGACAAGGTGTATTCCTTTGGAGGGTTCTTCTATGACGGGAAGACCTACAGCAACAAGATTGATGTGCACGTCTTCAACACAGTGACGTTGCGCTGGATGACATTGCCCCGGGTGACAACCGGAAGAGGACAATGTTCCCTTGACGTTCCCTCCATGTGCTACGGACACACAGCTGAACTGATAGAAGATACCATCTACATCTGGGGTGGGCTGGTGAACTGTAAGATAATTGCTGACAACACCTGGTTGTGCACCAGAGGGCACAGGGTCAACATTCTTTATGCATTTGATGTCGACACCCACAGATGGTTCAAGGCCAAGGTTTCCGGAACCGTTCCAGAGGAGAGGTACGCCCACTCAGCCTGTGTCTTGGGGAAGGTCATGTTTATCCATGGAGGATGCATCGGTCCTGGACTGTACACCTGGACTAATGACACCTACAAGTTGGACACCACCACAATGTCCTGGTCCTTAATGAACACGGGAGGCTTTCCACCACCTGTTTCATCACATCACTCTGCCACCACCATCGGGACAAAGATGTTTGTATTTGGGGGAAATGGGCCTCAGCACAACAACATCAGAGTGTTTGACACAGAGACCAACTGTTGGCTGAGCACACCTTCTGCTCAGCTTCTTCCAGAACAACGTTACACTCATGCAGCCTTTGCTTACAATGAAGAGCTGTACATTTTTGGTGGCAACACCCCTGATTCAAGGCTGTCCTTGAATGATCTGTGGAAATTTAATCCCAAGACCTTCTCATGGAAGAAGACTGAGCCCAAGGGGAAAGATCTGAGTTTGTTGGGTAACATGTGCTGTTGCATGGTGGGAGATTGTGTAATCCTCTTTGGTACAAATCTCGTCTTAAAGATCTTGTACTTAAGACCTAGTCTGAAGACATTATGCAAGCTAGCAGTCATTCAGTCCAGTCTGGAGCACTCAGGACTCCCACACAACATCAAATGGGAACTATCGGCAATGGCAACAGCAACAGGACAAAATAAGGAAGAAGAGAATCAATGACCAAATAAGGCTGCAAGCAGCGATAAGACGCGGGCATGCCATAAAAGCCCCTCTCTTCACAGCGTCTCCTCACTGGTTTTGTTACGCTGATTGCCTGAAGGGTTGTCTGTAAACGCTGTAGTCCCGCAACCAACCGTGCATTAGCAGGGTTGAGACTCCACACAAATGAATGGAAATATGATTTCAAGGGGGAGTGGTTAACCAGGCTATGCAAGTCTTTGACTTCGCTTTTTTGAAGTCGAGAATGGATAGAGAAGATCAAATAATGCATTAATTGAGAGTCCTTTGACGAATGACTGTGAGCTTCAGTTCTTGAGAGATTTCCACCACTCTCTACCATATTGCCGAATTTCGTGTTAAACGACAGCACGGAACTGCCAAAACTGAGACAAATGGCAGAATCTGTACAAAAACAATAATCTTCGCCCCTTCGGGCTTGGCCCCTAAAAAGAAATAAACAATATTACAATAAATGCACCACGGCTCTGTGTGTACGTACGCATGTCTGTACATATACATCTGTAATAATAAAACATATCTAGGATCGCTGAAGAAGGAAAGACCAAGAAAAGAAAAAAAAATGAAGTGAGGTGTGAAGTGAGTGGTGCAACTCTGTGTGTGGGTTTCTGGAGGGGGGGGGGGGTTCCAGACCCCCAGGAAAGCGCCCAGGGGGCCGGGCAGGTTCCGGCATGCCGCCCTGTGTCCGAAATGGTTGAGAAATGACAGAGTTACCGTGCGGTTGTCCCTCTACTGTACCCTCTACTGTACTGTACTGCAGTCACTGTACTCTACTGGCACACCCGAAAGCATCATATATACAGTTAATATGTGCGTGTGTGTGTTTGTGTGTGCGTTAGGTTGCGCACAGGTGGTGAAAAACAACCATGTTGTTTTCGTGATCATACCCAGCCAGCTACCCAGCTACCTAGCCACCCACCCACCCACACACACACATAGCTCCGTAAGGGAGTGGTTGCACCACTCAATAATAATTGACTACAGCGATCCCATTTTATATGGATAAAAAGTACCTAAAGACTTCCCCAGACGTCATTAGCACCTCATGGTTTCCACTGAGAAGACGTCCTTAGCTCAATTGGTGTTAACATCGATAGTGGATGACCGGGAGACCCGCCGTAGCAGTGATGCCAGCTAGGACCAAGCACTCCAACCAATGTGGTCGGCTTCACTTGCCTGGACTCTTATGGCGACTCCGAGCTACCGTCACCAGGCTTCCTCCGATGTGATCGGATTCTATAGGCAGGGACCGGTCGCACTGTACAAGTCCTGGTGGAGACACCGTCCGCAACCTCTGAAGCGCGGGTTCGGCGCCCAGCTCGTTCCGGTGCTCCTGACTTTTTTTCCCCCTCTTTTTTCCCGCGTGAATACAACCACGCAACGTCTCCCAAGCCTCACTGAGATCAGCTCTCTTCTTACACGGTATAAGTGGACAGTTGCTATACGCAGCCAAACACACGTTCTATACTGCTTTTCGTCCGATTCCTCGTTGACGTAAGCTCCACTGGTGGTGACTCGACTCGTACTAACCACGAAACATTAAATATCAATAAAATAAAAATAAACGTAATTGTTGTGATATTAGCCCATGCACAGTACATCAGTCTATGTACTTGAACTTGAGATACAGTGTACTTGATATGTATTGTGTACTGCCGGTACTGTAGCATTCTTTATAGATAGGCTACGAGAGACATCTAGGAGACAGCAAGGTCAGCCTTGCTGCAGTAGGCACGTTCTTCTGTCTCATATCTTATTGTTACGTCATTATGATCCAGCACTATATATGTTTCATGTTTGTGTAATAAACTTTGTGAACCTTAGCGTGATACTGTCTCGTGTCTCGTTAATTTGTTCTCCCGGGTACCCGCCGGCCGCCGCCGCAGTCGCCGTACCAAAGTAATACTTCAACAGGATTGTCACACACCACCCAGCCTGCACACACTACCTGTCTGTCAACCCAGACGAGGGTCCCGTACTTAGATTACAACAGTAATTAACATTCGGTTTCTGCGACGGGCAGATGCAGCCACCCTGCCTATACCCGTCTCTGGGTTGTTTGAATCGTTTCTAACGCTTATTTTGTTACTCTTTGGGTATATTTGTACATTTCCACCTTCAGTCGATGCTTCATATCCATATGAGTGAAAAGGCCGGGGTGATCGGTTTATTTTTCAAACACAGTTCTTATATGAGGCGATCTAAAATCCCCCTATGGAGATTACAATGCAAATAAAAAGTACACGAACCTGGGGACTGGCGCCCTCTACTGAAAGTGACGTCAGGACTTTGGTGCTCTATACTAGCGTCTATTAGAGTCCCCGTGTCTATAGGCAATGAACTGGAAGTGGTTGGTCCGTCGATATAAAGGTTCCCCCTCAATGATTTGAACGGTGGCCCGAGAGCTTGACACCCTTTTATCTCGGGATTCTAATCCTAGATTCAGATTCTAATCAAAACAAGCTATATTTGCGGTTACGATTCTGGCCCGCGGAACAAACACACAAACACATGCACCCGGTCATTTTTGCCTCAAGCAAGAACGCTCAGAATGGAAAGACATCGGCACGGGTGAGATAATGAATGAATTAACACTCTTGATCACCCGGGGGTATTTGGAACCATTGAATCAATGCGCCCAGCAATTTGCAGCTTTAGCCCATTTTGACCTGAGATCAGATTCTAAAAATGTCTTCTACATCCTGACAGTTTTCTGAAAAAGCTATGTTTCTATGTCAGTGGTTCTTCGATTTTTCAAAAATAGCAGACCTACAGCTCGTAGCACGTCACTCGGTGGCGCGCTATGAGCTTGTAGATCTGCTATTTTTCAATAGCTAAAGCATAACATAATGCTAACACCAAAAGGGGTTCCTGCCCAACATGGGTTAGAGCCCATTTCAAGGTGGCACGGCGCCATCTTGGAAGGTGCTAGATGTAGCTAGATGTAGCCAAAATAGCCTATACTCTTTGGAGGATCGGCAACCAACGTAGTAGGTATGATTACTTCTAACGCGACTAGCGACGGGATCACGATGGGCCGTCAAAAACACAATCTTTGGTTAGAATTGGAAGCATTGATTTAGATCAAGAGTTATTCACGTTTTAAGATTTTCGATCCCATCCATTAACCCATTATGGGGGCGGGAACCCCTTTTGGTGTTAGCATTATGTTATGCTTTAGCTATTGAAAAATAGCAGATCTACAAGCTCATAGCGCGCCACCGAGTGGCGCGCTATGAGCTTGTAGGTCTGCTATTTTTTGAAAAAACGAAGAACGACCGACATAGAAACATAGCTTTTTCAGAAAACTGTCAGGATGTAGAAGACATTTAAAAAAAAAATGACCTACAAGCTCGTAGCGCGCCACTCGGTGGCGCGCTACGAGCTTGTAGATCTGCTATTTTCCAAAAGCTAAAGTATAACATAATGCTTAGTTAAAACACCAAAAGAGGATCCCGCCCAGAATAGGTTAATACTTGAGAGGCAGGGGCTGAAATTCCCTAAAAGGGCACTTTTAGCAAAACATTGCGAAGATAGCAAGATTCTTTCAGCGCAAAAGGTGCAGGGGAGTTCGGAAAAAAATGGCAATTCTCCTGAATGCTGCCTTCGGCTACGGCATGGAAAGAGTTTACATTTCTTTCACGTTAGTAAAAGCAGCATTCATTCATGGTCTGAAGGGGGCAGGTTTTTTTTTTTTTACAAGCGGGTAAAAGGGCAGGGACTCAATCCCCCTTTGATGACTATATGATACAGAATGAGTAGTATTTAAAATGTCTACAACACGTTTACATCTGGATGCAAACAGAGTTTGTAATAATCTGAACAGTTTCTCTAGCCCATTTTGGGGCGGGAACCCGTTTTGGTGTCAGCATTATGTTATGCTTTAGCTATTGAAAAATAGCAAATCTACAAGCTCATAGCGCGCCACCGAGTGGCGCGCTTACGAGTTTGTAGGTCTGCTATTTTTTTTAAATCGACGACTGACATAGAAACACAGCTTTTTCAGAAAACTGTCAGGATGTAGAAGACATTTTTAGAATCTGATCTCAGGTCAAAATGGGCTAGTAATCTGGTAACACACACCATGGCATCTTTCTCATCCTGAAGTGTGGAAAATGTCCAGCAGGGATTGGATCGGGTCAGGACTCTGTGCGCTGTTGGCCTTTTCACACGCAACGGGAATACTTTTATTCATTTCCCCGCAACAGAATACGACACAAGTAAACTCCCCCTGACCCTGTCCTTCACTGGGCGGCGGAGTAAACATGTGTGAGTCTGCTTTTTTTTCTCCTTCTTCATCATCCCGATATGAGTGGTTTATAAAGTCTAATCTAAACAGGAAGTGGTGCTGGGGGATGATGAGATCCCATATCTTCACTCAACCGGGATGTGAACACTCAACTGTTCTCCGCTGGAGGGGATTCAAGAACATCATCGTGACCGAAACATGACGAGGTGTGGGTTTTTATCATCAACAATAAATGTGTGTTTGCACTTTGCACATTACGCACACCCGTGTGATTAAAGGGATTACATGTAATCACTCACCATGTGTGTGTATGTGCGCTTGCGTGCGTGCGTGCATGTACGTGCGAGTGTAGTTTAACCCATTTTGGGCGGGAACCCCTGTTGGTGTTTTAAGCATTATGTTTATACTTTAGCTATTCAAAAATAGCAGATCTACAAGCTCATAGCGCGCCACCGAGTGGCGCGCTACGAGCTTGTAGGTCTGCTATTTTTGAAAAATCGTTAAAATGTGGCACAAATCATTGAATATATATTTCAGAGCGAACATTTTGAACTAAGATATTTGCTTCTGGGGGGTCCCTGGAACTACATATTTTGAGATGGGGGTCTGTGGCCCAATAGAGATAATTCTGGGGGTCCTTGACATGAAAAAGGTTGAGCACCACTGACATAGAAACATGGGTTTTTCAGAAAGATGTTAGGATTTAGAAGCCTTTTTTTAATCAAAATCAGTCCAAAATGGGTTAAGATATAGTTGCAGATAGCAGGGGTCAGGCCAGGCCTTTCTTTATTTCATTTTGACTTTATGTTTTCAATTTCATTCTGATTAGTTTTAAAGTGGGTCTGCTGGTTCAGTTTATAATATACTTTGTTTAGAAAAGGCTTTAGTTTTTAGTTCCGTTTGTCTGATGAGTTTTAGGGTTTTCATGTTGTTGTTATTGTAATGTTTTGTCATTTTGTCTCGGCTGAGATTCAAAAAGATAAACCGGACAAAGCATCATACCGTTAAAAAAGAACTGTCTCATTCAACCACAGTGAACCCCCAGCAGTTGCAGATCTACAAGCTCACAACACGTGGCAACGCGGCGACATACTAAATCCAACACGGGGTTGTGCTTATAACCACGCCCCCGGGCAGGCATACAGTTGGAGGCCATCGATATTGTCCTTTTCTTTTTGCTGAGGTTTGCGTGATCTGCGCAAAAGGACAGTTAACCCATTTTGGGCGGGAACCCCTTTTGGTGTTTTAAAACATTGTTATAATTTAGCTATTGAAAAATAGCAGATCTACAAGCTCATAGCGCGCCACCGAGTGGCGCGCTACGAGCTTGTAGGTCTGCTATTTTTTAAAAATCGTGAAAGGGATTTAGAAGGATTTTTTTAAATTTTGAGGTCAGGCCTAAATGGGTCAAATGATAAGGGACAATATCGGTGGCACCCAACTGTAGTTTATTGAGGTTAGGTTGTTAGGGTTAAGGCTAGGTTTAGGTATAGTTTTACTGAGGTTAGGTTTAGGTTTCTGGTGTCCTGGTTGGCGTCCTTGCACAAACCGTGTAGGCTTTGGTATGACGCGGCAACGCGACAGTGTGAGCTTGTAGATCGGCTATTTTTGACATTTACAGTAGAGATTTGGAAGGGGAATTAATTAAAATGACCTTGAATCAACTCAAACCTAGAATTAACCCATTAACACTGGGAAAGCATCTGTGTCATTTATATACTTTGGCAATTCAAAAATAGCTACATAAAATGTAGATCTGCTATTTTTTTTTTAAATCGTGAGAATTTGTGTAAATCTTTGAATATGTACAGTACATATTTTAAAGCAAACATTTTAAACTCAAATCTTTGCTTCTGGGGGGTCCCTGGAACAACAGTGGGGGGGATCAGCAGCCAAATACATAATGAGAACCAACGACATGGAAACATAGGGTTTCAGAAAACTGATTTAGAAGGCATTTGTAGAATCGGCCTCAGGTCTTAATGGGTTAAATGGAAATGAGTGTCCTCTCCTATATAACCCCCACTCATTACACTCCCACAGGCTGACGTGTTTTTATTAATTTAACATTAATTTAACCTTATCCATTGGTTTTATTGGAGTATATTTTCATTTGGTTGCATGGAGTTATTATGAGGATTAAGGAAGATTAAACTATATTTCACATCAGCAGATAAATGTCATTAAAATCAGACATATAATAAATAACATGGAGATTCAAGAGAACACATTGGAGAGCTTCACTTTCATAATCATACTCTGCTGGAGCAGCAGAGAGACGAGAGGAGGAGGAGGAGGAGTGGACGAGTATTACAAAACAACATGGAGGTCAGCCAAGAACACAGATGGAGAGCTGGACTCTGTCTGGGGTCCAGCTGTGTGTGTGTGTGTGTGTGTGTGCGTGTGTGTGTGTGTGTGTGTGTGTGTGTGTGTGTGTGTGTGTGTGTGTGTGTGTGTGTGTGAGGGCGGGGGGGAGGGAGAATGAGAGCAAGAGAGAGAGAGAAAGAGAGAGAGGGCCATCAAAGTCACTCCTCCATATACACTCCTGCGTCCTGCTGTTGGTCATACTCATTAATTGGTCCAAATGCACAAATTCATACTGTGTCGTATGACCTCATACATGTGTGGAGTATAAGCTACATGTGGCTACAGAGGTATGGGTCTTATTAGGTTCAATTAAGGTTCGAGGTTAGGTTACTATATTTAGTCTCCGAGGAACAATTTGTCTTGGGAGACAAAAGGGACTCGATCTTCACCCCCGAAATATCTTTCTGTTTCTATCAATTGCTCGACGCACGAAGCCTTGAATTGCATTCAAGGAACCAAGATAGCATAGTTTAAGTTGCTGTTTAATGGTATCGCAATGAAAACACAGTTTTGAAGAGGTTTTAAATCAACAAATGCCATGACATTTTTGTTTTGCATGATACATTTTTGGGTCGGGGTTAGAGAGGGAGACTAACCGACCGTACTAGACGTCTGTGGGTTTTTTTAACCAACCTTATGAGGTCACGTGAGAGGTATCAAAGTTACCAAAAATTAAAGATCCATCTTTATTAATAATGTCCATTCAGTACTTAAACGTGAATATCTGTCTATGGTTGCATACACTGACCACACCGCCAAGCGAGAGCTCTGGGGCCATGAACCTTAAAAAAAACTTAATAAAAAAAAAAAAGAAAGAAAAAAAAAAAGAAAGAAATAACAAAAAAGAGAAGATAAAAAATCTAAAAGAAAAAGAAAAAAAAGCTTTGTGTGTGTATGTGTGTGTGTCAGACTGCCACAAGAGCTGCATTCGCTTCCCGCATTCACGCGTCTTACTTGTAACAGAGTAGATGTCATTTCCTGTGTTCTGGGGGAATTTTACCTACCGGTATCTATAGTTAAAGAAGTTCTTGCAGACAAGGCAAATGTATGTACTGTCACTTTTAAAGCCTAATTTATACTTCGTGGTAGGTTTGGGGTCACACACCAGAAATAGCCTAGATCTACACACTCACAAAGCGTCGCGTCACATAGGGGTGGGACGACATGGGGTACGTCACGACACGATATCTGTGGTGATATTAGGCCCTCCATAATGATAATATCACCATATTCAATATATTGCGATATCGCGATATTCAATATATTGCAAGAGATTTCATCAACGATATATCACGATATCTGTAACTGAAAATGAAAAAATAACCATAAAAGGCAAAAAACTGGAATTATGAATTTATTCCAAAATCTTACAAAAGATGTTGTGTCACAAGCTGGCCAATAAGAACATGAATCTTGCCTCCTCCAAACAGTAAAACAGTGACTGCGACTTGTCCACAACTAGTCTGTCCACAACAATGGGTAGCCTACTACTACAATACTAACTAATCAATATCACGAAATCGGGAGGACGATACGATATAGTGATATATCGCGATATATCGACAAGTTCTTCATTTACATCACACACGCCACAGTCACTGGTGAGTTTAGACGCCACAATACCTCCGCTGAGATTGTCATCATGGATAGGACGAGGATTTTATGACGCTAATAAATATTCCCTCTCTACACCTAGCTCTGGTCCATAGCTCTAATGCCTTCATTAGAGCTATGCTACTCTCATCTTCCTGCACTCGCACGAAATGCAGACCAGCCCTTTCGACTGTAGCGAAAATAAAAATAACGTTTTCGCTACACACCAATACAAAGGCGGCTTGTGTTATTAGAAAGCCTACTTTCCACGGTGGACGCACGCCGAGTCCCCCACCACACGTATAAAATGCACTTTTTGGACAGAAAGGGATTTTTTTTCACCTGAAGAAAAATACTTAACTCCCAGGGCCCTAAGTGTCCGCGTTGTGTTCACATACAGGGCGGGCCCGCACTGATGATGGGGAGAGTCCTTGATAGAGAAAAAGTTATTTTGGGGTGTGAAGTAATTTGTTAGCATTATGTTATGCTTTAGCTAT
Source organism: Electrona antarctica (assembly GCF_951216825.1). Lineage (NCBI taxonomy): Eukaryota > Metazoa > Chordata > Actinopteri > Myctophiformes > Myctophidae > Electrona > Electrona antarctica. Next base: position 38,853,266 of record NC_136802.1, on the reverse strand, counting down.
TGAAAAATAGCAGATCTACAAGCTCATAGCTACGAGCTTGTAGGTCTGCTATTTTTGAAAAATCTAAGACGACTGACATAGAAACATAGCTTTTTCAGAAAACTGTCAGGATGTAGAAGACATTTTTAGAATCTGATCTCAGGTCAAAATGGTTTAACCACTACAGTATCACATTGTGGGCACAGGAAATGCCAATGGGACGGATCAAGTGAAGAAACAATCATTTATATTATTATTATGTCGCTATTAGGTTATGGTGTTATACAATGTGACCTTGTGAGGGTCCGCTGAAACGTGAAACCCACTAAAGGCTCGTTTAACCATTAGTCAAGATGATGTATGACAAAAATTATGTATTTTAAACCAGAAAATAACATGAGACATGTCGTTAGCCTTAAGTACAGTGTAGACAAACACACTGTAATGATTTCCAGCCATAATGATTTGGTACGGTAATAATTTCCGAATATACGGTCACCAGCACAAAGGTTGCACTGTGTGCACACACACACACACACACACACACACACACACACACACACACACACACACACACACACACACACACACACACACACACACACACACACACACACACACACACACACACACACACACACACACACACACACACACACACACACACACACACACACACACACACACACACAAACACACACACACACACACACACACACACACACACAGCTGTTGAATAATGGCCGTTTCCTCTCCAGACCAGACAAACTCACCATGACACCAGCGCACACACACACACACACACACATACACATACACACTAAACTGGGTCAAGGGTTTTTAGGTCTGTGTGTGTGCGTGTGTGTGTGAGAGAGAGAGAGAGAGAGAGAGAGAGAGAGAGAGAGGACCAGTTGATAAACTTCAAACTCCACAGATGGATGGACTGACCTCTGCATCGTTTCCTCTCCCAAGAGGACCCGGTTCATTTTAGAGCTCCGACACGGTGCCCCCAAACTATTACACAGTACCTCAAACCACCACAGAAACTCTGACTGTAAAATGTGAAGTTAATGTCAGACAAATGAGAGTTTGTCATGATATAAGGAACTACCCTGAAAGGTACAAAGGCTTGTGCAATGCAGCTAATGAAGCACAGATAGAGGCACAGTGGATACAATCTCACGACTGAAAATGTTTGCATGACCAAGTCCTAGATGTGCTTTTTGTGTAGAGCATGAAACCCCAGCGCTGATTCCTAAACAAGTAAATCAATATGTAAAAACGATGTTTTAGTAATACTGTCCCTGCCGTCAACCAGGCGAATATCCGACGGAGACTGTTACAGATTTTATGGAAGATGCCTCCAGTTTGACCACATCGAATGCTCTAAATTAACAACCGAATAATAGACGATCACTCTAAAATGCGTCGCACATCGAGAGCTTGTAGATTGAGCATGTTTTCACTGTTGCAACATGCCTCCAAAGAAGACACGATGCCGATGGCTTCTATGGATTAAAAAAGAAATCAGTCGTGGCGACTGGGAACTTTAATCCATGTGAGTTTAACTGAACTCTGAGAGATTCCTTGTGAATACATTACATGCATGTTGCATTCTAAATTGGACACTTTCTACTAAAATTTGGGACCCTTATTTAGATCATATTGGACCAACATTGTCTGCCACAGTACTTGGAGGTTTTCCATGCCAACCTTAGATATCTTATATGCCAGCATTCTTCCCTAGTGGGGTGCTCTGCTTTGGGGCGGTGGCCCTGCCGCCTGGAGGGGGGGGCCTTTGAGTGGAGTATGCATGGGTCTGCTCTTATTGTAATGATTTGGTGCCTATGATAACTGTATTGTCTGCCTTTTTAATATATGTATTTATATACTGTATGGATGTATTTCCTGTGTATCAAAATTCAAAAGCCACTTATTGTCATTATGGTTCATTGTTCTTGCTATGTCTTTGTACATTCAATCTTTTTATTTATAATAGTGTTCCCAATGGGTATGCGTTCCAACGTCCCCAACGAGTATCGTTGGAATAAATATAACAAAATCAATTACATAGATGTACACGTTTATTTCTGTTATATATATAATATTTCCACAGCATTACGGTACAATTGTAAAATACAGATGTATATTATTTACATATTGGCCATCAGATTACAATATCACAGGTATGAAACGGATCAATAATTAACATGAACATAAAATCTAAATTCTTAATTACATAGTTCAATATAATATATATATATACATACTGTATTCAAATTATGTGCCAAATTGTCTTGGCCATCAGATTACAATATCACAGATATGAAATAGCTTGTTGTTAATTAAATATTATGGTTCAATCTGAACTCTTAACTGGTTCCCCTGCAGGTAGTTTAGAATAGTGGGGTCCCTGGGGACCTCCCAGGAGTCCTTAAGGGGGTTCAAGGGGGTCCCCAGCTAAATTAGTTAATGAAAGCATGAAAATCAGTGGAACCACTTTATTAACACTCCCATCGCCCAGGACGAAGTTCTTTGTCCTTTCTATTAGTAATGCCCGACGCCCAGGACGAAGTATTGTCCTAAAGACGAAGTTTATTGATACGAGAACAGATCGCCTGGCTGTATAGCCCAGGCGCGCCTGCTGGGCTCTCCTCGGTGACGCGCAAGAGTGAGACGTCATCGAAAAACTCCCTCCTCTGTTTAGCTGATGAAAACGAAAATCTTAAAACGTTCATAAATCGCGATCTAAATCATCCCGTCTTTTTCTGAAAAAGATCCTGTGTTAGACGGCGCTCCGCGGTCCAGTCGCTAGTCTCGATAGATTTATTCTTGTCTCCCGTTGTTGTCGATCGACTCTAAAGTGCTGTGGCTATTGTTAGCTGCTACACAACATCATGAACTTCCGGCCGGTCCGTCCGGAAAAGGCGTCCGTGTTTATAAATCGACTGGGCGCATGAATGTAATGGATTAAATAGTTCCGGGCAATTAAAGTGTTAACTCTAAAAATATATACATCGGCTATTTGAAAAGATCAGATCAAAAAGCTCACAACATGTCGCGATGCAAGCGTCGTGAGCTTGAATCTTGAAACAAATTGAAAAATGCACAAATCTTGAATGTCCCCGACTCCCTGGCACAAAAAATATATTCAGATGGGAGTCGGCGGCCAAACACATTTAATTACATTAACGTGGCTGTCCTCGACATGAGAAAGATTGAGCGGCGCCGATTCAGCATAAGCTGTCAGGGCCTGTAGCCAATCGGACCAGCGTTTCTCAACTAGCGGGTGTGGGGAGCCGAGCGAAAGTCATCAAGGGACTCGACGCGGCGTGTAAAAAGCCACAAAGGCAGAGAGAGAGTACACAAAGTGTCTACGCGAAAGACCGCGATGAATCAATCTCGACATGGGAATGTGGTCGACTGTACTAGTTAGTTTACTATTTGTAACCATAGGCGTACACACTATTAGAGAGGGAGCGATACGAAGGCGTTAGCTCTTCAGTACAGGAGGTCGCAGGACAGGTGGCGCCGTCGGGAACGACTTGGACGCAGTTCCTAGAATCTGTTCCTAGAGACGCCCCTGGCTGTATCACGGCCTGACAGTTCTTTTTCATTTAAATTAGGAATGGCAGCTGAGTCACAGAATCACACACGCCGTGAATAATAGCACCGTGTTTTCATGTGCCTGGTTTCCAGCAATTTAACCCATTTTGGACTGAGGTCGATAAAAAAAGGCTTCTAAATCAAAAAAAAATCTGAAAAACCTATGTTTCTATGTCAGTGGTGCTCAACCTTTCTCATGTCAAGGACCCCCAGAATTATCTCTATTGGGCCACGGACCCCCATCTCTACCAATATGTAGTTCCAGGGACCCCCCAGAAGCCAATATTTTAGTTAAAAATGTTCGCTCTGAAATATATATTCAAAGATTTGCGCCACATTTTCAGGACTTTTCAAAAATAGCAGACCTACGAGCTCGTAGCGCGCCACTCGGTGGCGCGCTACGAGCTTGTAGATCTGCTATTTTTCAATAGCTAAAGCATAACATAATGCTAACACGAAAAGGGGTTCCCGCCCAAAATGGGTTAAACAAACGCTGCCTGTCACTGTTAAGTGTGTCGGATTAGTGTGGATTCTATCCAGGGGTTTGTGCACAAGGCACAACAGCAGGGAATACTGGAAAGATATGCAATCCTGCGGAATTTGCGAGTGTGGTTTGCCTATCTCCATAGGAAACCACATTATTATAGGCAAACGTGTGACAAGAGTTTCACTGAGTTGGGTGTGTCACTGGATACGGGCCAATCAGACGCACAAAAGTTATTGCACGATGTAAACGTTTTTAACCCATTTTGGCCTGAATTTAAAAAAATCTTCTAAATCATCCAGTTTTCTGAAATAAATATTTTCACGATTTTTCAAAAATAGCAGACCTACAAGCTCGTAGTGAGCTTGTAGATCTGCTATTTTTCAATAGCTAAATTATAACATAATGTTTAAAACACCAAAAGGGGTTCCCGCCAAAAACGTGTTAAACGATTTGCAGTGCAATAACAATAGTCTGCTTGCACTTCAAACACACTAATTATGTTTATTTTTTAAAGCTTTCTAACAAGACAAATAAAGAAACAGAAAGCGTCAGTCGATAAGTTGCACGTCCGTTGTAGATGTACTAAGTTATGTTGTACCATACAGATTGGTTAAGTAAGCACTAGGGATGAACAGATACGGAACTTCTGAGCCGATGCGATATACCAATGTGTGTTTGTCTTGTTCTTGTTGTTATTTATTCCTTGTTTGTGTCAGGGAAACAAATACATCGTATGAGCACGGAACACGACGTATGGCGATAATTAAGAGCGCTGCTCACTTCAGTGTGATTTTTAACCCATTCTGGACGGGAACCCCTTTTGGTGTTTTAAACATTATGTTATAATTTAGCTATTGAAAAACAGCCACCGAGTGGCGCGCTGTGAGCGTGTAGGTCTGCTATTTTTGAAAAATCGTGAAAATATTTATTTCAGAAAACTGGAGGATTTAGACGTTTTTTTTTTTATTTCGAGTTCAGGCCTAGATGGGTTAATCCACAGCCTGGTAGGCTGCAGATATCCAACGCACCAACAGAGCCAGTGCAGAATGCCACGCATCGCAGTTAAGCCCAAACCACACCAGCTGCAACTCCTTGGGGACAAAACCGTTGACCTAAAACTGTTTTGTCTTTGGGACAAAAAAACTGTTCTAGGTCAACCACATGCAGCACATCGGTGTGGTTGACCTTGAAACGGTTTTGTCCCCAAGGAGTTGCAGCTGGTGTGGTTTGGGCTTTAACCCATTTTGGGCGGGAACCCCTTTTGGTGTTATAGCATCATGTCATGCTTTAGCTATTGAAAAATAGCAGATCTACAAGCTCATAGCGCGCCACCGAGTGGCGCGCTACGAGCTTGTAGGTCTGCTATTTTTGAAAAATCGAAGAACGGCTGACATAGAAACATAGCTTTTTCAGACAACTGTCAGGATGTAGAAGACATTTTTAGAATCTGATCTCAGGTCAAAATGGGCTAGTTAGGAGATGCTCAGGTGATTTCGGACTGGACGGTATAGGGTCCGGAGGACGCCTGGGTTGTGGGTTCTACAGTTTGGCGTGGAGGGATCCGACCCTCAGGTGGTGGTTGTGGGTTCTACTCGCAGGGATTCAGGTACCTCAGGGGGGGTTCTGTCAGTGTTCTACAGTTTGGCGTGCAGGGATCTGACCCTCAGGGGGTGGTTGTGGGTTCTACTCGCAGGGATTCAGGTACCTCAGGGGGGGTTCTGTCAGTGTTCTACAGTTTGGCGTGCAGGGATCCGACCTCGGGCTTGTCGAAGCAGAAGTCCTTCCACCAGGACGGACGCTCCAGAACCTTGTCGCCCTGCATCACCGCGGACCACAGGTTCTGGTACAGCTGCAACAGGACACACACACACACACACAGATACACAGATACACACCAGGACAACGTTACAATGTGTTACGTGTGTGTGTGTGTGTGTGTGTGTGTGTATGCGTGTGTGTGTGTACTTGTTTTAACCCATTTTGACCTGAGATCAGATTCTAAAAATGTCTTCTACATCCTGACAGTTTTCTGAAAAAGCTATGTTTCTGTGTCAGTCGTTCTTCGATTTTTCAAAAATAGCAGACCTACAAGCTCTACAAGCTCTACAAGCTCGACAAGCTCTACAAGCGCGCCCGCTACGAGCTTGTAGATCTGCTATTTTTCAATAGCTAAAGCATAACATAATGCTAACACCAAAAGGGGTTCCCGCCCAAAATGGGTTAAAGTAGATTTGGAGAATTTTACATTGTGAGGACCATTTTCCTGGTCCACTTTCGCACCTTATGTTTAACCTCACGTACATACGGTATATGCTGGTCTTATTACCTGTGTATATATACACAAAAGTAGACATCTTCATTATCATGTCTTTGTTCTCTTTGACATACAGTACTGTATTCAATGTTTTATTGCTTCTCCCTTTATGAAAATAAATCATAAAACAAATGACGGAGCTTGCGCAAAACATGAATGTGACCCACTTTTTTCTTCAGTAATTTGACACTAAATGCTAAATGGTGCATTTATATAGCGCCTTTATCCAAGGCGCTTTACATAGATTGTGCATTACATTCACCCAATCACACACACATTCATACACCGATGGCAGCAGAAACCATGCAAGGCACCAACCAGCACATCAGGAGCAATCAGGGGTTCAGTGTCTTGCTCAAGGACACTTCGACACTAACTCTGGGGGAGCCCGGGTTCGAACTGGCGACCTTGCGGTTACCATTCAGGCACTCTACCCCTGAGCCACCGCCGCCAGCGAAAAAAAAAGAAAGAAACGGCACATCATGCAGTAATACGGCCCGTAATGCATCCGTCTGTCTCTCCGCTATCAGTTACACGTTGCAGTGTAAACAAGACCCTGGAGAGGTTGTTGTTTTTTTGCGTCAGTATTACTTTGTGCCAGACCTCGACAGTCATGCTCCACTAACTAACCGACGCTCCACATCTTCTATCGATTACACAAACGCAACAACAGCCAAACCAGATCTTAACCCATGTTGGGCGGTAACACCCTTTTGGTGTTAGCATTATGTTATGCTTTAGCTATTGAAAAATAGCAGATCTACAAGCTCATAGCGTGCAACCGAGTGGCGCGCTACGAGCTTGTAGGTCTGCTATTTTTTTTAAAACATCGAAGAACGACAGCTTTTTCGGAAAACTGTCATGATGTAGAAGACATTTTTGGGAATCTGATCTCAGGTCAAAATGGGTTAATGATGGACCATGAGCTCCGCTACGACAAGGAGAAGAACCGTCCACACAGCGCTGCTCACGCTGTTTGTTTGTTTGTGTGGCTAACCAGAGGCTTAGTCCACCCTCCACTTCACCGAGAACTGTGTGGGACGGCGTTTATGGAAGATGGAGGGGCTTCTGAGAGAACCCCCCCCCCCCCCACCCAAACCCCTCATCCCCCCTAGACACCCACCACCACCACACCCCCCGCCCAGTGAGTAAAGATGACTCCTCGTGTTGTGCAGTGGCTCCAATTATTATATCTCTTTGCGGGCGCGACTTGTTTTCGCTGTGTTCACAGTTTACAGGAAAGAGTGATGAATGAATTAAGTAATGGGATTTATTTGAATAATATATTATGTAGAAACACTAATAGAACGCTCGCTAGGGACGGAGCTCGTTAATGTTTTATTGATAACGAGCCCCTTAACGATCAGGCTTAACGAGCCGGGTTCTTATCGAGCCCACTGTCGAGCATTTGATATTCTTTTGTGGAAAGACGGGAGATGATAACTTCTGAACAGAACCAGTATCTTTTACTAGGGCCTTCAAATACAGTACATTCCTAACAGACAGAAGGAAATTGACCTTTTTACTTTTGGAAAATAATATTGAAGTAACTGTTAACTGGTTAGGTTAATATGTATACTGTCACTTTAAAAGCGTAATTTTGTTTACCTGGACAGCGCTGGTTGGCAGGTATCGATACACTTTTAGACCCACATGTTTGTGCTGACACAAACATGTCATTTATTTCTTGAACGCATCTTGTCTTGATTGTTTATGCTCGATAACAGACCTACAATAAAAGACCTACAAGCTCGTAGCGCGCCACTCGGTGGCGCGCTATGAGCTTATAGATCTGCTATTTTTCAATAGCTAAATTATAACATAATGTTTAAAAAAACAAAAGGGGTTCCCGCCCAAAATGGGTTAAAATCGTCTCATATAAGAATTGTGGTCCAAAAATAAACAGACTGTCTCAGCGTTATTGTCGGGAAGGTGTCTCTGTATCCTTTACGACAGTCAGTCAGTCATATTTGATACAGTCTGTTTCTAACGAAAATGTAACTAATTCAGCAGCAGTAACATTAGTGTTTTCTAGCAGTCAGTTGATTCTTCATATCCGGATATGAGTGAAACCGCCTGGATGAGTTGTTTATTTTTCAAACACAGTTCTAATATGAGGCGATCTAGTAAGATCCCCCTATGGGGATTATAATACAAATAAAACATAGTTCTCATGTGGCGATCTAACATCCCCCCTATGGGGATTATAATACAAATACAAATGTACACGAACCCTGGGAACAGCACCCTCTGCCGATATTGACGTCAGACCTCGGTGCTTTATAAGAACTGGGCCCAGGGTACCAAAATCATTATAGTTAACGTTTTGCATTGTGCATAATCTCTGGCAGTGCCGGAAGGCTGGGGAGGCAGAGAGGAAGGCTGGGGAGGCAGATAGGAAGGCTGGGGAGGCAGAGAGGAAGGCTGGGGAGGCAGAGAGGAAGGCTGGGGAGGCAGAGAGGAAGGCTGGGGAGGCAGAGATGATGTTTTAGGTCCCGTCTAGCCTGAGCTAATGATGTGTTAGGTTTCTGGTCTAGATAGGGGCGGGTCGCGGCTGAGATTTCAGCAACGCCCTGATTGGATCTCACCGATCTGTCAGTCACCCCTGGCCCCTCCTCCTCTCCCCCCCCCCCCCCTAGTGCAGCGCTATACGTCACATCATTTGGAGCGACGCCCACCCGGAAGGGTTGACTCCCACTTCTAGACCAGAGCGGCCAATGCGGTTCCTCCAGTCTTTCATTTTTTGCGCCGACGAAAATGAAAGCCTGCTACCGAGGCTAGGTCCCGTCTGTCTCTATTCTGTATCTGGGAGAGGTGTCTAATATGGGAAACCCCTGGAAAGGGTACGCCAGGGAAGACATTCTAAACCTCAATCCCAAACTTTTCAAATCAGCCGCATGGTGGCCAATCAGGTAGGTCGTACAATCAAAAATGTAAAATGTATGCTTATCTGGATTGATGGGATCATGATGCAACTCCCCATATACTGTAGGCCAGGGGCTAAAACTTATTTTCGTGCTTTTTGAAGATTTTTGGAAATACATTTTCTTTTTATATCCACAGCAATGTATTCAGATGCCCAACATACAAGTCAACCTAGAACCGATTTAAGCCGCAGCACCCTCTGGTGGTCAAATTTGAGTGCCATACATAGAATAATACACAAACAAATCATTACAGTCTCGCTCTCTCCGCAGCTCAGCTAATTAACGACAAAAGGTGCAGAGTGCAAGCTAATAAATAACAACCAAAGGTCCGCGGTGTCCAGAAAAACAAAACATTGACGTAAAAGCGGTGCGGGGATTATCGCTTCATCGGTGCCAGAACAACAAGATGGAGTGCACACACACGCCTGGCTCCAATTATACCTTAATGAGTACCGTAAATCTCCTAGCATAGGTACACCCAGATAGCATGTCAAATCGGGGCTGGCTACGGCCCAGACGGCAGGCCATAATATGGCCTGCCGTTTCCACCCAAAAGAGACGGTATCATATTATGATACCGTCTCTGTTGGGTGGAAACCTCACATGTCCAAAACTGGTACTTTTCAGGATTATAAATGAAAAACACGTCAGGCCTACAAGCTCAAAACGCGTCGAGACACTTTTGTGTGACGCTGTAGTTGTCACGTGTAGGTGAGATAAGGACCCAAACACAGGACAGCCAGGCATGGTAGTGTTCAAAACCAAGAAATGGTGTTTTAATACAGAAGACAAGGTGAACATGAACAACTTAAAACAGACTGAAACAGGTGACAGGATACAATGACTCAACAAGGACTGACTGGGGAACAAGACTGATATACACATGAGGGTTGATTACATAATGAGACACAGCTGGCGCAAACAAACATAGAACCAAGAAAACTAGACCAGGGAACAATACATAGAAATACAAGACCTAGACTGTACAATGAATGACAAAAGTCTGTGACTGTGACAGTAGTATGGTCAAGTAGGACGTTGGACTCACTCACTGCCAATGACATGTCATGTTTTTTCCAAGGCCCAGAGCGCCAAACGCGTCCAAACTGTGTGTTCAAGTGATTACCGCTAGATGGCGCTCTTCGTTAACATATGAGTCACCATTTGACTCATATCTGTCACAGAGAGATCCAGGAGATCATGAAATCGCAACTTTCGCAAAGCCTTCCTCTGCCGTTGGCTTCCTGTTTATTTTCCTGGGGGAAATGCCTTTATGTCACCACCCCACCCCCCCCCCCCCCCCTTCTTCTACTGGCCATTTTTGGCCAGACAGGCTATACTCTTTTCAACGGACCGTAACTAGAGAACGGATGGTCGCTTTGACAAAAGATATATAAAATTGCGGACGCACAGAGAAAACCTCCGTGTCTCCGTCGATCTGGGGATCGATCGTACAGGAGATAAATATTCTGTGACTACTTGAAATGTAAGGAAAAACGAAAAATCGCTGGCAGGCATTTATGCTGGCAGTAAATTAGCTAATTTACCTGTACATGGGGAAAAAAACATTTTTCAACCCATTTTGGGTGGGAACCCCTTTTGGTGTTAGCATTATGTTATGCTTTAGCTATTGAAAAATAGCAGATCTACAAGCTCATAGCGCGCCACCGAGTGGCGCGCTACGAGCTTGTAGGTCTGCTATTTTTGAAAAATCGAAGAACGACTGACATAGAAACATAGCTTTTTCAGAAAACTGTCAGGATGTAGAAGACATTTTTAGAATCTGATCTCAGGTCAGAATGGGTAAAATATGGAGATAAGAGGTTTCTGCCCGACAGAGACAACATGGAGAGACTATAACAATATTAACATTTAAACAGCGCTTTATCTTGACGCGTCGAAAAGCACTGCATCATTTCAAATGACTGTACAATGTGTAGGCAATACAATACGCATACCGTAGATCATGGAAGCATGTAGGAAGCAGAAGCCATGACAAAAAGACAGATAACTGCGCTGAGGATGGAGAGGGGTTATATAACTTCATGAACCCATTTAGGCCTGACCTCAATTTTTTTTCTTTTCTGAAATAAATATTTTCACGATTTTTCAAAAATAGCAGACCTACAAGCTACGAGCTTGTAGATCTGCTATTTTTCAATAGCTAAATTATAACATAATGTTTAAAACACCAAAAGGGGTTCCCGCCCAAAATGGGTTAATTACCGGTATGTGTATGACTGATGCTCCTCTGACATGTTGTATGGGTGTACGTACCTACTCTACGGGATTTACGGTAATCATTAATTGAGAGCTAATTGGAGCCAGGTGTGGTTGAATTGTGTTTGGCACTTGGGAGGGAATAACCAGACCCCCCCCATCCTGTCCCGAAACACATTGTCACGTTTTTTCTGTGCTCACTTTCTTATAATTGAGGATTTTGTAGATACTATACAGTAAAATAAATGGTGCATTTATGTAGCGTTTTCAAGGCGCTTTATTGTGCATTACATTCACACACACACACACACACACACACACACACACACACACACACACACACACACACACACACACACACACACACACACACACACACACACACACACACACACACACACACACACACACACACATTCATAGATTGTGCATTACAATCCACCATTCACACACCGATGGCGGAGATAACCATCCAAGGCACCACCCTGCACAATGTGCACATCGGGAACAATTAGGGGATTCAGAGTCTTGCTCGAGGACACTTCGACACTAACTCTGGGGGAGCTGGGACTTTGCAGTTCCCTTGGGAGACGCTCGGGAGGCACCCCGTACCACCTATAAGGCTTAGGTGGTAAGGGAACCGATGCCTCCGTCCTAAGCTGTCTCCTTTCCAAGTCAAGGAGCAGCGGTTCTACTCCGAGTCTTGGATGACTGAATAGCAGACCTTCTTGTAACTACCGCACTCTGACTTCTGGTGCGGTTGACATAATGAAAACAAAGGTACAGGGTCGCACACAGTGGTGAGAGTGAATTTCATTTTTTCTACATAATAACTGAATAACAGACGAGGAGGTTATTTTGGAGTTTTATAAATATTTGGTGAAATGTTAGTTTTTTCCTGTTTGTGTGAGTTCTTTCTACTTTCTGTCATCATTTAGAGTTTTGGAGCCTGTGCACCTGGCCTTGTGCGCACGCACACACTTACATCTAAACAGTGCAATCCAAAGAAATCAGCTAAGGCTGTGTGCATGTGTAGGCAGTGAAAGCCAACAGCAAAGCCGATGGTGTGTTTATGAGTGACTCAGTGTGGTGTGTGTGTGTGTGTGTGTGTGTGTGTGTGCGTGTGTGTGTGTTTTAGTAGCTCTGAGGATGTCTATTCTAACTGAACACTTCACTCCCAAACAAGACGTCTCCAAAAACAACTGGCTGTGTTGTCCTGCATGTAAATCTGTCCCTGTAGACCTTCATGCCCCCTGGATGAAGAACCTTACTGATTATGTGTTGTATATATATATATATTGCTGCTGTTGGGCAGAAACCTCTTTTTGTGTGTTTTATTTTTATTTATTTATTTGTTTTTGCAAATTAACCGTCTGCCTGCCGCAAATGCTAGCTGATGTTGCTACCCGCATCAACACAGTGGGACACTGTGGCCGCGGCCATTTTGAACATGCGCGCGCATCCACTTCCAGTCTAAGCCCACCATTCACAGCTCTGTATCTCAGAAACGACATTGAGGGGCCGTTTCTGGTGAATACAAGGGTTTTCAACAGGCTGTAGCAGGCGGGCTGACACTCGCGGTCGCCTTTTTCAACCACCGACCGACACAAGAACATCCGGGCAACATCACACACACAGCAGTTCGTCATTGTAATATTCGGTTACGGATATTTGGCTCTTCAAAGTAAGTGTTACGCGCGATAAAATCTTGGCAGTACGCTATCGAGGGATAAATTAATGCTGGCGGTTAAAGTATTAATGTCCTACGTGATCATGCTACAGCGTCACACAAAACAAAAAAAGCACAAAAAGTTGCAGAACGAAACGAGGCGCGAAGCGGCGCACTTCGAGCTTGTGGATCTGCTGCTTTTGAATTTTGAAAAGTAACAGTTCTTTATTGTCTCACTGACATTAAATTAAGCCTTCACACAGACTTAGTGTCATACGGTAATACGGTCATTAGTCTGGCAGTCTGGCCAGTTTTGACATCTATAATAAAACGTCAGATATTTCTTGACACTTGTTTATAGAGTCATGACAGAAATGTCATCATCATCAGAACGCCCACTGACTGCTCAGTGACCCGGTCCGTTCACACATCACGCTGTTTGGACTGGACTCTAGGGACTGACGGTGTCCAGTCTGTTCTACATCAGGTCCTAGTACAGAGTGAAAGGTTTGCGAAGTATTGACAGTTTGAATGGTTAAACGTCTGAAATTACACGTTAAACAAACATGAATCCAACACTGATGACAGCGATGTCAAACAAGTCTATGAAGCTACCTGTGAAATATATGAAAGTAAGTTTAATCTGCGACACAATCAAAAAATTTGCACAATCATAAATTTGTGCTAATTCCACGCCCCATCTAGCGTAGCATTGTGCTACACTAACTAAACTAAACTAAACTAAAACGCTGACACTGCTCCCACTTCTATCTCCAAACATGACGCGGGTCCGGGTGCCTCCACGCCCCTTGTACGACATTGGTCTGTGCTCTGGCATCAATGGAGGCTTCTTTCACCATCTTCAATCACAGTCACAGTTTTTAGTGTAACACCAATGTTTTTATTTGTATTTTTCTTTTTTTGGCATTAGACTTCTAATTTTATACAATATTCTTGGGCTGAAAAAATGTTGAAGACCCCTGCTCTACAGGTTAGCAATGCTACAACCACAGTTGTTGGCTACAGATTTGTGGGCAGCATACTGGTACTTGAGACCATTTATGATCATTCCCTGCCACTGGGTGTAAAGATTTTATTCGTTCATTCATACTAGGAGGACATTTAAGCCTGCTTCTAAATACTAGAGTCATGGCTGAAAAGACTATCTAGGCTGTATCTTCTAATGAGCATGAGTGACGAGCAATTATATGAAGATAAGGTTGGAAATAGGTAAAGTGCTCCATTGATTAAAGTATTTTTCAGTCATTAGCTCTACTTGGTCATTCTAATTTGGAGTCAATTAGTGCTATCTTAACAAATGATCTGTCTGAGCTAAGTTTGCGCACGCACGCACGCACACTTGTGTAGCAGAGTGGCTCAGAGCCTCAGCCTGATGGCCTCAAAAGTCTAATATCTCCCCCCGGTCCATATAGGGATATCCCTTTGGTCTAGTGGTTAAGATATTGGACTTCGAATCCCGAGTGTTACACATGCACGCACACACTCACCTTGGGTGTGGGCTACTCTAAACAACGTCCCCCACACACACACACACACACACACACACACACACACACACACACACACACACACACACACACACACACACACACACACACACACACACACACACACACACACACACACACACACACACACACACACACACACACACACACACACACACACACCTTGGGTGTGGGACGTATAATTCCTGATGTTGAACACATTCTCTGCGCATCTGGCTTGTGTTTAAAATGTCAAAGTAATTAAATCCAGAGACGACCAAACACACTCAGGAGAACAAGAATGAAGTCGCACACGCGCGCGCACACACACACACACACACACACACACACACACACACACACACACACACACACACACACACACACACACACACACACACACACACACACACACACGCACACGGTTGCATTGTGAGCTTGTAGATCTGTCGCGCAACTATGTACAAATCGGCATAACTCCAACCTCAGACCTGATGTCTAAAACACGCACGCGCACGCACGCACGCACGCACGCACGCACGCACACAACACACAGTCTGTATTTCAACCCTACATCTTACTCATCTTCTCTTCCCTCTCACACACACACCTGCTGTCTGTCTAGCAGCAGACCATGACTTTTTGGGGACAGACAACAAGCCCTGTGTTGTGTAGCTGCAGACTAGCAGTGTGTGTGTGCGTGCGCGTGTGCGTCAGCTCAGTGTGGCTATGAGTGTGTGTCCTGCATGGTGACAGCATACTCACTGTTTGGTGTTTGGGACGTCCCGACTCGAGGTGCAACAACTGGAAGACAGCGATAGCCAAGAGCTACGTCTGTCTGTCTGTCTGTCTGTCTGTCTGTCTGTCTGTCTGTCTGTCTGTACCACTGACTCACATGGGTTAGGAACACAACAACACTATGACGTGGTAGTCTGAGCTGTGATTGGCTGGGGGGGAGGGGGGGTGTCAGAGAGTGGTAGGGGAGACAGAGAGGGACAGGGAGAGACGGAGAGAGACAGAGACAGGAAGGAAAGAAAGAAAGAGAGAAAGAAAGAGAGAGAGAAAGAAAGAAAGAAAGAAAGAAAGAAAGAAAGAAAGAGAGACAGACAGACAGACAGACAGAGGAAGAGAGAGAGACAGAGAGAGATGGGGAAAGGGGGGCAGAAAGAGAGATTGAGAAAGGGTTAGAAAGAGAGAGGGAAAGAGAACGAGAGAGACACAGAGAGGGAGGTAGAGGAGAGAGTGCTTTTAAAACAACACTGGGCCAATATCACATCTCAAAGACATTGTTATAATTTAGCTATTGAAAAATAGCAGATCTACAAGCTCGTAGCGCGCCACTCACGAGCTTGTAGGTCTGCTATTTATTAAAAATCGTGAAAATATTTATTTCAGAAAACTGGAGGATTTAGAAGATTTTTTTTAAAATGTTAAGGTCAGGCCTAAATGGGATAATTATGAATATCTAGCTGTGTTGAGTATCCATAGTTCCATGATGTGCTGCTTGCCCTTTTCTTTTTTCTTTTTGTTTGTTTTGTACTTTCAATTTAGACCTTTCTAGTTTGTTCTACTTTATTTGTATACATTTATGACACATCTTCAATAAAAAATTATTATTTAAAAACTAAAAAAAGAATCAGGTCACCGCCGGTTCGCCTCCCTGTGCGCCTATGTCTCAGTCCCTGAGCAATGCACTGAACCTGTAACAGTTCCCCATGCTCTTCCTTATCTGAGGAGCCATGTGTTTCCATCCCGTTTTCCTTTCTCTCTCCTGCTCTTACTCTCTCCTCTCTCTCTCTCCCACCACTCCATTCTTCTTTACACGTGCAAACCTGGCTGTGATGTTAATACAGTTGATTCTGATTTGCTTTGTGAAACTGAAAAATCTTTAGCAGAGTTTTTCTCGTAATTGAGGCTCAGATTTAGGTGATATGATGTGAGGGACGATGTTAGGAGCTCAATAAAAAAATAGTGCAACATCATGGTTAGTATATTAGCACTAGGCCTATCTCACAGCATTTCCCGCCCCCTTTTGTTGATAGTGGTGTTATTTTTTTTGCGGTCCATAGGCTTCCATGTTAAAAGAGGTATTTTCACAAGCCACAAACTACCGTTTTGTAAAGGTAAGGTTTATTCTACTTATTTGAGTTGTTATACCATTGTGTTTTCTTCATATTATTATCGGTCTTTGACATTTTAACATTAGGAAATGTACTTAGATTCTCCAGAGGAAAAAAGTGGTAATGCCTAATGTTAAATGACACCACTATCTACCGGAAGTGGGCGTGGAAAGGGGGCTGTGAGATAGGCCTATTCTGGTGATAGAACAGACTAGCGCCCACCCCGGAAATGACCGTTTATTACTTCCGGTTCAAGCGGACGGTTCACAGGGTCTTCTTCGTGGCCTTTTTCGTGCATTCTGTTGGCACTGGCGCCACAGTGCCAGAGTCAATGGTGGAATAAAAAAAAGATCACACCCGTGTGAAGTGAGGGGCGCTCCTATCATCACACATCATCATACATCGCATTCCGTGCTCAGCCAATCAAATCATCACAAATGTCATTCCGGCCAATCACTTTTGTCGTCTTCACTTTTCTGCCCTCACTTTTCATCTTCAATATGTACTTTGCTCAGCCAATCATATCATCGCCAATTCAAATATATTGTTTGTGTTCACACGCACAGACAAAGCTGGGCATAGGAGAGGCTAGCTAGTTTGGAAAAATCCAAAACTATTATAACCTTGATCTACAAGCTCATAACGAGCAAAGATCTCTATAGCTGTATATAGGAGGGGCTAGAACCCCTCAAAAACACAAAAAGCTCAAGTGCATCCTACAATATCACTGTAGTGCTCAAAGTCAAAGAAGGTGTGTTTGTACAGGTGTGTGTGTGTGTGTGTGTGTGTGTGTGTGTGTGTGTGTGCGAGTGTGTGTGTGTGTGCGTGCGAGTGAGTGTGTGTGTGTCTGTGTGTGTCTGTGTGTGTGTGTGTGTGTGTGTGTGTGTGTGTGTGTGCGAGTGTGTGTGTGTGTGTGTGTGTGTGTGTGTGCGAGTGTGTGTGTGCCTGTGCGTGCGAGCGTGTGTGTGTGTGTGTGTGTGTGTGTGTGTGTGTGTGTGTGTGTGTGTGTGTGTGTGTGTGTGTGTGTGTGCGAGTGTGTGTGTGCCTGTGCGTGCGAGCGAGCGTGTGTGTGTGTGTGTGTGTGTTGTGTGTGTGTGTGTGTGTGTGTGTGTGTGTGTGTGTGTGTGTGTGTGTGTGTGTGTGTGTGTGGTGTGTGCGTGCGTGCGTGCGCGTGTGTTCCTGGAAGAAAGGCAGAAGAGAGCCAAAGTACCGCAGTTGTTCTTCCAGTAATGAGACACACCCCTATAAAAGGGGCGAGAGAGAGAGAGAGAGAGAGGGAGAGAGAGAGAGAGAGAGAGAGAGAGAGAGGTGGGGAAGGAGAGAGAGAGAGAGAGAGAGAGAGAGAGAGAGAGAGAGAGAGAGAGAGAGAGGTGGGGAAGGAGAGAGAGAGAGAGAGAGAGAGAGAGAGAGGAGAGAGAGAGAGAGAGAGAGAGAGAGAGAGAGAGAGAGGAGAGAGGTGGGGAAGGAGAGAGAGAGAGAGAGAGAGAGAGAGAGAGAGAGAGAGAGAGAGAGAAAGAGAGGTGGGGAAGGAGAGAGAGAGAGAGAGGTGGGGAAGGAGAGAGAGAGAGAGAGAGAGAGAGAGAGAGAGAGAGAGAGAGAGAGAGAGAGAGAGAGAGAGAGAGAGAGAGAGGTGGGAAGGAGAGAGAGAGAGAGAGGTGGGGAAGGAGAGAGAGAGAGAGAGAGAGAGAGAGAGAGAGAGGGAGAGAGAGAGAGAGAGAGAGAGAGAAAGAGAGGTGGGGAAGGAGAGAGAGAGAGAGAGAGAGAGAGGTGGGGAAGGAGAGAGAGAGAGAGAGAGAGAGAGAGAGAGAGAGAGAGAGAGAGAGAGAGAGAGAGAGGTGGGGAAGGAGAGAGAGAGAGAGAGAGAGAGAGAGAGAGAGAGAGAGAGAGAGAGAGAGAGGTGGGGAAGGAGAGAGAGAGAGAGAGAGAGAGAGAGAGAGAGAGAGAGAGAGAGAGAGAGAGAGAGGTGGGGAAGGAGAGAGAGAGAGAGAGAGAGAGAGAGAGAGAGAGAGAGAGAGAGAGAGAGAGGGGCAGAAAGACTGAAATGCAAGGGAGCGAGAGACCGAACAAGTGAGAGAAACAGAGGAATGAAGAGACAGACAGACAGAGGCCAGTGTGTGTGAGAGTGAGAGTGTGTGTGTGTGTGTGTGTGTGTGTGTGTGTGTGTGTGTGTGTGCACACGCGCGCGCAAAATGTATAATAAAGCACTTGTGTGTTCCAAGTTGCCATGTTCACGCGCATTAATGAAAACGATGCTTTTTCAGACGTCACTCACAGCTAATACACCAGATGTTGTTGTTGATGATGAGGGCAGTAGAGGAGTGACCATTTTGGATGTGGGTTGTTACATTTGACCACAGTCTGGAAGAGGCATTCCTTACCAAGGTATTAACCCATTCTGGGCGGGAACCCCTTTTGGTGTTAGCATTATGTTATGCTTTAGCTATTGAAAAATAGCAGATCTACAAGCTCATAGCGCGCCACCGAGTGGCGCGCTACGAGCTTGTAGGTCTGCTATTTTTGAAAAATCGAAGAACCACTGACATAGAAACATAGCTTTTTCAGAAAACTGTCAGGATGTAGAAGACATTTATAGAATCTGATCTCAGGTCAATACAGCTTGGTTATAAACGTAAACGGCTTGTGTTCATATATTTGGAAGCCTCGGTAATGAGAAATGAGAAATAATATGTTCCCAAGTTCGTGCAATGCATTTGCTACCGTTTGTGTTCAAGAAATACTTAATTAAATGTGAACGCAAATATATATGTTAAGAGGGTGTGTGTGTGTGTGTGTGTGTGTGTGTGCGTGCGTGCGTGCCTGCGTGCGTGCGTGGTGCTCACCTGTCCGTCTGCCATGCCGATGGGAGAGTTGAGGAAGAAGTCCGGAGGAGCCACCGCGTCCACTAGAGACACAGCGTCGTCCTTCAGCTGGACGAGAGACATGGAGAGAGAGAGAGAGACAAGATAAATACATGTAAAACAGAACCAGAGAACGACAGAGAAGAGACATAATGTACTGTGAAGGCCTAAATACGACTTGAACAACTAGAAGGGTGAAAAGGGGAGAACACATGGAAAGCACGGTGCATTTATACACTGTATATAGCACCTTTATCCAAGCTAGACTAAAGCCTGATTTGGTAAACGCTAAATGGACTTCATTTACAGTACTAGAGTGGTGCCCGTTGGGCGTTGAACGCCTGCTACTTGGAACGATGCAAGTTGGAAATGCATGCCCCACCCAGATATTATGTCTGTGTACCTTTTATGCCTGACGTCAGAATGATTGTCTGATTTCTGTATGTGTCTCTCTATTCCTATATATGGAGTTCTGTGTCAGGCATGCCCAAATATGGAGTGTTGTGATGTCAGAACAGGCCAGCTTATGGAGTTCTGTGTCAGGCATACCCAAATATGGAGTATTGTGAACAGGCCAGCTCCATATATGGACCCTGGGGGGCAGGGGCCCCGAACCAGAGCCCGGGCAGAAGCCTTTTTGGGGCGGTTCTGGACGACCGTGGGTCCGACCGACTCGAGTCGACACCGGGGCACTGCACTCCCTGTGGTGGTGTGGAACGCGTGTGTCGAATTTGACGTCGGTGGGGGCGAACGGTTCTCGAGTTACGTGGAATACAGACGAACAGACGTAGCTGTACAGACGTACACACAGAGAGACTTGGTGAATTTATAGTTTTCTCCAAAGCGCTTTGTACTGTCAGCTTCTCTTTTCGGAAATGTTTAGACGACTGCTCAGATGAGCACACGAGGGGGAGGCTATTAGGGTGTATTCAAGTGTCTTGCTCACGGACACTTTGACTGGGCGAGCCGGGGGTCTTGCCCATCCGCTGCGGGCACTCCAGCGCCTTTATTCTGAAAGACTCCTGGGGCAAAAAATGTGTTAAGTAACAGTGCTTAAGTAAATGTATTTAGTTACTTTACACCACTGTCTGGCACTCAGCTATGGCTGCTCATCGGGTAAAGGGAATACATAAATACATCTGAAGAGACAGGAATACGAGAAACGTGTAGATTTGATAATCCCTCTAATCAGCGACACTTCTCTTAATAACTCTCATACTGTACTGTTCTGTATAATGTACTAATCTCAACTGTATACGTCCCCAATTCATCTGTCTGTACAGTACCTTGTATGTGCATACAGTGGGCGTTGTATGTATAGCAGACCGGCTGCTCTGTATACGTTACAATTCAGGTGTTTATTAACACGCTTTTAACCAACTTAGAAAGGTTGGAACAAGTGCCTTATATACAGTGCACAGTGTGTGTATGGTTGTATGGTGTGTATTGCACGTGACATATTCCTGTCTTTGGACATACAGTAAAAAATAACACACACATTTGCACTGTGATTAAGTGAAGGTATTACATGTCCTGTTCACTGGATTACCGGGTGCAGTACTTTGTTTAGACAGTACTTAGTTTAGACCAGTCATTAGTCCTACAACTACAAACCCTCACCCTAACCCTAACCTCTAACGGGGCAGCACACCTAAACCTAAACCATGTCTAACCAATGACTAGTAGACTAAACTAAGTATGCACCCCATGCAAACCTGCATGTGGATTAATGCAGACAATGCAAACATGCAGACATATGCTTCAATGCAAAACATGTAGAAATGCAAAAATGTGAAGAGTGGCCGCATGGCAACCGAAAGGTTCCCACCTGACTCCACCCAGAGTTAGTGTCGAAGTGTCCTTGAGCAAGACGCTGAACCCCTAATCGCCCCCGATGTGCAGGTTGGTGCCTTGCATGGTTTCATCCGCCATCGGTGTATGCATGTGTGTGTGAATGGGTACATGTAATGCACAATCTATGTAAAGCGCCTTCAGTCAGTCGGTCGGTCGGTCGGTCGGTCGGTCGGTCGGTCGGACGGACGGACGGACGGACGGACGGACGGACGGACGGACGGACGGACGGACGGACGGACGGACGGACGGACGGACGGACGGACGGACGGACGGACGGACAGACAGACAGACAGACAGACAGACAGACAGACAGACAGACAGACAGACAGACAGACAGACAGACAGACAGACAGACAGACAGACAGACAGACAGACAGACAGACAGACAGACTGTCACAGTACCTGTGAGCAGAGTGTAAGAATGGCTGTTTGGACCAATTCAACCGGTTGTTTCCCAGAGAAGAACCCACCTGGAAATACAAACATAGTGCTTCGTTATGCATGGAACACGTGGAGAGAAATACAAACATAGTGCTTCATTATGCATGGAACACGTGGAGAGAAATACAAACATAGTGCTTCATTATGCATGGAACACGTGGAGAGAAATACAAACATAGTGCTTCATTATGCATGGAACACGTGGAGAGAAATACAAACATAGTGCTTCATTATGCATGGAACACGTGGAGAGAAAAGGAGAGTCTAAAGACCAGAGGCAATACAAACATAGTGCTTCGTTATGCATGGAACACGTGGAGAGAAAAGGAGTCTAAAGACCAGAGGCAACTCAGCCTTTTCTGTCATCACCCCATCAATTATGGAATGAGCTCCCCTCCCATATCAAACTGGCCCCCACCATCGAGACTTTAAAATCTCGCCTTAAGACGCACCTTTATACCTTGGCTTTTAATTTTCTTTGAGAGTTTCTGTGGTCTAGTTTCTACTTTTTCACCGTGTGATTTTGCTGTTGTTTTCTGTGTTAATATAATGTCCTTTCAGATGGGCAGCGACTGACATGCCTGGAAATTCATTTTCAATGAGGCGTGCGTTTATTTTGGACGTGCGGAGGGGTGATTACGCAAGCATACTTTCCCGTAAAATTGTTGCGCGCGTGCTCGTTTCGTGCGCACGCCCCACGGCTGACTAGACCTGGACTGTGTTTCACGCTATATGCGTCCCTCTTGAGCAGACCTGGAGCAGACATGTCGTTGATCCAGGCGACAACGTCTGTGACACACGCTCCCCGTCTGAAAGAACATTAATCCATTTTGGGCGGGAACCCCTTTTGGTGTTTTAAGCATTATGTTATACTTTAGCTATTGAAAAATAGCAGATCTACAAGCTCGTAGCGCGCCACCGAGTGGCGCGCTACGAGCTTGTAGGTCTGCTATTTTTTTTAAATCGTGAAAATATGGCACAAAACTTTGAATATATATTTCAGAGCGAACATTTTTAATTAAAATATTGGCTTCTGGGGGGGGGGTCCCTGGAACTAAATATTTTGAGATGGGGGTCCGTGGCCCAATAGAGATAATTCTGGGGGTCCTTGACATGAAAAAGGTTGAGCACCACTGACATAGAAACATGGGTTTTTCAGATTTTTTTTTAAGATTTAGAAGCCTTTTTTATATCGCCCTCAGTCCAAAATGGGTTAAGTGTATTTAGATTGGGATTTTCTGTGCAGCACTTTGTAAACCCTCGAGTTGTAAAATGTGCTATTATGAATAAAGCTTGGATTGGATTGAAGAGAGAAGAATAGAGAAGCAAACCAACCCTGGTACAGCGTGTAGCCGTGTGGGTGCTGACACGGCGACATTCAAAACTCTATATGGCTTGTGTGGACTAGACCTAAATGTACAACTCTATGGACTAGACCAGGGGTTCTCAACGTTTTTGGCCGGGGACCCCCGGAAATGCTTTGGCAATGTCTCGGGACCCCTGCCCCGCCCCCTCCCGACCCCCAATATAAATTGACTGCTACAATAACCTTAACCCATTTTGGGCGGGAACCCCTTTTGGTGTTATAATTTAGCTATTGAAAAATAGCAGATCTACAAGCTCATAGCGCGCCACCGAGTGGCGCGCTACGAGCTTGTAGGTCTGCTATTTTTTTTTAATCTTTTTTTTTATAATTTGGGGACCCCCTAAAATAATTTGGCGACCCCCCGAGGGGTCGCGACCCACGGGTTGAGAACCCCTGGACTAGACCAGGGGTAGGCAACCTTAGGCACCAGTGTACACCAGGGGTAGGCAACCTTAGGCACCAGTGTACACCAGGGGTAGGCAACCTTAGGCACCAGTGCCAACATTGGCACAAAGGAGGGTGATCACTGGCACACATGGCAAGTGTGTGAGAGAGTATTTTTGGTTTTAAATAAAACTATTTTAAAAATGAGTCAAATCCCTCATTTGTGTGTAAATTACATTCTCCATTCCACATTCATTAAAACTGAACTCTGTTATTTCCCTGAGTATAATGGTCATTATAACAACGTGAAAGAAAATATTTAAAAAGAAGAAAAAATATTATATTTGTGGTCAAGCAAAATATGTTGGAATTTTTCACGTGGTGTTAATTAATATTAATTAATAATTTATTAACTGATGATCTAGAAAATAAAAACATGGCACTTCATTTAGAAAAAGTTGCAGACCCCTGGACTAGACCACTGGACTAGACCATAGGGCAACTAGTCGACTAGTTGACTAGTTGATAAGAAAAAAAAAAGAAAGTTTAATTTTATTTAATTTTTCCCCCGATTTTGTAGGAATCAAGATCAGGTAGTTTGTAGTTATAGTCACCAATGTACACAGTTTTTAAATGTACAAATATTTATTTAAAAAAAAAAGAAAAAAAAGAGAAAAGTTTTTTTTTTTTACATAATAGGTAGTTAAACAACTAGTCGACTAGTCGACTACATTCGAATGACGCGGTTGCAGAGCGACCGGAGTAGCCTGATTATCAGACTGGGGTCTTTGGGCTGGATCCAGGCTACGACCGGAGGCCATAGAGAATGAACTACATTACCCATGTACAGCGTAGCCATGTGGTTGCTCAGCGACCAGAGTCCATAGAGGGCACACAGCCGTCTGAGGACCTGCGTGAGGCCAGGGGGTGTGTCCGGGTCAAAGGTCAGGTCGTGGAATCGCTGCAACACAGCGTGCTCGATGTAGACAATGGAGAGAGAGCGGCAGTAGTACACCTGGTACACACACACACACACACACACACACACACACACACACACACACACACACACACACACACACACACACACACACACACACACACACACACACACACACACACACACACACACACACACACACACACACACACACACACACACACACACACACACACACAGAGAGAGAGAGAAAAGGCGGGTCAAATGGACATTCTCCTGGGAACCGCACAGGACACACCAGTCTACCAGGGCTTGTTTTGTTAACCTCATTCTCAGCCATTGTGCGTGTGTGTGCGTGTGTGTGTGTGTGTGTGTGTGTGTGTGTGTGTGTGTGAGTGTGAGAGAGAGAGTTTGCCATGGTAATGTCCATCCTTCCTGTTGGTATGGGAGACAGAACTCACAGAAGAACCCACACAAACCGCATGCACGCACACACACGCACACGCACACGTACACGCACACGCACACGCACACGCACACGCACACACACGCACGCTGGCCTGCACAGAGCGCTGTACCAACCCTCTGTATATGAGGGTGCTAAACAATGCCCTGGGTAAGGCCAGTAACACTGTCTAGTGTCTACAGAAACATCTCTATTCATCTTGCACAGTTCAACAACAACAAAACACTGTTTCTGAACATTTCAGGTGAGAAACAGGCCACGCAAAGTTTAAATGTACAGTATGTTAAAGGGCCACTTTCCTGGGGTTTTTATGTGTGTAATATATCTTTTTTCCTACATATTTTAGTCATGACGTCATGTTCATGACCAAAAAACCTGTCCATGAAAATGTGGTCTCACTTTCTTCTCTGGACTACAACGTCATGCCTCCATGCAGCCTCCACAAGGAGGGGAAGTGCACTAAAGCATTATGGGCATTGTAGGAATTCAGCAATCCAGTCAAACCCTAGTCAAACACACAGACTTCATTATCTTTTTCTGGCCATAGCGTGCAAATTTCAAATTGTGCTAATAATACAAATACTGTTAACATTGAGTGACTTCAGTTC
>NC_136802.1:38810019-38822519 GCF_951216825.1 Electrona antarctica | reverse complement strand
TTAACTCTGTCAGGGTGATAAAACCGGTTCCAGAAACTGTTCCAAATGTGATGGAACCGATTCCGGTTTGTCCGCAGTATGCTAGCATTGTCTAAATACATTAACGTTATGTAGAATGTTTGTAGAAGTAGCTTTTATTGCTGCTCAATGTCGACCATGACATACATATTTTCAGGCACACACGCACGCATGTGCACACGCACACACACACACACACACACACACACACACACACACAGTAGACATGGTTCCACAGGATACTGTTACAGTGAGTATATCATCACATTCACATGTGCACGTGATCTAACTAATACACACACACACACTAAGCAACGTAAAACACTAACTACACACCCATAAACTCTCCTTCACCCTTCCCTTCTCCTTCACACACACACACACACACACACACACACACACACACACACACACACACACACACACACACACACACACACACAGTGACATAATAACACGAAACAGATGGTGGAGAGACTGGAGACACAGTCAGCATGGCTTCGACAATAATGTTTAAATGTCATAATAAAAACACACACACACACAGCACTACATTTTAGGACAGCGATTTTATAAATGCCGTAAATGTATTTTACGCTTTGCCATTTTTTTATATTTGACTGCCCAAAATCTCCGTCTATTAACCTATTTTGGGCGGGAACCCCTTTTGGTGTTTTAAACATTATTTTATAATTTAGCTATTGAAAAATAGCAGATCTACAAGCTCATAGCGCGCCACCGAGTGGCGCGCTATGAACTTGTAGGTCTGCTATTTTTGAAAAATCGTTAAAATGTGCCTCAAATCTTTCAGAAAATTGTCATGATTTAGAAAACTTTTTTTAAAAAATTTCGACGTCAGGCCTGAATGGGTTAATGCTTTATATATATATATATATTCGATATCAGAGCGCGCTATACTACTGTCCATGAGCGTCTGTTATGCACCAGCATAATGGTTCCACCCTCCATTGATTCATCTTCTCCCCCTTTTTCCTCTGAAACTAAATCACAGATTACGATTCTAATCAAAAGTGCTTTTTGACGGCCGATCGCAGCCCCGTCGCTAGCCGCGGTAAAATAATTCATGCCTCGGGTGGTCGGCCATAACCCGACTCCAGCAAGAAGCGGGATCAAGGCAGCACTGTATGCCTTGATCCCGCCTCTAGCTGCCGCTGATTGGCCAGGCCGTTTGGTGGCCGGAGCATCGAGTCTGCCTGAGAGTTCCCAGATGGGAGCAGGAGGGGGGGAACCCTGTGTACTCTCTGCTGCCCCATCTGGTGGAGTCAGGTTAGGTCGGCCATCCTCCCGCGATAGATTTGGTTAGTCGTAGGGTATTTATTTCCCCCTTGAAAAAGGCTCCTAAGGCTCCGATAGCTGGGCACAGCGATGTATTGATTTCCAACTAACGTGGGCAGTCAAAGTCTTAACACCAACACCTTTAGTTTAACCCATTTTGACCTGAGATCAGATTCAAAAAATGTCTTCTACATCCTGACAGTTTTCTGAAAAAGCTATGTTTCTATGTCAGTGGTTCTTCGATTTTTCAAAAATAGCAGACCTACAAGTTCATAGCGCGCCACTCGGTGGCGCGCTATGAGCTTGTAGATCTGCTATTTTTCAATAGCTAAAGCATAACATAATGCTAACAACAAAAAGGGTTCCCGCCCAAAATGGGTTAATTGTGCACCACTGGTGTGCAATCTAAATAGCTGATCTACAAGCTCACAACGTGTCACACCGACAGCAGCGCTCAACCACGTATGAATCAAGCCTATTAATAACCCCACAAATGTAAACCATAAAATAACAATTTCTCTTGTGAGAAAGCAGGAAAACAGACCTCAAAACGTCTATAGTATAATAGCAGGGAAAGATCTAAATTCAAACCCTAAACGTAACCTCAGATGTGTGATCCTAAACCCCAACCGGAATATTTTACTAGCCTATTTTACTAGCCTAAAAAGAATTGACTCCCCAAATATAATTTAACCATAAAACCACCATTTATCTTGGCAGGCCAAGGAAAATGGTGTCTATACAAATTATACTATAACTATACTATGCGCGCGCGCACGCGTGCGCACGCACGAACGCACACACACACGCACACACACACACACACACACACACACACACACACACACACACACACACACACACACCTATACAGTCCAGCACGTGGTGATGTGAGTACAATCAGAGCAGCACACGTGGATGTTACTGAACGTGACTAACGGCTCCACGTGTGCGTAGTACACACGAGATGACGGTGACCTCATGATGTCACAGCTGGACATAACATATAGTAGTTGTAATCAGCACGTGTGTGTGTGTGTGTGTGTGTGTGTGTGTGTGTGTGTGTGTGTGTGTGTGTGTGTGCTATACACACCAGATGTTGTTGTGGTCAATGAAGAGAACAGATCAGTTTTCATTCTTGAAATGGCCTGCACCTTTGATTCTAGCTTAGAGGAAGCCTTTATGACCAAAGTCATTAAAGGGGCATTCCACTCATTTTCAACATTTTACTATGTTGAAAATTACTATGTAATTATGGAAAAAAATCATTAACATGGTGAAACACATCTTGATGATGTCATCAAGATGTGTTTCACCATGTTAATGATTTTTTTCAGACCTCTAGTTCTAGGAAACACAGAATGGGGGGACTTTGTTATTATTTCCACACAACAGCTCTAAGGTACATTAATGACATAGTAAAATGTTGAAAACGAGTGGAATGCCAATTTAAGTACCAGCTGCTCCTCCAGACCATCATTGAACTAGGCTATAGGTGCACTCTACTTGTGTTTATCTTCGGCAGCCTAGGACATGTACACAGTTTGGTTGTAAGAGGCTTCCAACAACTTGAGATGCAAAAAAAAGCAGCCAAACGGCTTGCAAACTCTTCCACTATCGGTAGCCGCCAAATATGGCGAAGACGCTGTTACTTGTACCCCTGAAGGGTGTGTGGGTATTTGTCCGGGATTTGCTGATTGCACTCTGTACAGCACCTTGTGAATATTTGTGTCCTTGTATTGTATCTCTTATGTGTACATAAATAAATGATTAAAATGTGTGTGTGTGTGTGTGTCCAGTTTTTTTTAATCCCTTAAAGTTTGACGGATTATTATTATTTTAACCCACTGAGCAATTGGCTATTAGACATGCTTCTAAAAACGGGCTATAACTGCTCTAAAAGGGAACGCTTTTTAGGCGTCTATAGGCTTAGCTCAGACCACTTTTTAAACGTCCATATTGACTGCCTATAGTTTAGCAGTTTTTTATCCTATTCTGGGCGGGAACCCCTTTTGGTGTTTTAACTAAGCATTATGTTATACTTTAGCTATTGAAAAATAGCAGATCTACAAGCTCATAGCGCGCCACCGGCGCGCTACGAGCTTGTAGGTCTGCTATTTTTGAAAAATCGTGAAAATGCAGACAAGACTTTTTTTAATCGCCATCAGTCCAAAATGGGTTAATAAAGCAATAAGCCACAAGAGGTCTCAGGTTACCGTGTATTTTAGAATGGCTGAGAGACGTGGTGAGACACGACGCGTAGCGGAGGGTCTCCGACCACTGTCACAGCTGAAATCAATAATAGGCTAATATCAGTATTCTGATATTATTAACCTGAGGGCCACATTAATTAAATGCTCAGTGGGAAGTTTAACCCATTAACCCATTTAGGCCTGGCGTCAAAATTTAAAAATGTCTTCAAAATCCTGACAGTTTTCTGAAAAACCTTATGTTTCTGTAATCAGTGGTGCTCAATATTTCATGTCAAGGACCCCAAAAATTATATGTAATATGCCTCCGCCCCCCCATCTGAAAATATGTTGTTCCAGGGACCTCCCCAGAAGCAAAGATTTGAGTTAAAATGTTCAATCTGTAATATATTCAAAGATTTGAGGCACATTTTCACGATTTTTCAAAAATAGCAGACCTACAGGCTCGTAGAGCTTGTACATCTGCTATTTTTTCAATAGCTAAAGTATAACATAATGCTTTAAAACACCAAAAGGGGTTCTTGCCCAAAATGGCTTAAGACCCGAGGCCAATTCTACAGATGCCGTCCAAAACAGTAGTGTGCGTAAGAGATATATAGGGATATGCTACCGTATAAGATAGTTTTAAATGTCAATGTGTAATGTGTTGGCCTATACGTAGCTGTCTAGGGCCGAATTCCAACTCTCATTGCTCCATCCTCACATTCCTCAATTTAACCACACGAGGAAGGACGCGAGGATGAGAAGCTAGGACGGAGGAATTGATCGGTTTCCGTTTGACAGTCCTCGCTGAGTGAAGCACTTAATATGAACTGACTCAATGTCTTGTGATGTAATACTTAACCCATTTTGGGCGGGAACCCCTTTTGGTGTTAGCATTATGCTTTAGCTATTGAAAAATAGCAGATGGGTGGCGCGCTACGAGCTTGTAGATCTGCTATTTTTGAAAAATCGAAGAACTACTGACATAGAAACATAGCTTTTTCAGAAAACTGTCCGGATGTAGAAGACATTTTGAGAATCTGATCTCAGGTCAAAATGGGTTACTGTTAAGATGTCATGTTGGACGCAGTATTTCTCTCCTGTTATTACTAGACTAATTCATCTTTTTTATGAATCCCCTTCCAGAGAAGAACAACCAATGAAATATTAAGAGGAATATTAGTCATCTCGTCCAGGATCGCTGCAATCCCTCCTAATAATTAGAGATGTCCCGATACTGTATCGATATCGGGAAAAGTATCGGATCGGCCCTTATTTTTCATATCGGGTCATATCGGTATCGGCGAATATGCCAGTCAACCACAGATCCGACACAGGGGTAAGGGGTTAACAGTACTATGGCAGGTAAATAAAATGTTGGAATATGTGGAGTTTGCTTTGGAGTTGCCCAAACTGCAAGTGCACATTTGAGTGAGGAATCTGCTATAAACACAACACGAGATATAGCTATAAACACAACATGAGATCACGACACTGGTATCGGTATTTGGTATCGGTAACACAGAAATTGAGGTATCGGGATCGGATCGGAAGCGAAAAAAGTGTATCAAGACATCCCTCCTAATAAGTATGATGTACTACTGTTCTAAACGATGTCGTCTACTTGTTGGACTTCCGTTCAATCTCATTGAATGTCTAGTCGACAGCCTTTCACATCAAAGTGTACAGCTGAGGTTTGCTACGCTGTCGAGATTACCCAAAAAGTGCAACAATTAACCCATTTTGACCTGAGATCAGATTCTATAAATGTCTTCTACATCCTGACAGTTTTCTGAAAAAGCTATGTTTCTATGTCAGTCGTTCTTCGATTTTTCAAAAATAGCAGACCTTACAAGCTCATAGCGCGCCACTCGGTGGCGCGCTATGAGCTTGTAGATCTGCTATTTTTCAATAGCTAAAGCATAAAAAAGGGTTCCCGCCCAAAATGGGTTAACTCATGCGGATATAAGTAACAGAAATAAATAAAAATAAAACTTCTAACTTCTAGAAGTTAGGCAAACAAATCACACCCGTGTGAAGTGAGGGGCGCTCTATCAGACATCATCATCATACATCATCTCATTCTGACCAATCACAATTTGTGTCCTCACTTTTCCGTCTTCACTTTTCTGCCATCATTTTTTATCCTCAATTTGTACTTTGCTGAGGGGTGATCAAGGGGTGATCAAACCCAGAAAACTGGGCATATAGGACGAAAAAACTGAGGTAGGGATGTTGGGGCACACATTTAATAGCTTGAATTATTGTAGATTATTCCATGAAGCTTGGAGCCTCGAAAAGATGATATATTTGCGGTTCTGGTTTCTGGGACTGTGGTTGTGGAACCTTCGGCTGCTGAAAGAGGGCTTAGGCCTCACTCACACCTATACATCTAGCATACAACAATGTTGCATGGTCGATGTAAACAAAGGGTAAGTGTCATGGCCGCCCCAATGCATTTCCAATGGAAGTCACATGGTTTGACACAACATTTTTGTTGTACGGCTTTCGGCTGTGTTTCGACTGCCCCCCTCCCCCTCATACAACAAAATCACACCCGTGTGAACTGAGTGGTGCAACTACACATTTATTGTTATAGTTACTGTACATTAGAACCAGATTATATAGAGATTGATTCACTCTGACGTGATATCTGTGATGTCAGTGACGTCACATACTAACCATAGCAACCATGCTCGTTTTTTTGGTTGCTAACCATAGCAACCATGCTCGTTTTTTTGGTACGAACAAACACGGGTACACGGGTACAAAGCCAGTTGTTGGAGTGGTTTGCACCACTCAAAAATGTTGTGTCAAACCATGTGACTTCCATTGGAAATGCATTGCGAGCTTGCAACAGTCAACAAGTCTCATGCATCAGATATTCTGTTGTGACAGTGTGAGTGAAGCCTTACACTGTTGTTGTTGTGGTGGTGGTGGTGGTTCTCTCTCTCTCTCTCTCTCTCTCTCTCTCTCTCTCTCTCCTCTCTCTCTCTCTCTCTCTCAAGCCAACCTAGACCCAGGCACTACTAGAGCTTTCTTCCCGTTAGAGGAGGAGGGTTTTTTTTGCCTCGCTGCCGTCGCCAAGCTCTTGCCCACTGCTCGTAAAACTTAAGACTTGATCTGATGACAGTCCTGCTGCGTCACGTCACAGTGCCTCGAGCGAAGACGCTGAACTCCTAAATGTTTATGGGTTCCCCGAACAACAACATTAAAACATGCTACTTGCTGTAAAAAAACAACTATAAATAGGCATAGGTGAGCAGAGCAGTATATAAAAACAGTGTTAATTACTTGATGTGTTGCCGGGTATAGCTTTCAGTTGACTAAAGAAGTTTAGTTATGATGGGGCCCAGTGGTCCTCAGGCATTACTGCCTGGTACGGGAACTGTACCGACCAGGGGTGTAACGATACCTTTTAACCGTTTCCGTCCGTAGGACGTCGCCACACGTCCTAGGGGTCCCAATCGACGCATACATACGACTTCCTCAGACGACCTAGCGCATCCTCAATGATACCGGGCGAGATAAGAATATTCTGATTTTTTTCCTTTGTTTTTATTTTTCAGTTCGCCTTTCGGCTACCATATGCTACACTCTCGGCTCGTGTTAGCTTACCGTTGACTTAGCTGCGGCAGAAAGAATGACTCGTCTATCCTAATCCAGGGCGCTCTCTGTGGTTTTGAACGGATCGATATACTAGCGCTTCATTTCTGCTCCTCATCCGTCTCTCCCACAAAATATGAACGCTTTTTGGATCATATATCGTATAAATTAAAACTATAGGAATGTAAGCTAGCAATGTAAAGCAAACTTTTTTGAGCGGATTGTTTCCGGGTCATGGGTTTCAGGGTAAAAGCGGCCATGTCTTTCCGGCACCCCAGAGCGATACGATACGATTCAATGATTTAAAATCGATACAGTAACAATTTAGCAAAGAAATTACATCTGTGTGAAACATGTGGATAGTGCAAGTTTTTTTAGTGCAAGGGAAAATGTACGAATATGGATATAAATAAGTAAACAGTGATTCTCTGGCATAAACATGATATTTGAACACATATGGACAAACCCGTACCTTGACATGAACACAGAGAATACACACATTTATCTGTAGACCAAATGTAGCGATAGTGAATGGAAAAGTATTTAAACCCCTCTATTTTGTTTTTATTCTTAAAATTGCTAAATACAATGCAAAATTAATTAGTACTAACCCTTACCCGTTGTGAGATATTGCCCCCCCCCCCCCCCCCCCATAAATATCTTTAATTGCCGTTCATTAAGAAAAATACTTGCCGCAGGGGGTACTGCGCCCTATGGTGCGTTTTCGCATTTTTAATTCACTAATAAATTCATTATTCATTTGTTAAATTGGAAAAAGGGCTTCGTTAAGACCTCCATATTATTAGGGTCAATGCCTGTGTGAAAACTGGGAGTAATTGGTGCAGGCGGTGAGGAGATACGGTGGTGACATTCATTCAGACATTAAGACGTTAA
Source organism: Electrona antarctica (assembly GCF_951216825.1). Taxonomy (NCBI): domain Eukaryota; kingdom Metazoa; phylum Chordata; class Actinopteri; order Myctophiformes; family Myctophidae; genus Electrona; species Electrona antarctica. The sequence goes on along the minus strand of NC_136802.1, from coordinate 38,814,513 downwards.
TTATAGTATGATTAATACAATGTATTATTTGCATTGCAAAACGACTCGATTATTTGAATTGAAAAACGATACGATACAAAGTCAATCGTGCTGTTTACATGTCAAATTATTTGATGCAGTTACTATATCGTTACACCCCTAGTACCGACCTCAAACACAAAGCAATGCAGAGGGTCGTGCGGACAAATATCGCCGAAGGTGGTTTTGTCGTCTCTGTCGGGTATGCTGTATAATATGTCCAAAGCGGCCGTTTCTTTTCAGGATCCAAATTCAAAAATAGCAAAAGTAACAGATCTACAAGCTCGATCAAAGTTCTGGATCTGCTACTTTCGATGCTTTTGTACATGTCTGACGCTGTATAACCCATTTTGACCTGAGATCAGATTCTAAAAATGTCTTCTACATCCTGACAGTTTTCTGAAAAAGCCATGTTTCTATGTCAGTCGTTCTTCGATTTTTCAAAAAATAGCAGACCTACAAGCTCGTAGCGCGCCACTCGGTGGCGCGCTATGAGCTTGTAGATCTGCTATTTTTCAATAGCTAAAGCATAACATAATGCTAACACCAAAAGGGGTTCCCGCCCAGAATGGGATAATCAAGTAGGGACAAAAAGACAACGAACAAAAAGTTCCAATATGGAGATACGAGTTTTCTGCCTGACAGCAACAATGTGCTATTTTTTATGAGAAAAAAATGTTTTCTTAATTTCTAATATTATTATTGTAATGACATTGTGTCTTTTTATTGTTTCGTCTCTGCCTTCATTTTGTTATTGCGTCCAGTTGCAACCTCTTCCCTTCTATGTAAAGGACCAAACAAGCCCCCGGGTTTTTATTGTGTTTTTACTTTTTACTATTTGTTCACCCTTTTGAATTTATTTCCAATAAAACTACCAATCATTCATAACTTATGGGGGAATTGTTGGGTGAACGTCAGAGTATGTCCTTACTTAGCAGTGTTGTTTTCGTCGACTAAAACTATGAGGAAAAATGTTCGTCGACTACCTTTTTTCACTGGCGAAAACTAAATGGAAACTAAATGAAAACTAAGCTACGATGACTAAAACTAAGACTAAATATAGTGACAATTTCGTCAACAAATAAAAACTAGACTGAAATGTTAGGAAGGGACTAGTGGACAAGAGATCCAGTATAAGTCATTTTACACTTGGTTGAATGCTGAAAATAGCAGATCTACAAGCAGACAACGCGTCGCGTAAAATCAGTCATTACGACGGCATCAAGGCCTGCCTAAATACATTTTAGTCGACTAAATCAGCTGTAGATTTAGTCGACTAAGATCTTGTGATTTTTAGTCGACTAAAACTAGACTAACACTAAGACATTCCTGGTGACAAAAATGTGACTAAAACTAAAGGAAAACTATTCAAAAGACTATGACTAAAACTAAAATCAAAAATTGCTGCCAAAAACAACACTGGTCCTTAGCCTGCTCTATATATCGAAACCTTGTATGTCTCTTTTTGTGTTTTCTTTGTAAATGAACGCCCTATACTTGATCATACTACAGCGTAGGGCATTAAAGGTGTAGTGAAATGAAAAATACGTTTTTCACACTTTTAGACCATCTCCGTGGTCATCATATGAGCATACCTAACAATGGATGCCAAAAAAATGGGAAAATTCTCATTTTTGTGTGTTTTTATATCAAAAGTCCATAAAAATATTTTTTTTATTACTTCCTGAAAACGAAAACGTGCTGTGTGATGACGTGTCGAGGCCAACATCGATAAAAGCCAATAAAAATGAAGCTCACCCGTGTCCTCTCCATATGTGCTCATCCGTGCAGCACAGCTGCTATTGATTACAGAAATCCTCCGTTTTTATTCCCATTCCAGATAACATCCAGACAGTGTATTACTCGGTTTCAACTTAATCATCACGCTAAAATATGTATCTGAAAACATTATAGGGTAGAAATAAGCCACATAACAGTAAACTGGTACAGCTGGCTGTCTATTTGATTTGTAAACAAACACACACCACGCTTCTGCGTATAGCATAGCAACAGTCCCTAGCTACCGTCCCATCGCCTGAAGGGATGCGACGCTCTGATTGGTTCAGAAACTTCATAGCGGTGTTTCAACTTGAGACCGTCTGAAACTTCAAAATAAAATGTTCACCATTTCCGTTTCACTACGCCTTTAAGCAACTAGTCGACTAGTTTACTAGTCGACTAGTAAATCCACTAGTCGACCTTGTTGGTACTAGCTGAAAAGTAAAAGTTTTTTTTTTTTTTCGATTTTGTAGGCCTCAAGATCAGGTAGATTATAGTTATAGTCACCAATGTACACAGTTTTTAAATGTACAAATATTTATTTCCAAAAAAATAAAAATAAAATATATATTTTTTTGTTTTACATAATAGGTGGTTAAACAACTAGTCGACTAGTAAACTAGGCAACTAGTCAACTAGTAAAAATGACTAGAAGTGAATGCCCTACTACAGCGTCACACAAAAGTACCTAAAGTAGCAGATCTACAAGCTCGAAACACGGCTCAAAGCGACGGGGTTTTGAACTACTTTTGCTATTTCTTTGAATTACAATCCTTGAGAGTAACGTATGTTTTGGACATACGGGGTTTCCAACCCATCAGGGAGACGATGTGTAGTTACCATGAAGACAACAAGGTTGTGATTTGCTACAGAATAACTGTGTGAATAAAATCCGACTTGACTTCCTCAACGCCTGAAGATGTATGTGCAGGAAATTGACAACATGCTGCTTCAAGGACTCTTCCAAGAACTTTTTTTTATGTGGCGCTGAAATCACATGCAGATGTAAAGGGAGGAATGTGAACGCTGGGATGAATGAGGGGAATCCTTATAGGGCATTAAGCAACTAGTCGACTAGTTTACTAGTCGACTAGTAAATCCACTAGTCGACCTTGTTGGTACTAGTTGACCAACAAGGTTTTTTATTTTTTTCCCCGATTTGGTAGGCCTCAAGATCAGGTAGATTATAGTTATAGTCACCATGTACACAGTTTTTCAATGTACAAATATTTATTAAAAAAAAAAGAAAAACAAAAGTTTTTTTTTTACATAATAGGTAGTTAAACAACTAGTCGACTAGTCGACTAGTAAACTAGGCAACTAGTCAACTAGTAAAAATGACTAGAAGTGAATGCCCTAAATTATTATCCTTATACGGTTCCTCGCTAGTATTTATTTCCCCTTTTTCAGTTTGCCGTTCTATTTCAGATTAGTTCAGGTTAGTTTCACGAGTGGACAAGCAGTTTCAGTTTTAGGGGAATTCACTGGTTTTAGTCTATTGTTAGTGTTTATTTAATTTGAGTTTTTCAGGAATTATGATGAAAGACTTGATCTATAGTGAAGGTAGGATGAAAGAATGCATGACATCAGATGGTGGAAAAACTTAAACCAAGATGATTTTTACTAGAGATACAGTATCGGGAAAAGTATCGGATCGGCCCTTATTTGTCATATCGGGTCATATCGGTATTGGTGAAAATGCCAGTCTAACCACCGATCCGACACAGCGGTAAGGGGTTGACACTATGGCAAGTAAATAAAATGTTGGGACATGTGGAATTTGCTTTGGAGTTGCCCAAACTGCAAGTGCACATTTGAGTGAGGAGTCTGCTATAAACACAACACGAGATATATAGCTAGATAGCTATAAACACAACATGAAATCACGACACTGGTATCGGTATTCGGTATCGCTATCGGCTAACACAGAAATTGAGGTATCGGGATCGGATCGGAAAAAGTGTATAGGGACATCCCTAATTTTTACAGGCAATTCGATGTGCTTTTAGTTTTGGTTTGCATTATTCATTTTAGTTTTATTCTTTAGTTAATGACATACTGTAATGTTTTCCTCATGGGTTTAGTGTTAACTGTAACAACACTTGTTCCGTAACCACTTAAAGGACCACTTCACCACTTTTCAACCTATCTTCATATAATTGGTCCTATAATCATGGTAAAATAGCGCTTTTTCCCCCTACTCAGTCTGTGTCTCATAGGAGTGCTGTGGGCAGTTCAGAAAACCGTCCGCCAGTGACATCATCGCTGAAGAATCCAAGCTGATAGAAATTGCAGGCTATTCCTGAAAAGTTGCAATGCGGAAATGGAGGCCATCGTTCTCACGATAATACAAATCTAAATATATCCATATTTTTTTTTAAATCTGCCTAACGCGGATGTTACTGGTGGACGGGTTTCTGAACTGCCTACAGCCCTCCTATGAGACACAGACCGAGTAGAACAAAATGGTCGAATTAGCGTCATTTTGGCCTGACGTTGAAATTTAAAAAATGTCTTCTAACAGTTTTCTGAAATACCCATGTTTCTGTATCAGTGGTGCTCAATATGTCATGTCAAGGACACCAAAGATTATATGTAATTGGCCGCCGACTCCCATCTGAAAATATGTTGTTCCCCAGAAGCAAAGATATGAGTTAAAAACGTTTGCTCTGAAAATGTTAATTTTTTTTCAAAAAT
>NC_136802.1:38787519-38805019 GCF_951216825.1 Electrona antarctica | reverse complement strand
ATATCATTAGCACACGCACACGCACGCGCGCACACACACACAGTGTATGTGTGTGTGTGTGTGTGTGTGTGTGTATGTGTATGTGTGTGTCCGCACGCGTGCGTGTGTGTGTGTGTGTGTGTGTTTACATGTCTGTGGAGGTGAAGGGTAGGTTACGTAGTTCTTCAACTGGTGTGTGCGTGAGTGCGTGCGTGCGTGCGTGCGTGCGTGCGTGCGTGCGTGCGTGCGTGCGTGCGTGCGTGCGTGCGTGCGTGCGTGCGTGCACACAACAGCATAAGGACTTGGACAAACCAGAGATGAAGCTTTGAGCTGCAGTTGTAAAGTGAAACAGCATGCTCGCTGTATCTGTACCTACCTACCGAGCTGCAGTTGTAAAGTGAAACAGCATGCTCGCTGTATCTGTACCTACCTACCGAGAGCCAGCATGTCAGCATGTTATTATAGATGACATTTTCCAGAAATGTCCACAATCTTTCATGAAGACATCCGAAATAAATCAGAGCCGTGCTCTGTTTATGTTTGAAGCGAGCCGTGGTGGAATGTAACTACTTATATTTACTTAAGTACTGTACTTAAGTACAATTTTGAGGTTTTCAGTTTTTTTGTCTTTACTTAAGTATTTCCAATTTCCAATACTTTTAATTCTACTCCACTACATACCCAGAGGCAAATATTGTACTTTTACTCCACGACATTTATTTGAAAACTTTAGTTACTAGTGTTAGGATATTGTGCTCTGGGGCAGCAGAGGGTTTCACATAATTATACTGTACATATATCATTCCACATCCTGCACACATGGTTTGTTTATTTTGTTTATTATGTTGGCGCCGTCTCTATACGTCACAACGTTGGAGGCCGGTCACTGAAGGTACGACGTCATAAATGGACGTCATAACAACGGGTGAAGAAGGAAAACGATATGCACATCCCAGTTTCAGAATACGGTGCTGGACCCAAAAAATTACTGAATGAAGAAAAAAGTGGAATGTCCGCACACAATATAATTCAGCTCCCCGTCTTTTTTATTTCAACCTAAATATAACAACGTTTCGCCCCTCCGGGCTTTCTCAACTTGAGACGGGGGGAGCAGAACTATATCGTGTGCGTCATAACAACGGGACCAGGAGGAAGGAAATGTTTGGAAAGCATGGTGGTTCGTGAGTGTGGAGAGTGGTTTGAGGACTCGACTTGATAATGACCCATACATACGGAGGCCACAACTAAACGACACCGGACCAGAAGATAAGCGACGGATGGATAGCGCTGTCCTACGGAGGCTTATAGTTCACGGGTGGGTTGAGAGTAGTGGAACTTCGCTTATTGGGGAATGTTGTTGACGGTCCCTCGTTGACATCCCGTGTCGGTGTTGTGCATCAAAGACTAATAGCCCCCCCCCATCTCTCTCCCCATTTCCTGTCACACTACTGTCTACCTACCTATAAATAGAGGGTATGCGCGTGACATCATCATCATACCCGGAAGTTATGCAGGAATTCTACTGAGTGGCAAAAAACTACTTTCTGGCCTTCATAGCCCATACATCCACACAGAAAAGTCCAATTTGATTGCATTAAATGACTTTAAACAACATTAAATTCACTTTGTCATTCCTTTGCCACTCGATCTGCAATTCACTTTATGCAAGCTCTATAAAAGGCATAAAAAAGCCCCAAAAAATGTCTTTAAAAAAAAATAAACTAGAAAAAGTGCCCTTCTGGGCACAGGTCTCCACCAGGAGGATAGGACTGTGTGAGATGTTTGGCCATTATTTTTGGTAAATGGTAAATGGTAAATGGTGCATTTATATAGCGCCTTTATCCAAGGCGCTTGTTGGCAAATGTTTAGGAGTAATATATACATGTTTTTTTGTTTGTTAGTTTTTTGCAACAATTTTCTTCATTTTGTTGAGGAAATTCAGAGTGCCTGGTGGCACTATAATAGGCCAATGTGAAAAGGGTGCCATTTCTTCATACGCCTTTAATGGCAATTGGATGATTTGAGGCATTTTGTTCCAAAAATGTGTTTTGCAAAAATCAACCTGTTGGTGGTGCTATAACAGGCCAATGTGAAAAGGGTTCCTCAGCCTAGTAAGACAATGTGTGAAAGATTTCACGTAAATTGCATGCTGCGTTGATTTGAGGCTTTTGTTCAAAACGGGGCAATCTTGCAAACTGTGAAAGCCAATTATAGCCAATTAGGATGGAATATGAAATATCGGACAGATACGACTTGAGCACATGACCATAGAGATACTGTGTAACGATTTGTGAGATTTTTGGACAGAATCTGGAGGAGTAATATCCAAAAATGTGTTTTACAAAAGTCGGCCTCCTGGTGGCGCTATAAAAGGCAGATGTGGAAAATGCAGGTCAAAGATTTGTCCTTGGCCTCTAGGGAGTGTGCATGCAGCGTTTCACGCAGATCGGTGCAGTTTTAGGTAAAACATGTGAAAAGCTGCCTCATGGTGGCGCTATAACAGGCCGTTCTGGAAAATGTGGGGCAGAGGTTCATCGTTGGCATCCAGGGAGTGTGTGTGCAAAGTTTGGCATCGACCGGGTTAACGGTGCCGGAGATTAGCTGGTAACAGACGGACGGAAGGAAGGACGGACGCACACACACACACACACACACACGGACGGAGTGCAAAACATACTCTCTCCCCATGCCTTCGGCCTGGTGGAGACAAAAAAGACACCGTTTCATGCACGTGTTATGTGCAAGGACTCATGTCTGTTGTCTAAGCATGCAGACACGCACACACGCAAGCATGGACACATGCTTGGCATATGTGGTGAGACGTGGCCTCCCTGGCTTTAAAAAGGTGTGTGTGTGTGTGTGTGTGTGTGTGTGTGTGTGTGTGTGTGTGTGTGTGTGTGTGTGTGTGTGTGTGTGTGTGTGTGTGTGTGTGTGTTTTCCATGGATGGGCATTTGACCCTGAAAGGGAAAAAAGTGTGCACAGCAATGGGAATGCATGGGGGGAGAGAGAGAGAGAGAGAGAGAGAGAGAGAGAGAGAGAGAGAGAGAGAGAGAGAGAGAGAGAGAGAGAGAGTTTTACTTTTACGTCATACTCAGAATGGCCGCCATGTGATAAGGTCAATGTTTGTTAACACCCCGAGCGGCAAGGACGGAGTTCTCTGTTCTATCAATTAGTAACGCCCAGTGCTCAGGACGGAGATTAATAAAAGAACGGAGATGTATTGATATCAAAACCGATCGCATCGCTCCACAGGCTGGGAGCGTCTGTTGCGCAACATTCGATGCCATTTCCCGGGACTGGTGGTCCACCGGGACCACTGGTTGAAAACAACTGCTCTATAAGGACATTTCCTGGCTTTGTTCTTTAACCCATTTTGACCTGAGATCAGATTCTAAAAATGTCTTCTACATCCTGACAGTTTTCTGAAAAAGCTATGTTTCTATGTCATTCGTTTTTTTTTTCAAAAATAGCAGACCTACAAGCTCATAGCATGCCACTCTGTGGCACGCTATGAGCTTGTAGATCTGCTATTTTTCAATAGCTAAAGCATAACATAATGCTAACACCAAAAGGGGTTCCCGCCCAAAATGGGGTAAAACACATCTCTTCACAAACACCCTAATCACCTTATTGACCTAACGCAGTGGTTCAACAACCTTGTGTGGATTGCCCGATTGAAAATCTCGAGTATTTCCGGCACACCCATCTGAAATGGCTGATCTACAAGCTCACAGCGCACTAACTAAATACATTCTTACAGGGTGAAAACGGCCATTTTTAGGAGACCGGAGGTGTGCACAATTTCATAGAATTGGCGAGCTTTGGAATGACGTTATCTTCTGAATACCAAGTGTGGAATGACCCTTGCTCAAGGCCATGTTAGAAGTAGGATCTCTGCCAGGGTTGGGTATAAGGCATGCAAGATGCCACATTCATACGTCTGCCAGGGTTGTATCTCTCTGGCAGACGAGCCCCTCCATCGTTGCTTCCAGTCATCCCGGTTCTCCATACATCTGGCCAGCTACGAGCTTGTAGGTCTGCTATTTTTGAAAAATCGTGGCCATACATCTGGCCAGCTCTTTGGTGCTTTGCGCTCCTGCATCATTCTTGAGCACATCCACATATGTGACCAGATTTGACTGAGAGCCTGCCATCGCGCAAATTCCAGCTTTTCCAGGAGACTGACGTCGAAATAAAAAAAAAGTCTTCTGAAAGAGTATATAATGAAAGATTTGTTGCCGCATTTTCACGATTTTTCAAAAATAGCAGACCTACAAGCTCGTAGCGCGCCACTCGGTGGCGCGCTATGAGCTTGTAGATCTGCTATTTTTCAATAGCTAAAGTATAACATAATGCTTAGTTAAAACACCAAAAAGGGTTCCCGTCCAGAATGGGTTAATAGCACAGGCAGACTCTTCACATACTAGAGCATGTCTGAAATAAGTGTCAGAGCTGAAATCGACATGTAAATATGAAATAAATGCTTAAACATGTAGCTAGGTGTAATCTGTAATGTTAGAGACCACAGAAGTGAACCTTTCAGGCCTGTTTTCTCAACTCGCTGTTTTCTGCAAGACATTATTACTCTATAAGCCATATCTCCAAAACTGGTGGGTCAAACTGAACAGCCAATATGTCAATTTGAAGCTATGATTCCCTGCTTCCAATGGCAGTCCCTCAGTCAAATTTAGTCACATTATGTTAATGTGGCTCATTCTCCTGGCTGCTATTTTCTGGCTCACCCTTGGCACTCTTAGGCTGAGCTCACACCTTTAATGCAATTGTCGTGCTCGTTGGATGCATGTTGTGTAGTGTCATGGCCGCCCAATGTATTTCCAATGGAGGTCACATGGTTTGACACAACATTGTGTTGTGTGAGGGGGAGGGGCGCAGTCGAAACGCCCCTCCCCCTCACACAACATGCATCCAACGAGCACGAGAATTGCATTAAAGGTGTGAGCTCAGCCTTACAGGTTCTCGTTGGTATCACGTGTAATCGTGCTGATGGTAAGTATACTGCACGCAGCATTTTATAAGGCAGGGTTTCTCAAAGTGGGTGCCGTGTGACACAGGTTCTAGAGTGCCTCAGAATACTTTCATATTTGGAATATCACTTCCGTCTCTAACCACTTAGGCCTCACCCAGACCTTTACTGCATTGCTGTATGCTTGTTGGATGAATGTTGTGTAGTGTCATGGCCGCCCCAATGCATTTCCAATGGAAGTCACATGGTTTGTAGTCCACATTTTGGACTACAAGCTGTTGTATGGCTTTCGGCTGTGTTTCGACTGCGCCCCTCCCCCTAATACAACACAAATGTTGTGTCAAACCATGTGACTCCCATTGGAAATGCATTGGGGCGGCCATGACACTACACAACATTCATCCAACAAGCATACAGCAATGCAGTAAAGGTCTGAGTGAGGCCTTAGACCCCTTTAGAGTTAGTAGAACAGACCTGAGTTAGCACTGTACCTGGCGAGTTCTTTTTCAATCTACACTCTCAAATCTCTCACCACAAATAGCAGATCTACAAGTGACGTGCTGTGGGCTTTTTCTGCTGCTATTTCTGGTGAACGTTACCCCCCAGAATAGGGATGCTGGGGTTCAAGTGGTTAAATACCGAGTACTATAACAGTTAAAAATAGTAGATCTACAAGCTCACAATGCGTGAGCTAGTAGATCGTCTATTTTCAAATGGCCGAAATGTATATAATACAAAGCTGAGGTAGTTAACGAATGTTTGGTAATAATAATCAAAATCTACAAAGTAACTAGTAACTAAAGTTTCCAAGTAATTGTAGTGGAGTAAAAGCACAAATATTTGGATCTGAGATGTAGAGGAGTAGAAGTAAAAGTATTGGAAATTGGACACACTCAAGTAAAGTACAAATACCTCAAAATTGTACTCAAGTAAGGTACTTAATGTAGCCGGGTGGGAGCAGTGTGGGGTAGTGACGAGTAGTGTGGGCGTGTCTCTGGGGTGCACTCAAACTTCAGTGGCGCCAGAGGAGAGCGGGTCAAAACATTTCTTTGAGCAGGCTGCAGCAAGCCGTGTTACTCGCAACGAGAGAGAGAGTTGCGAGCGGGGCTTCGATGTTAAAGTGTTTGGGAACGTCCGACGAGGAAAGGAGGGGAAGCAGGGAGTTAGCAACTCGCACTGAAAAGAGGGATGCAATGAGAACAGAGTGCTGGCCATTGTCATATGTTTGGGGCGTCGTCCACGCTGAGAGTAGTGCAGTCATTTATTAAAGTTGATGAACAGGCTGGTTGAGAACCCACACCTATGTGTTAATTGTGTGTGCTCAGCTGTAGCAGTTTGTCTTTGATGTGATCACGAGTCAGTGGTCACTGCTTTAGCCATACTGAATTAAGCTGTAGGTTTTATTGATCATAGGGAAAGCTAATGTGCTTGTATGATTTAATCTGTCTCTACTTTTATTGTTAACTTTGATATAGATTGCTCGTAATAAAGACCAGATTTTATATATTGCATTTTCTGTACCTAGTCTAGTCTGTACCTATAGCCTCCGGTTACATTAAGTAAAAGTACTTAGTTACTTTCCAGTTTCCACCGCTGAAAGACATATGACTTACTGTAGCTTCAAAGCTATACTTCCAGGAAAAGCGTTTAAAGCTATTGATCAAACCTGTAGTAGTACGTCACTGACTCCCCTGTGGAAGCCAATAGCTGCCAAATCCCTGCTTCCGTCACAGAAAGCTCCACTTGGCAGCAGCGCCTGACGAACACAATAAACCAGAGCAGCCCATGTACTGAATGTGGTCAGGGCGTTTGGTCTGTGGCCACACGGGCGTGCTGGCCAAGTCAAACAGGCACTTCCCAGGGCAGCCTCCCCGCCCTGCGGGGTCCTTCCTACCCCAGGGGGCAATCCCTGGTCTGAAAGAAGTACTCCAATTGTGTTTTACTTAAGTAAAAGTAGCAATTCCACAATGTACAGTAGAAATGACTGTTACAAAATGTCAATTGAGTAACAAATTAACAATACAAAAGTACTGACATCAAATATATGTTTAAAAGTATAAAACTCATTATAATGGCCCTTTTCACAAGAATTGTCGAAAATAGCTGAGCTACAAGCTCACAAAGCTTTGCATCGTGATGCGTTATGAGCTTGTAGATCAGCTATATTTGAATAGCCAAAGTATAAACGGGGCTTAAATGCGTAATGCATGTTTTGTAATAATAATCTACACGTAAATCTAGTAAAACTTTGGTTACAAGTAAGTAACTTGTAACCAAAGTTTCCGAACAATTGTAGTGAAGTAAAAAAAATAGTTGCCTCTGAGATGCTAGTAAAAGTAAGTAATACAAGAATTACAAAAGTGTACTTAGTAAGTACTTAGTTATTTTAGCCGCTGGTCTGCTTGCCGTAGTAGTAAGGCAGCTGTGAGAGACGCAGCCTGACAGAAAGAGAAAACATGACCACGCACTTTCCACCAAGATGTCCGCTCACACCGCCGCCCGGGCCGTTAATGTGTCCGCCAGGCAGGCGGACTCTTTGAAGTGGAACGCCACAGTGATTTGTGTGCACGTGTGTCACAGAGAAAGAAAGGTGGAAAGACTTGGCATCTTCCTGTCTGTGCGTGTGCGTGCGTGTATGTGTGTGTGTGTGTGTGTGTGTGCACGTGCGTGTCCTACCTGCCGAGTCCATGCATTGCTCCACTCCAGTGGCCGTGAATCTGCTCTCCAGGATGGCCTCCGTGTTTTCCAGGAAGTCCACAGACTGCAGGGGAGACTGGATCCGTGTGCCACCTGCAGCCAGATCCAGTACAAGACACTGTAGTATCTCACAACGGGTTTACCTTCCAAAAGGACCTCCCGTTTTGGCATATTCAATTCAATTCCATGTTATCCGAGCACCAAATCACAACAGGTTGTCTCAAGACACTTAAAGGAGCATTCAGTGATTTGGGTGATTTGGAAAACCACCCAGTCAGCCCCAGTAACAAAATGTGCACATGCACGCACTACAGTGGGGGGAAGTGCAACAGGCCAACAGCATGTGCACCAAGGCCCGCCCCCACTCGATCATGATTGGAGGAAGGCCCCTCTCATCCTGATTGGATGAAGGTTTTGCCACCCGCCACCAAAACTGAAACTAGGGTTTTTTGACCCCAGGGGCTCACTGGGGACAGGGAGGAACTCCTTATATGGTCAGCACACTCTATAGTAGGGAGGATTATCCAGAAAAAAAGAAAAAATAAGTGATATTTGAATTAAGTCAAATCACTGAATATACCTTTAACATATTATCGATGCTGTCGGAGTAGAAACCTCTTATCTCCATATTTTAACTTGTGTTTGTTTTTTGTAAATGAACATCATACTTCATACCACAGGAGGAGGCGCTTACGTCACGGTTTAAATATCGAATGCATCTCTCTGGTCAAAGGTAAACAACTCAACTTCCCATGATGCCTTGGGAGTCTCCCTCTGAACTAATGTATCTCTCTGGTCAAAGGTAAACAACTCAACTTCCCATGATGTCTTGGGAGTCTCCCTCTGAACTAATGTATCTCTCTGGTCAAAGGTAAACAATTCAACTTCCCATGATGCCTTGGGAGTCTCCCTCTGAACTCATACATCTCTCTGGTCAAAGGTAAACAACTCAACTTCCCATGATGCCTTGGGAGTCTCCCTCTGAACTCATACATCTCTCTGGTCAAAGGTAAACAACTCAACTTCCCATGATGCCTTGGGAGTCTCCCTCTGAACTCATACATCTCTCTGGTCAAAGGTAAACAACTCAACTTCCCATGATGCCTTGGGAATCTCCCTCTGAACTTGCGTGTGCGTGTGTGTGTGTGTGTGTGTGTGCGCGCGTACCATGTTGCTTGGCGTGCATCCATCCCAGGAGGTAGTTGCTGGTCTGCTGCAGCAGAACATTGTTGTCTCCTTCATACGTAGCGTTGGGATCGTTGTTGTCACGTAGCTCCCCTAGCCTGTTCACTGGAAAAACACACGACACACAGTTATACACAAGCACCGTACACACACACCATAGTGACCATAGAGCAGGGATGTCAAACTCAAATACACAGTGGGCCAAAATAAAGAAATTGGTACAAGTCGAGGGCCGGACTGTGTTTCAACACACGGGCACCGCGGTCATGAGGACGTCCCAGGCAAACGGCAAAAAAGTAAATGCATTTAAAACTGAAAATGCATTATTATTAAGCTCAGTTTCCTGTTCTCTGATCCTCACAAAGCACTGCTTTCATAGTAAAATGAGAAAGTAAATCAAATCAGTTGCATTAATTTCTTATCATAGTCTTCTTAGGTAATATTCTTTCATTACAGCCACACTGTCTCCACACAGAGGTTTGCCCTCTGCCTCCCACCTGACTTGAAAACCCCTGTTTTCAGAGTCTACCTTTCATTTAGCCAGTTTTGGGGAGAGGGGCAGCTGAAAGTTGACCACAGGCGATATACTTCCACTGCTGATCGCAGTGCATTGTGGGACTTGTAGTATTATGGTGGTCTGTGCAATATACCAGAGGGCCAGTTCTAATACTAATTCAATATCATCCGGCGGGCCAAAGATAATTCATTCACGGGCCTGATTTGGCCCCCGGGCCTTGAGTTTGACATATATTCCATAGAGCGTCGCAGTCCCGCCCCCTTTCATGACGACGCCAGGCCCAGGAAATAGTTCCCAATGCATTTTTCCCATAGACATTTGTAGTGGCGAAAATGCATATAAACACTATGGTATTGATTAATTTAATGTAGCTAACTAGTAGATGATAGTTAACACCTAATTACCACCTGTTCTTCACTGACCAACTCATTAGAGACTGCTGACTCATGTAAACCTATTTCAAACTGTGTGAGTTAACTATAGAATAGAGTCCATTTAAGGCATGACCATCTCTTGTTACTCCTGAAACTCTGTACACTGCTGAAAGTATAAAATATGTGTGGGACATGTGTGTGGAGAGGGCTGGGGGAAGCTCTGGAGGGAGACACTAGTCTCTCTCTGGTGTGATGACATATACAATAAAAGAATGGAGTTCGAATCCTGATGGTTGAGTCCTGCTTCTTCCTGATGATGTTTACTTACTAATAGTAATATCAAAAGCTGCCATTACAATTTTGGCGTCACGAACAGGATCATTATTTCATCTTCACCATAGATGGATACTTGATCAAAAAGAATCTTAAGATGGGAGCGAAACAAAGCAGAAAGAAGTTGAAGCGAGAACTCAATGACCAACAGGAGAAAGAAGTGACGTTACTGCGAGAACTCAAGGACCAACAGAAAGAAGTGACGTTACTGCGAGAACTCAAGGAGCAACAGAAAGAAATGACGCTATTGCGAGAACAACTTGTGGAGCGACAAATCAATGACCTGCAAGAACAACTTGACAGAAATATGCAACAACAACTCAACAACCAACAGAAAGAAGTGATGCTACTGCGAGAGCAACTTGACAGATTTGTGGTGAAATTAGCAGATCTACAAGCCAACACTACGCCTGATGACTACAACAATATGAGGCAGAAGGAGCCAAACCACAGCGGAGACACACAACTGACTGTTACTACACCCAAGGAACAGCCCGCAGACAACAGCAACAACCATGAACAACCTGAACCCCTCAAAAACAATCAAGGACAGGGGGGAGCAGTTGTCACAGCGACACTTTGTCCAAGGAAGCTATTTCCATTCATTCCATATCCAGAACCTCATCCTCATCGGGGGACTGGGGCACAGCACTCAGAAATAGACACATATTCTGCAACAGTACATGTGCAGCAACGCTGGACACCTGATGAACTGAAAGACATCATGAAGGACCTTCCAGACCACAAAGTCAACGTGGAGCACTGGTGTGCAGCTGTGTTAGACTTGATTGAGATGTATGAGCCATCGGCAAGAATGCTCGAATCTGTGTTTCGCAAAGTCTTTGGATTAAAGTGGCTACATCTCAGGGAACATTTTGATGTGAATGGAGCACAAAATCACATTGTCACTGGACAGCTGCTGAATCACGGTGGTCTTTTTGACAGCATCAAAGCAGCATTTCCAGTACCCACTGATTGGCCAAAAATTCACAGCACTAAGCAATGGCCTGATGAAACCTGTGACACCTACAGGAATAGACTGGAGAACTGTTTTCAGAAGCACTGTGGTGTGCCACTAGACAACCCCGCTTTCAATGACTTGTTAAAAGCGTCCTTGATCAATGGCTTGCTCCCTGCTATCTACAAGTGTGTTATGACTTCTTGTATTGGCTGGGAAACCCGACCTTTGACCGAGGTGTGGGGTCACGCATTGCATGCTGAGAGGAACGCACTCTCACAGGACTTCATGAAAAAGAAGAAATTGGAGACAGCACAGCTGATGTTCTATGAGAACCTGCACCAGCCACAGGGAGAACAGCGACAACAAAATCATCAGTCACATAGGAGTATCAGGAGCCGTAAATGGAAACAAAGACAAAGAGGAAACAGTGACCCATATGACAGAGCAGACCAGTGTGGGACAGGGCCTGTTCCATGCAACTATGAGCCAGGTGGCAATGCAGCGGCCTACGATCCACAACGGGGTAGACCACATCCACTGCATGGCCCCACATCAGGCTCCATGGGCCCCATAGCAATATGGACCAGGTGACAGTGTTAATACAACATGCACCAATCCATGACATGCAGAGTGGGATCCATGAAGGTTCATGTCCTTATGTCTTAAACGGTTTGATTTGCTTTATACAGTAAGTTCTATTCATTGTCATTTTAAAAAAAAATAGGTTAATAGTGATCATATGACTATTTTAGATAATTTCCTTAAATATCACAGTGAAATCCAATCCAAAAATTATATTCTAATTAATAATACAAATGTTGTTTAATTGTTAGTTAAAATAGGCCTAAATTAGGAGAATAACGTCAGAAAATGTGAGTAAGTTGTTATTGGAACCTGTATATCCACACACATACACTAAATAGATAAACAAATTGACTCATCTGTCTGGGGTGGCAGGGTTCGCCTGTGTGTGCTTGTGTGTGTGGGTGAGACAGACCAAAATACTGAACATTACCAAATACCAAAACATTTATGATGGCTTTTCCACAAGGTTGGATGTCCAATATTACTTTGTTTCCTGTCCATTATTCTGCTATTACTAGGTATAGATGTTAAGTAAGTCTCGGTTCTAAACGCACCACGTGAGGAAAAAATGCCATGTGGCAAGTACTTATTTTTATTTCCATGTAACGAAATGCGAAAGCAAATTCAACGTGATGATATATATAAAAATAAAGTTAAAGTAACCCGTAGGATTTAGGTTATCGAGTAATATATTGCAGAAAATGTTGAACTGATGGAGATAGTATTAATACGGATTAAACCTCACCTTGAGTATTACATGTTTTAGATCTTAGTTTGTGTGCGGCTTTACAAATAATGGGTTCAATGATGGTTTCTGCAGGGCTAGTCATCTATCCATTATTCTGTGAAAGTTACTCAAACTAAGGGGGGGAGAAGGGGATATTTATTGGGAATATTATTCCTATTAAGTCAATAAATTAGCCTAGGAACAGTTCACTGGTATTACAGAAGCTGTTGGTATTCTACTTTAATTTATTTTATCTGGGTGTGAAAACAAACAGCCAGAGTGATATTGGAACATTTATATATTCTATTTCATTTTAATCATTCTAATTATATTTAATTCTATTTCATTTTAATCATTCTAATTATATTTAATTATATTTCATTTTTGAGTGTAATTCATTTTTATCATTCTAATTCAATTTAATTCTATTTCATTTTAATCATTCTAATTATATTTAATTATATTTCATTTTTGAGTGTAATTCATTTTTATCATTCTAAATTCAATTTAATTCTATTTCATTTTTTAGTGTAATTCATTTTTTATCATTTTTATCATTCTAATTCAATTTAATTCTATTTCATTTTAATCATTTTAATCATTCTAATTCTATTTAATTCTATTTCATTTTTGAGTGTTTAAAGTTTATTGGAACATTGAAATATTTGAAGTCATGTTAATTATTTAATTATGTTTAATTCTATTTACAGTTTTTAATGTTTTATGTTTTATTTGCTGTGAGGAATTCTCAAATCAGGACTTATGTCAAGACCAGTATGAGTCTAAAACAGTCACAGGGCCAAGATAGTTCCATTGAAAAAAAACAAAAAACAAAAACGTAGTCTTATATTCAGTTCAGACCAATAGGGTCATTGTTTAACAAAAAGCATAGCATTATCAAAAATATGCCAAAATGTCCAGTGAGTTTTAGATATGTTGGAGGTGAAATTATACTGTCAATGGTGTCTATTTAACCAAATAATTATTGTTGACTACACCGTGTGGGACTGGGTGACTGATAGCATATGATTGATTGATTGATTGATTGAAATCTTTATTTGAATAAGCAATTTAAACAATATAAACAGAAACGACAGAATAAGTACAAAATAATAAAAAAAGCAAATTCAAAAGGAGTGGGAAGAAGCAAAGCTTATATCTCCCACCCCCTTTCCATCATCACCAAGCATCATTAATCATATACATAATCATACACAAACACACAAACACCCCCGCCCCCCCCCCCCCCCCCCCCCACACACGCGCACACACACACCTAGTGAAAACCTACACCTTCTTCATCCCTGTAGCTCATTAAAATCATGTCCTTGAGATTAAGTTTAAACATTTTCATGTTTGCACTTATTTTTACCTCCACCGTGAAACCATTCCATAACCTCACGCCAGAATTTGAAATACAAAAACTTTTTCTGGTTGTACGCCTAAATTGAACTTTAAAGTTGTGATTTGATTTTCCCCTTAAATTATAATCCCCCTCCTGGTCTCTAAATAGTTTTTGAATGTTACCTGGCAGTAACATATTGTTGGCTTTGTACATTATTTGTGCTGTTTGATAGTCTACAATGTTAATAAATTTGAGAAGTTTTGACTCTAAAAAAAGCTTGTTAGTATGCTCCTGATAACCCACATTGTGTATTATTCGTATTGCTCTTTTTTGAAGGGTTATTACTGGACCCAAAGATGTCTTGTAGTTATTTCCCCAAACCTCTACACAGTACTGCAAATAGGGCAGGACTAAGGAGCAATATAATGTGTGGAGTGATTTCTGGTCCAATACCTTCCTAGCTTTATTGATAACTGCAATACTTCTTGATATCTTGTTCTGTACATGTTTTATATGTGCCTTCCAGTTAATCTTTTCGTCGATGGTTACCCCCAGAAATTTCATTTCCTTAACTCTTTCAATTTCAATCCCATCAATTTTTACCTTTACTTGTGTGTTTGTCATGTTATTGCCAAATAACATTATTTTTGTCTTTTTCACGTTTAATGATAACCTGTTTCTGTCAAACCATAATTTTAATTTATTCATTTCTGTATTTATATCCTCCTGTAATTGAATTAAGTTATCTCCCGAGCAAAAAATATTTGTGTCATCCGCAAAAAGCACAAACTGTAATAAACTGGAAACTTCACACATATCATTTATGTACAGAATAAAGAATTGTGGACCCAATACTGACCCCTGGGGTACACCACAAGTAATGTCCAAACATGAAGAGGAACAATCACCCAGTTTCACAAACTGCTGTCTCCCATTTAAATAGCTTTTGACCCAATCAAGCACAACTCCCCTTAATCCATATCTTTCCAGTTTTTTAATTAAAATGTCATGGTTGATTGTGTCAAATGCCTTTTTTAAATCAATAAATACTCCAATTGCATATTTCCTTTTGTCAATAGCATTAGTAATCTCTTCAATTGCCTCAATAATTGCCATTGATGTTGATCTTTTTGATCTGAACCCATATTGATTTTCTGCAAGTATGTTGTTTTTCTCTAAGAATGATTCCAGTCTTTTATTGAAGAGTTTTTCTAGTATTTTTGAGAATTGTGGTAGTAATGAGACCGGCCTATAATTTGTGAAGTGATGCTTGTTCCCAGTTTTGTACAACGGAATGACCTTGGCTATTTTCATTGTATTTGGAAATGACCCTGTTTGAAAAGAAAGATTGCAATGCTATTTGTCACTGTCATCACACATGTACCTAACAATATAGTTGAATGTTTGTTCATGATTGTATCCCAGTGAATTATGATTCTAATGTTATTATATGTATTTTCTGGTGTACATGTAACTGAGGTTTTCAGTTACAACGAGAAATAGGATGGAATGTAGTGGCGAAAATGCATATAAACACTATGGTATTGATTAATTTAATGTAGCTAACTAGTAGATGATAGTTAACACCTAATTACCACCTGTTCTTCACTGACCAACTCATTAGAGACTGCTGACTCATGTAAACCTATTTCAAACTGTGTGAGTTAACTATAGAATAGAGTCCATTTAAGGCATGACCATCTCTTGTTACTCCTGAAACTCTGTACACTGCTGAAAGTATAAAATATGTGTGGGACATGTGTGTGGAGAGGGCTGGGGGAAGCTCTGGAGGGAGACACTAGTCTCTCTCTGGTGTGATGACATATACAATAAAAGAATGGAGTTCGAATCCTGATGGTTGAGTCCTGCTTCTTCCTGATGATGTTTACTTACTAATAGTAATATCAAAAGCTGCCATTACACATTTCAAAACGTATTTATTTAAAGACCTTATAAGTGTCGTACAAAGCCAACTCTTGTCGTGACAAATCATGACAACAAACACAATATTTTGGACCAAACAAATAATTACAAAGAAGAAAAACAACAACAAAAGTGTTGTATTGTAACCTGCCGTTTTCTTCTTCTTTCTAATTATTTGTTCAGCCCGAAACATTGTGTTTGTTGTCATGATTTGTCACGACAAGAGTTGGCTTTGTCCGCGGCGTAAACGTCTTTAAATAAATACTTTCTGAAAAGTCTTTGAGGAAAATGAACAGGGATTTCTTGTCCGGGTCTCTCGAGGGGGCGGGACTGCGACGCTCTATACAGGATGAAAATACACAAACAAATAAAACTCAGCAGACATTGTGGAAGGAGGAAGTGAGCGATAATAAGCTGGTCAAGTTTATTAGCATGTCCTAATCGCTAACTAACGACTGATGTGGTCTGAAGTTCATTGAATTGAGAGAGGAGTGGTTTACTGGCCTCCATGGTGAAGATGCATTGGATTGAGAGAGGAGTGGTTTACTGGCCTCCATGGTGAAGATGCATTGAATTGAGAGAGGAGTGGTTTACTGGCCTCCATGGTGAAGATGCATTGGATTGAGAGAGGAGTGGTTTACTGGCCTCCATGGTGAAGATGCATTGGATTGAGAGAGGAGTGGTTTACTGGCCTCCATGGTGAAGATGCATTGGATTGAGAGAGGAGTGGTTTACTGGCCTCCATGGTGAAGATGCCGAACGCATTACAACATCCCGGCTTCCTCTCCTCTCCCATCCTGTTTCCCTAATCTGTCTTGTGTTAATAAATCTACTACTGTGCTGACTGTACACTGCAAAATCCTTAGTCTTAACCACTTAAGCCATGGCGATATACTTTGGCGTGTGAAGGGTGAAGAAAACCGATAATAGATGACCGATCAATCAACGCTATTTTGAAAAAGGTTTCGACAACTTTGGACACGCCCAAAATAGCCAGGTTCAAAGTGATTAACCCATTTTGGGGCGGGAACCCCTTTTGGTGTTAGCATTATGTTATACTTTAGCTATTGAAAAATAGCAGATCTACAAGCTCATAGCGCGCCACCGAGTGGCGCGCTACGAGCTTGTAGGTCTGCTATTTTTTTTAAATCGAAGAACCACTGACATAGCTTTTTCAGAAAACTGTCAGGATGTAGAAGACATTTTTAGAATCTGATCTCAGGTCAAAAGATTTGTCACGACAAGAGTTGGCTTTGTCCGCGGCGTAAACGTCTTTAAATAAATACTTTCTGAAAAGTCTTTGAGGAAAATGAACAGGGATTTCTTGTCCGGGTCTCTCGAGGGGGCGGGACTGCGACGCTCTATACAGGATGAAAATACACAAACAAATAAAACTCAGCAGACATTGTGGAAGGAGGAAGTGAGCGATAATAAGCTGGTCAAGTTTATTAGCATGTCCTAATCGCTAACTAACGACTGATGTGGTCTGAAGTTCATTGAATTGAGAGAGGAGTGGTTTACTGGCCTCCATGGTGAAGATGCATTGGATTGAGAGAGGAGTGGTTTACTGGCCTCCATGGTGAAGATGCATTGAATTGAGAGAGGAGTGGTTTACTGGCCTCCATGGTGAAGATGCATTGGATTGAGAGAGGAGTGGTTTACTGGCCTCCATGGTGAAGATGCATTGGATTGAGAGAGGAGTGGTTTACTGGCCTCCATGGTGAAGATGCATTGGATTGAGAGAGGAGTGGTTTACTGGCCTCCATGGTGAAGATGCCGAACGCATTACAACATCCCGGCTTCCTCTCCTCTCCCATCCTGTTTCCCTAATCTGTCTTGTGTTAATAAATCTACTACTGTGCTGACTGTACACTGCAAAATCCTTAGTC
>NC_136802.1:38755019-38782519 GCF_951216825.1 Electrona antarctica | reverse complement strand
GTGGAAAAAGTACTCACATTTTTTTTACTTCAGTAAAAGTATCAATACTGCAATGTAGAACTACTCCGTTGCAAGTAAAAGTCTGGAATAAAAAAAACTTACTTGAGTAAAAGTATAAAAGTATTGGAATCAAAATGTACTTAACCCATTTAGGCCTGAGATCAGATTCTAAAAATGTTTCTATGTCAGTCGTTCTTCGATTTAAAAAAAATAGCAGACCTACAAGCTTGTAGCGCGCCACTCGGTGGCGCGCTATGAGCTTGTAGATCTGCTATTTTTCAATAGCTAAAGCATAACATAATGCTAACACCAAAAGGGGTTCCCGCCCCCAAAATGGGTTAACGTACCAAAAGTAGGAAGTATGCAGAAGGTCCCATTTCACAAGTTTCCAAAATAGCACAATTTGAAATGAGCAGATCTACAAGCTGCGATGCACATCTACAAGTTCACAATCACAACCTCGAGCTTATTGTGAGCTTGTATGTGGATCTGGTATTTTTTGGCAATTTTGACAACTAACACATCCTCCGACCAGGACGAAGGAACCGCCCAGGAAACAAACAGTGCTACTCTGACGTAACATTATTTAACCCAAAGTCCTAAAATTAAACAAACAGCGTGCAAGTTAAGAGACACTTCAATTGGCTTTCCTCGGCACGGAATCTCTGTCTCCCAGACAGACACGCATACGGTAGAAATCCCGTCCCGCACACACAGCCTCCCCCCAATGTTTTCCCAGCGTACGACAAATTAAGGTAAATATTTAAGAGGGCTGCCAAAGTGTGAATCATCTGTCATTGCCTCTACTGGGCCATAAATAGTTCCAGGTTATTAAGACAGTTCTGTCAGGAGCGCCACTGACCCTTGGCTATATTTACGTCTCTCGTGGGGGGAGAAGGTAGGAATGTTTTCCATGAGATATGCTAGTGGTCCAAGAGCTTAAAAAGACAAAGAAAAAGGAAAGAAAAGATTGAGAAGCACCGTTCTGTTCCTTTCCCATGTTTGCCCTTATTCTGTTCCGTTAAAGGACCACTTCACCACTTTTCAACTTCTCTTCCTATAATTGGTCCTAACTAATGTTCATGATAAAATACCACCATTTTTTCCTACTCAGTCTGTGTCTCATAGAAAGGCTGTGGGCAGTTCAGAAACCCGTCCACCAGTGACATCATCGATGGTGAATCCAAGCTAATAGAAACGGCAGGCTTTCTTTTCCTGAAAAGTTGCAATGCAAAAGTTGAAGCCATCGTTCTCACGATAATAAAAATCTAAATATATTTTAAAACAAATCTTGTTTAAAAGAAAATCTGCCTAATGATGATGTCACTGGTGGACGGGTGTCCGAACTGCCCAAAGCCCTCCTATGAGACACAGACTGAGTAGAAAAAAATGGTGGTGTTTTATCATGAACATTAGTGAGGACCAATTATATGAAGAGATGTTGAAAAGTGGTGAAGTGGTCCTTTAAGCTTCCACTCTTGTTAACCGATTCATTGCAACTTACTTACTGTATGAGCGAGCACCTGTGATTGATTATATTATGTCTTAATAATGGTAGCTCAACCAGGCCATCCGCTAGACCGCTACACTCTTTCCCTTCTTGAGATTCTAACTCCCCTTTTCTGTGAAGTTCTCGGCGTCTCACTTCCCAGAAACTGACGACATTGACGGGTTATCGTTCGTCAGCAGGTAATTTAGTGCAGGACCACCAGTTCAAAACCAGAAGACTAAAATATGAGTAAAACTAAATTAACCCATTTTGGGTTGGGAACCCCTTTTGGTGTTTTAAGCATTCTGTTATACTTTAGCTATTGAAAAATAGCAGATCTACAAGCTTATAGCGAGTGCCGCGCTATGAACTTGTAGGTCTGCTGAAAATGTGCCTCAAATCATTGAATATATATTATTACATTTTTTTTAATTTCGACGTCAGGCCTAAATGGGTTAACATTCATTCAAAAGACTACGACTAAAACTAAATTTGCTGTCCCGGGTTCAATTCCCGCTGGAAGAGTGTTCTCTCCTCCACGTCATCAGTGCCCATACCCTAGGTGTGGTTGGCGAAAGGGCCTTTCCTGTGTGGAGTTTGCATGTTCTCCCCGTGTCCCCTAAGCCAAGGTAGGTACGTATACCCTCACAAAAAACATGCAGTAATCCAGGTCTCTATAGAGCGTCGCAGTCCTGCCTCCTACCCTGGACCAGGAAATGAAACCCAATGCATTATTCTCATAGACATTTCTTAAAGTATTTATTTAAAGACGGTTACGCCGCGGACAAAGCCAACTCGAGTCGTGACAACTCATGACAACACAAACAATATTTTGGACCAAACAAATAATTAGAAAGAAGAAAAAAACGGCAGGTTACAACACTTTTTTTGTTGTTTTTCTTCTTTGTAATTATTTGTTTGGTCCAAAATATTGTTTGTGTTGTCATGAGTTGTCACGACTCGAGTTGGCTTTGTCCGCGGCGTAACCGTCTTTAAATAAATACTTTAAGAAATGTCTGAGAATAATGCATTGAGTTTCATTTCCTGGTCCAGGGTAGGAGGCGGGACTGCGACGCTCTATACTGCCTCCAGCTGGTCAACCGTGGCGCCTGATGGAGGGGAAAGGAACTGGTTGGAATAACGTGTTCCTTCCACGCACTACGTCCTCCTACCGGAGAAACTCCTCCCCCATGTCAGGTGATAAGAAGTGGCCTGCTCACTCCTCATGCATTGAAGGAAGCAGGAGCTCGGGGCTCTCCCCAGGTTGGCAGAGGGAGAGTAGCACCCAGGATTACCGTTTAGGCCAGGGGTTCTCAATGTTTTTGGCCGGGGACCCCCGGAAATGCTTTGGCAATGTCTCGGGACCCCCGCCCCGCCCCCTCCTGACCACCAAATATAAATTGACTGCTACAATAATCTTAATAATAGAGACAATACACCATAAATAAATACTGAAACCAGATATAATCATTAGGGAAGGTGTATGCATGTACTATGTGTCTTATATGTAAACCCTTCATTTCCATTTTCCAGCCATTCAGTTGCAACAAAACAAAAGGGTTTTTTTCTTTTTTGTTTTTGAGTGGTGCAACCACTCCAACGAACAGCAATGTCCGTGTCCGTGTTTGTGTGTGACTATGTGACCAGTACCAATGAGTACCAAAAGTGGCGCTGTTGTGCCAGAAACGGAGAGAGAGAGATAGTGCTGCATGTTGCCTGCTAATGAGAGAGAGAGAGAGAGAGAGAGAGAGAGAGAGAGAGAGAGAGAGAGAGAGAGAGAGAGAGAGAGAGAGAGAGAGAGAGAGACAGAGAGGGGGGGGGGGGGGGATTTGCACCACTCGGTTCACACGGGTGTGATTGTTTTACTAATTTGGGGACCCCCCAAAATAATTTGGCGACCCCCCCGAGGGGTCGCGACCCACGGGTTGAGAACCCCTGGTTTAGGCAACTGACACCAGGTGGAAAAATGGGTTACAAAATCGTGGGATAAAAATGTAAAGGAAAAAGAATAAATGCTGTCAAAATCAAAAATCACTACTGCCAACAGCCATTGTGGTCCCAAAGCGGCTACTATCTCCAGTCTCCCGGAGACACCATTTAAGACCTGGTCAAAGTCGTAACAGTCTTAAACACATAACTGCTCCACTGTGTGATCGCAGCTCGCTGACACTGCTGAACCGCAACACTCTTAAACACCCGTAAACTGTTTGTTTATCCTGATACATCCCCCACAGGCCAGTCAGTTTGTGTGTGAGTGGTGTGTGTGTGTGTGTGTGTGTGCGTATGAGTGTGTGTGTGTGTGTGTGCGTGTGCGTTTCATTGGGTCAGGAATATATCTCTCACACTGGCCGGTTCCCATCGTTCAGATGCAACCAGAGCAGCCCCATGCTGTCTTTTAACAGGTTGTGTGTGCGTGTGAGTGTGTGTGTGTGTGTGCGTGCGTGTGCGTGTGTGTGTGTGTGTGTGTGTGTGTGTGTGTGCGTGTGAGTGTGTGTGTGTGTGTGCGTGCGTGTGCGTGTGTGCGTGTGTGCCATCTGCAAAAATTTATAAGCACCAGCAGCAGCAGCATGATCACAACGGAACAAACTGGTGCGCTAGACCAGTATTCTCTCCATGTCCTCAGAGGAGACAAATGCCCCCCCCCCCCCCCCTGGGCTCAAGCCCCCCCCCCCCTCCCATTCTCAGACTGTCATAGTCCACTCTTAACAGAGATGCTATACTAAATGGTCATATAAGGATGTATTCTAAAGATAAGGGCGACACACAAATAGTAAGTACACATTCAGCGACATAGTGATGGTAAACATGGAGAAGTCAGGTCAGCTGCTATAGATTGACAGCTGCAGTCGCAGTTAGAATGAGTACGTTGATGCTGTGAAAAGTGGCTGACTACTAGCATTGAATGAGATACAGAATAATATGTTATATTTGGCATTCTAAAATATCTATTAAGGGCGGGAAGTGGGAACCCCTTTTGGTGTTAGCGTTATGTTATGCTTTAGCTATTGAAAAATAGCAGATCTACAAGCTCATAGCGCGCCACTCGGTGGCGCGCTACTAGCTTGTAGGTCTGCTATTTTTGAAAAATCCAAGAACCACTGACATAGAAACATAGCCTTTTCAGAAAACTGTCAGGATGTAGAAGACATTTTTAGAATC
The DNA here is from genome assembly GCF_951216825.1 of Electrona antarctica. Classification (NCBI taxonomy): domain Eukaryota; kingdom Metazoa; phylum Chordata; class Actinopteri; order Myctophiformes; family Myctophidae; genus Electrona; species Electrona antarctica. The sequence goes on along the minus strand of NC_136802.1, from coordinate 38,777,871 downwards.
TGATCTCAGGTCAAAATGGGTTAAACTTCACACCGCCCACCTTGAAGGGCGTGACGTAGAGGCCGTCTGCAGTGACGTCTCCCGTCTTGTTCAGCAGGTTCTCCCGTGGAATCCTCACCTTGTGGAACATCGCAAACCTGCACAGGAAAAAACAATCCACCTGTCTGTCAAATTTAGGGCTGACACTATATAAGGTCTCAGAGGCACTTGTCCATCGGGCAAGTACAGGTCGAGTTCTACTTGCCCAAAGGTCATGCCCAGTCTAAGCTGCTTCCTGGTTGGACGTAGCGCAAGGAAGGAACACGTTATTCCAAACAGTTCCCATCATTTGCAACAAATGTTTTTCCTTTCCGACTGCTCTCCTCAGAGAGTGGGGAGTCCCACTCCACCCAAAAGCATGTTTTTTGAAGCTTATCTGTTAAAGTCCTGGTGGGTTTTGGCCCTCTGCTTTTCTCTAAAGGATTATACTGTTTGATTGATCAAACATTAAATAGGTTTCATTTATTTTCCGTTTTTCTTTTAGGTTTTATGACCTCAATTACACCCGAAAAACCTGATCTTTGAACATTCAGTGGATTTTCTGTGGTCTGGAGTTTTCTCTGGGGTTTGGAAGCCCAGAGATTAAAATAGGGTGCATTTTGCATCCCAAAACTCAGTTTATGGTTAAGGGACGCAATAAAACAACGACCTCTGCATCCACGGGATGCACTACTGAACTACTGTACTGTTTTTTATTATAGTTTATTTTTGCTAGCTTTAGTTATAATAATCATTTCTTCTTCTGTTTTCTACAAGAATATAACCATATCAAATGAAATGGGAGTTAAATCCTGCAATTTGTAAAAATGGCAAAATATGACTCCTAACGTGGTTGAAGTGGGACTCATAAAATGTCCCTGGGACTCATCTAAAAGACCATCCCTGCATCCTGGGACTCATTACATTGAAAACCTGTTTACATCACTGGAAGCCTCAAAAGGCTGCAATGAAAACAGGCAAAACAGTGAAAACAGTGACATCTGCTGGCAAATCCCATTGACATATATGGGATTTGCTTGGCTCTTATATCACAAACAGCATAGGAGAATCTGAGCACTTGTTTGAGCCAGAGAACCCCAGACCACAGAATGTTAAAAGTTCAAATTTTTTGGGTGCAATTGAGCTCAGAAAACAAAAAAAAATGTAAGAAAAGTTACAAAAACTTTTTTTTAATGTCACAATCCCCATAATATTCGGGCCAAGTTTGGACACCGAGTCTGTGAGCCTCTGCTGCCCTCTGTTGGTGCAAAACAGTTGTTGGACTTTGGGTTATAGTGTGTATAGTGCCCCTTCAAACAGAAGACACAGATTTATTTCTAACCTATAATGTTTTCATAGGTTAGAAATATGTAGTTCTGTAATCAAAATCAGCTGTGTTTGGAGGAACGTACAGCAATGGAAATCACAAACAGGTGAATTAAATCAAGATACATTTGTATTCATGGGTCATGCAGGCCTCGACACGTCATCACGTAGCACGTTTTCGTTCAAAGGAAGTAATTAAAATTTTGATTTTTATGGACTCACAAAAATGGAAATATTCATCGTTTACATAGTCATTATGTCACCTACCCATTGTCCAGTCAGTGTCACCTACACATTGTCCAGTCAGTGTGTCACCTACCCATTGTCCAGTCAGTCAGTGTGTCACCTACCCATTGTCCAGTCAGTCAGTGTGTCACCTACCCATTGTCCAGTCAGTGTGTCACCTACCCATTGTCCAGTCAGTGTGTCACCTACCCATTGTCCAGTCAGTCAGTGTGTCACCTACCCATTGTCCAGTCAGTGTGTCACCTACCCATTGTCCAGTCAGTGTGTCACCTACCCATTGTCCAGTCAGTGTGTCACCTACCCATTGTCCAGTCAGTCAGTGTGTCACCTACCCATTGTCCAGTCAGTGTGTCACCTACCCATTGTCCAGTCAGTGTGTCACCTACCCATTGTCCAGTCAGTCAGTGTGTCACCTACCCATTGTCCAGTCAGTCAGTGTGTCACCTACCCATTGTCCAGTCAGTCAGTGTGTCACCTACCCATTGTCCAGTCAGTCAGTGTGTCACCTACCCATTGTCCAGTCAGTCAGTGTGTCACCTACACATTGTCCAGTCAGTCAGTGTGTCACCTACCCATTGTCCAGTCAGTCAGTGTGTCACCTACCCATTGTCCAGTCAGTCAGTGTGTCACCTACCCATTGTCCAGTCCATTCTGCCCCAGCTTCTTGCCCATGTCTCCCACCAGAACACCAGGCATGGCCAGCAGGGTCTTAGGATCTCTCACCTAGCGTGCGCACACACGCACACACACACACACACACACACACACACACACACACACACACACACACACACACACACACACACACACACACACACACACACACACACACACACACACACACACACACACACACACACACACACACACACACACACACACACAATCAAATCTTAGGATCTCTCGCAGACTATACCACACGAATACATACACAACAATACCTATACTGTAGTGTGTGTGAACCATGTTGTGTTGCTGCTCACTGCTTTGAATTATTCACTCCTTGTTGGAAATCATTTTGTTTCCTGATGCAAACAGAACTGAAGGACCAAAGCAACGTATGTATGTTGTGAAGCTCAAAATAATTACAATACATGGAGGTACTAGTGCTTATTTCATCGTTTTAATTTCACTGCAAGCAGGGCCAATGTTTAAGTAGGCATGCGTGAGAATATTCCTCCAGTCTTCACATTTTTTAAGAATAAGAATATCGTCTGTCGAGTGGAAACCTCGTCCAAAACAGTTACTTTTCAGTTTTCAAATTGAAAAAGAGCAAACGTGGCAGATCTACAAGCTCAAAATGCGCTGCTTCGCATTTCAAGCGTGTGGATCTGCTACTTTTGATGCGCTCGTGACGCTGTAGTATGATCAAGTAGTGTTGATAATTTAGAACAAGTAAGATAAGAGGTATCTGTCCAACAGCATCGTTATAGCTACAGATTCTCCGATCGATCGGCCACCGATCGGTGATCGGACGATTTTTATTCCAAATGACTTGATTGGTGATCGGCAATTCAAACCAATCTATACTAAATTTTTATTCCACAACTTTGCAGTGACTGAATGACTTTTATATATTATTATCTATATTATACTTACTATAATATCGTATTGCATCTTTGTGACAGGCCTAAACAGTCTCCCCTTCCTCCCCACACACACACACAGGAACAGATTTGATGGGTTTTGACATATAATAATTTTGGAAATATAAAAATTCTCCCCTTACTGCCAAGCTACACCAGGCTTTTCTCGCGCGTTTACCCTAAACGCGCGGCCCGCGCGTGCGTTTTTTAAAATAGGACTGGACCTAAATTAAACGCACGTGCGGGAGAAAACGCACGAGAAACGCGCGAGAAAAGCCTGGTGTAGCTTGGCAGTTACACACAAGATCGTTAGCGGCCGAGCTTGTAGGTCTGCTATTTTTGAAAAATCGAAGAACCACTGACATAGAAACATAGCTTTTTCAGAAAACTGTCAGGATGTAGAAGACATTTTTAGAATCTGATCTCAGGTCAAAATGGGTTAGAAAGCAGACCCACCCCAACCAAACACTCCACTGGACAGATCTGCAAACTAAACAAAGGCTGGCTGACTGGCTGAACTAATACCCAAAAGTTCAGCCGAGGACATTATATCCACTTTAATACTTTAATACTGACAGAACAACTAGTGTTAGACAGTCTTTAATACACTTTATGAGACATTTATTGAGACTAAATAGGACAGCGCTGCACTCTGTCACTCGTTAATAGCCTGGAAAAAAACGCTCGCTTGAGATCCGTATATCGTCGGTGGCGGGCAGAAACCTCTTATGTCCATAACTAATGTCAACGTTATTTCCCCCCCGTGCTACATCATCGTACAAGAGTGTCACGCAAAATTAGTGAAAATAGCCGATCTACAAGCTCACAACGCGACACGCTGTGAGCTTGTAGATCGGCCATTTTCACTATTTCTGAAAATTGTCGTTCCGTTTCCTGAACAGTAATGATGTTGGACATGTGAGGTTTCCACCCGACAGACACACGGTAGACTTTGTGACCTTAAAAGGTAAAAAAACAACATCACTATTGGTCCATAAAATGCAGCGACTCTAACATCGTGTTTGATCTGAAGAGAAAAGAAACCGAGGGTAAAAGCATTTTTCGGTGGTAACTCGAGCCACTTGAGCCTAGTTTATACTGGGTTGTACGACGGTTATCACATGACCAAAATAGCCGATCTACTATTAGCTCTGCTACTTTTATCAGTGGTGGAAAAAGTACTTGCACGTTTTTACTTAAAGGACCACTTCACCACTTTTCAACCTATCTTTCATATAGTAGGTCCTCACTAATAATCATGAAAGAATGGCGCAATTTTTTTCTACTCTGTCTGTGTCTCATAGGAGGGCTGTGGGCAGTTCAGAAACCGTCTTCCAGTGACATCATCGATGGGGAATACAAGCTAATAGAAACTGCAGTCTTTCTAGTCCTGAAAAGTTGCAATGTAAAAATGGAATCCATCGTTCTCACGATAATGAAAATCTAAACATTTTTGTAAAAAAATCTTGTTTAAAAACAATCTGCCTAATGATGATGTCACTGGAAGACGGTTTCTAAACTGCCCACAGCCCTCCTATGAGACACAGACTGAGTAGAAAAAAATGGTGCCATTTTATCATGATTATTAGTGAGGACCTATTATATGAAGTTGAAAAGTGGTGAAGTGGTCCTTTAAGTACTGTGTAAACGTGTCTAAACAGCTCAGTGGCCTTGTGGTTAGAGTGTCCGCCCTGAAACTGGGAGGTCGGGGTTCGATCCCCGGCCGGGTCATACCAAAGACTGTAAAAATGGGACCCAGTGCCTCCCTGCTTGGCACTCAGCACCAAGGTTTGGGTTGTGGGGTTAGATCAACTACAAGTGATTCCCGAGCGTGGCACGGATGCAGCTCACCGCTCCAAGAGATGGGTCAAATGCGGAGAAAAGATATTGCATACAGCAATGTATGGCTACAATGTTTGTGACAAATAGTAGGACTTTAACCTTTGAATCAGCACTGTGCTGTATAATTACTTTGTTGCAAACTCTGGAATTACAAATGAGTAAAAGTATAAATGTTATCCAAATGTACTTAAAGCGCCAAAATGGGAAGTACTCTTTATACAAAATTACAAGTATTCAAATGTATTTTTTTTAAAAAGCATTGGAAAATAGCAGATCTACAAGCTGTTTCTACACAGCTACTTTCAAATGGCCTGAAAGTATATAGGGCTGAAGTGGTTAATGAATGTTTCGTAATAATAATAATCAAAATCTACAAAGTAAATTAAAGTTGCCAAATAATTGTAGTGGAGTAAAAAGTACAATATTTTCCTCCGAGATGTAGTGGAGTAGAAGAAAAAGTATTGCAATTTGGAAATACTCCAGTAAAGTATAAGTATCTCAAAAAAGTATTGTGAAGCCATCATAAACGGTAAATAAAAAGGTAAATGGTACATTTAGTGCCTTTAACCAAGCTGAACTACTGAACAGAAACGAGGCAACCCAGAGATGTAATTGAGCTGCAGCACCATCTTGTGGACACACAGTAGACCTACAGACTGCCTGGTTAAAATAGTAAGTAAGTACATTGTATTTGTAGGCTTCGTACACACATAAAGAACAACTGTGCTGTGCTCTGCCTGTGTTTCATGGCCGCCCCAATGCTTTTCCAATGGAAGTCACGTGGTTTGACCAAACACTGTTTGATTGCCCCCCATCAACTGTTTGGTCAAAACACGTGACTTCCATTGGAAAAGCATTGAGGCGGCCATGAAACACGGACAGCACAGAGCATGTTCGTCTGATATGTGTGTATGAAGCCTCACAGACACCAGAGTCACAAAGTGCTTCACAACAATAAAAGCAAAACATGTCAACAATACAGCAACTATACAGAGAGAGAGAGAGAGAGAGAGAGAGAGAGAAACACAGAACAATCGGCACTGGAGAAAATCAAGACATTTTTGCATACCTGCACGACGAAGGAGTGCAGTCCGTGGCACACTGCGTCAGGCGTGTAGAGCTGTGCGAACACCACCGCGTGCGTGGCTGTCTTCCCCAGGTTGCCCACCCAGAACTTGGCAGACTCGAAGTCTGGGGAGTTGATGACAAATTCCTACAGGGTAGATTGACACGTTATCACAAGTCTGGGGAGTTGATGACAAATTCCTACAGGGTAGATTGACACGTTATCACAAGTCTGGGGAGTTGATGACAAATTCCTACAGGGTAGATTGACACGTTATCACAAGTCTGGGGAGTTGATGACAAATTCCTACAGGGTAGATTGACACGTTATCACAAGTCTGGGGAGTTGATGACAAATTCCTACAGGGTAGATTGACACGTTATCACAAGTCTGGGGAGTTGATGACAAATTCCTACAGGGTAGAGGGACACGTTATCACAAGTCTGGGGAGTTGATGACAAATTCCTACAGGGTAGAGGGACACGTTAACAGAAGTCTGGGGAGTTGATGACAAATTCCTACAGGGTAGAGCAGGGGGTGCCCAAAAGGTAGATTGTGGCCAGTAGATCACAAAGGCTGTGCAGGTAGATCACATGACATGCCCCTAAAAAAACATATATATATATATATATATATAATTTAAATAAAATGTATTTTTTTGCCACCTGCCACTTGAATTAAGGTGACTTGATTGAATTACATCAAAAGGTGCCTGTCAGCTCAAACCCACAATGCAAGACTTTGTTTTCAAGAGTGTTGCACACAGACATCAGTAGCGTTATATATATATTTTTTAAACCATACCAGTTCCATTTCCTCCATTCCTCGAGTGCGCCGCTATGTACAATTATAAACAATGTTGTGCTAGGGTCATAGCTGTGTGCTAGGGGGGTTGTACCTGTGTGCTAGGGTCATAGCTGTGTGCTAGGGGGATCGTACCTGTGTGCTAGGGTCATAGCTGTGTGCTAGGGAGATCGTACCTGTGTGCTAGGGTCATAGCTGTGTGCTAGGGGGATTGTACCTGTGTGCTAGGGTCATAGCTGTGGGCTAGGGAGATCGTACCTGTGTGCTAGGGGGATCGTACCTGTGTGCTAGGATCATACCTGTGTACTAGGATCATACCTGTGTACTAGGATCATACCTGTGTACTACGATCATACCTGTGTACTACGATCATACCTGTGTGCTAGGAGGACCGCACCTGTGTACTAGGAGGATCGTACCTGTGTGCTAGGAGGATCGTACCTGTGTGCTAGGATCATAGGTAGCGGTGGTTCTCATTGCTCTGGTGTTGCTGCCGTGACTCAGCTCGGTCAGAGCAAAACACCCATAGACCTGCACACAGAAAAACAGCTCTGTCAGCACATTTCCATTTCGTTTTAAATCATAGTCTTTTGAATACGTTTCATTTCGTTTTAGAATTTTGGCAGGCGTCATAATGGCTGATTCTACACTTGCTGAAAATTGCCAATCTACAAGCTCACAACGCGTCGCAGCGAAGTGGTGCATGATAGTAATGCTTACCTTCATGTCTTCTGTGTCTTGCACAAACTTCCTGTGTCTCTCTGACCCCGAGTTGGCAACCGTCTGACCGAACATCTGGAGGAAAACACAGGAGAGGAGCGTGTTATGTACATGTATATTTTATTTCAGAGGACAGTGTGAAGAGAGTCAGGAAATCAAAAGGCAGAGAGGGGAAAGACCTGCGACAAAATGCAGTCAGATTCAAACCCAGGTCCAGTATTTCTTCCAAGTCGGGCTGAAACCTTGTCTGTCCAAAAAAACATAACAAAAAAAAATCTTCTAAATCCTCCAGTTTTCTGAAATAAATATTTTCACGATTTAAAAAAAATAGCAGACCTACAAGCTCGTAGCGCGCCACTCGGTGGCGCGCTATGAGCTTGTAGATCTGCTATTTTTCAACAGCTAAATTATAACATAATGTTTAAAACACCAAAAGAGGTTCCCGCCCAAAATGGGTTAATGGATCTATGTATTTATTATTCAGTCACAAGCTCTTGTTGCTTCATTGGTTACATATTTATAAAAGCCACAGACACGATTAAACACTTTCAAGCTGGTCTCTCAATTTTGAGCATTCCATTATAGGCCAATCTTTAACCCATTTTGACCTGAGATCAGATTCTACAAATGTCTTCTAAATCCTGACAGTTTTCTGAAAAAGCTATGTTTCTATGTCAGTCGTTCTTCGATTTTTCAAAAATAGCAGACCTACAAGCTCGTAGCGCGCCACTTGGTGGCGCGCTACGAGCTTGTAGATCTGCTATTTTTCAATAGCTAAAGCATAACATAATGCTAACACCAAAAGGGGTTCCCGCCCAAAATGGGTTAATACTTCCTATTTGATAATGACATGTCAATGCTAAAAATGACTCATATCTACGAGTGATAATGCTCTTGGGACTTAAGGGTAAGTGCTTTACTGACACACCACACACACACACACACACACACACACACACACACACACACACACACACACACACACACACACACACACACACACACACACACACACACACACACACACACACACACACACACACACACAGTAAAAGGTGCCAACCAAAAGTGCTTCTTCAGAGTGATACCATTAACCCATTTAGGCCTGACGTCGAAATTTAAAAAAAAAAAAATTCTAAATCACGACATTTTCTGAAAGATTTGAGGCACATTTTAACGATTTTTAAAAAATAGCAGACCTACAAGTTCATAGCGCGCCACTCGGTGGCGCGCTATGAGCTTGTAGATCTGCTATTTTTAAATAGCTAAATTATAACATAATGTTTAAAACACCAAAAAGGGGTTCCCGCCCCAAAATGGGTTAAAGAAGCAATTATTTCAATCGTTCTATAAAGAACCCATGATGACCACTTAAACCCTATATGTACAGTACAACATCGACCGGTGTCTCCCAGGGGTCTATGTACTGTACTCTGTACTTGGCCCGCTCCTTTTCCCCCCTCCACATACATATCTTCGTCTTAAATAGCACATCTACAAGCTCAGATCTAAAAAAATGTCAGTGTGTACACAGCCTTGGCCTTGTGAAAAGAGGACTGGCCTTGAACAAAGAGATAAGAGGAACGGATACTGGATATCTAGGATTCATAATCGTGCTGATCCAGAATCAACCTCGCTCGCCGCGCCGCACACGCACACGCACGCGCATGCGCATGCACACGCACACGCACACGCACACACACACAGAGACTGGTGGTTCTCAACCTGGAGGTATAGAGCGCAGTGGTGTGGAAGATTTATTTTCAAGGTGTTGGGTTACAAAAAGTTCCAACGTCACAGCAACAAACAAAAAAGTCTCACTTTGAATCATCGTCATTTTCCAACCGCGGTCGAGATTTCACAATGCCACGCCAGACTTTCCGGTCCATCATTGCCATCCCCAGTTCCTGCTTACTGATGCATGTGTCCCTATAGCGATGACATCAGGGAACAACAGTTTTCTACCTCTGGTCTGCTTTGAGGCAGGATTCCAGAGAAGAAGGGAAGATATCATTGTCAGCTCTAGACTGTAGCAGTGGCCGGCAAACTGTGTTCTTCTGGGATCGGACAAGTGAAGAAACACGGGGAAGGGGAAGGTTGCCGTATATTAGATTAGTCGATGGGTGGCTCTTCCAAGAGAGATTTTGCGCTCTCGTTAGAAGGCGGGTGTAAGTGCCACTTTGAATATTGGGCTCTGATTGGTCACCCACAACACCGGGGTGAGCGAAATGAAAACTCAATCTGAGGAGTGCCAGACCAACCTGCCCAGGGCATTTATTTTTCCTGTGGCAGATTCGTCTGGTTTCCAGGCTAATATGCTCACACACTCATTGGCACATATGAACTCACCCCTTTACTGAGGTAGTACTTGGCCACCAGGCTCCAGTCGTACATGCCCAGAACGTCGGTGAAGATGGCCGCCTTCAGCGGGTTGGACATCATCTCCTCCTCGGTCAGGAAGTCGTACCGGAACAGCTGCTTCACTCTGTGGACCAATGACAGGCCTCCGTCACTACGCCGTTTACACACATGTCTCTCCTCTCCCCCACCGCACCATGACAAAAGACTGCAAACGCGACTGCAGAAAGCCCCACTAAGGTACAATATGCAAGAGAATGGAATGCAAGCTGATATATAATGACTTGAGTAATTTCTTGTTTTTTTTTAATGGTTGAAAAAGTGTGCGTGCGTGCGTGCGTGCGTGCGTGCGTGCGTGCGTGCGTGCGTGCGTGCGTGCGTGCGTGCGTGCGTGCGTGCGTGCGTGCGTGCGTGCGACCTGAGGAAGGTGAGCTCTCTAAACTTCTCCATGGGTAGATGTTTTACAGGCTGTGTGAGTGTGAGTGTGAGTGTGAGTGTGAGTGTGAGTGTGAGTGTGAGTGTGAGTGTGAGTGTGAGTGTGTGTGTGTGTGTGTGTGAGTGTGAGTGTGAGTGTGTGTGTGTGTGTGTGTGGTGTGTGTGTGAGTGTGAGTGTGAGTGAGTTAGGGCATTAAGCAACTAACTAACTTGATAAGAAAATTGTGTAGGCCACACGATCAGGTAGATTGTAGTTATAGACACCAATGTACACAGTTTTTAAATGTACAAATATTTATTTATTTATTTACATAATAGGTAGTTAAACAACTAGTCGACTAGTAAACTAGTCGACTAGTCGACTAGTAATACCCTAGTGTGTGTGTGTGTGTGTGTGTGTGTGTGTGTGTGTGTGTGTGTGTGTGTGTGTGTGTGTTACCTGAGGAAGGTGAGCTCCCTCATCTTCTCCATGGGTAGATCTTCTCCAGGCTGTCGGGCGAAGATGGGATCGTTCTCCAACGTTCTGAACACTCGTTGCTGAGTGTGAACACACACACAATCTTGAAAGTATTGGTATTTTTATTTTATTTTTTACAAATCAAATCAACTGGGGGTCTATTAGATTAGAGCAATGTTAACTCCACAGACACATAGGCCCTCATTTATCAACTCGGCGTACGCCAAAATATGGGTGCACGCCGGAATTACCGCAATTGTCGGCATTTACCATTTCCGCCAAAGCTTGAAATTGAACGTGTGCCAGGACAAAAATCACGTCTGGTCGGGAGCTGTCGTACACTTTGTCCTCGGCTGTTTTTCTGTCGTACACAAGCGGAGCAGCATTGTCTGAACTGCTGACACGCTGTCACAGGCATCTAAACATATGTTTTCACTCCTAAAATGTATAAAACTAATAATACACGTGAAAAAATATATTTTGTAATGGCATGTCATATGAAATTGGTAGGATATTTCCTGTGTGCAAGCAATTAAAATCGCGCAATTAAAAACCATGTTGCAAGTTAGATGCTAAAGCCATTTAATTGTTTTGCATGAGATGAGCGCATACCGGTAGCCCCCCGACCCCCCCCTCCTGGAAGAGTTAACTTCCATGACATGGAAGGCATTTGCAGTGCTGCAGCTATAGTCAAAACGGGTAGGCTACTGCAATCTACAGCCATGTCTTTCTCGCGTTACGTCTCGTCCTTTTAATTAATGATAAACCCGACGCGCTCGAATGCCAATAAATGTGACTGCCGAGCCAGCGCAAGTGGGGACCGGATGCGGTCTATATCATCTATAGGTAGGGTAACCCAGCCAGCCTGAGCCCACACCACTGGGGGCGGTTGGGCGGGCGGGTTGCGCGTGCGTGCGTGCGTCTGTGTGTGTGTATGAGAGGGGGGGTGAGGCGGGCAGCAAGGCAAGGCAAGCGGGCCTACGGGGAAACGTTTTTCTTTATTTACTGTAACTATGGTTTCCAAGGTCGTACTGCAGTTGTTCATGTCGCAAAAACGAGGGCGAGGCTTGATTTCATTTATTAACGTCGGAACAAAATTATGGAAGGATCAGCTGTTTGCGATCACTTTATAAATGCTGTGGCGACGTGGGTGTACTACGAAACCTACACTCGAATTTGGGGCAGATTTTACACTCAATTGATAAATGAGGGCCATACAGTAGAAAACAGAAAAAGTACAGAAATCTCGGCACTCCTTTAACAATATTCACCTTAAAGGCGCTGACGTCCTCTCCCTCCATCAGCAGCACCATGTCCTTCCAGCAGAACGAGGCCCTCTTCCTGTACACGTCCAGGGCTCCTCCGCTGGGCAGATCGGGGAGAACAGCGCCCCCTGCTGTTGTCTTCTCCTCCTCCTGCTGCTGCTGCTCATACTTGGCCTCGGAGTGGCTGCTGGTGCTCATGGTGGATCCACTCACTGGATAAGGCACTTTGGGTTGACTTCTGATGGGGGAAGAAGAGACACCTTCTACTGGCTGTCTGTGGTGGTACACCTCGAACACACGCCCACTATTAAATTTAAATCTACCTCACAGTGTGCTATAAGGTCAGTATTATGCAGCTGGACATGTTTTTTACCCTGCTGTAGTTTTTAAAACGTTACAGGAGAATAAACTACAGAATCAGCCTACGGTTTCATGCCCCAATAGACGAATCCAGAAACGGGTCTCATGGTCGCAGCTTAAGTATTTCCTGTAGGCGGAGCTGACATAGCTACGGGGTAAACCTGCACGTCTTTTACTACATTGAATGGTAGAGTGACTGATGTTAGTCTGCTCAAACATTACTCCTTTACCTGCTTTTTACTGACACTAACATTACAAAGATGCCCAGAACATCGGGATGAACCTGTGTTGTTTATGGCTATTTTACTTGTAATATCCACCGCGGTGGCTGAGACCAGAGTCATACAGTAATGGTTGAGACAAAGCAGTGAAAGGTCCTGCAAGATACATAACGTCAGTCTTACCCAATACCCAATCTTTCTGTTTTATGAACACAAGGCTGCTGTACTTTATACCTCATACTAAGCATTTAAAGTATGAGGTATAAAGTACAGCAGCCTTGTGTGAATCCTGGTGAATCATGACCATAAAACATTTGATTCTGTGAAAACAAAAACTTTTGAATATTGAATTAAAATGATATACTATATTTAATAAATGCCCATTGTTTTTCACAGAATCAAATGTTTCATGGGCATGAATGATTCACCAGGATCCTGGATGGCTTGATAAAGAGAAGACAACTCTTGTGTATTAAATACTGCCTACTAGTGCCTACGACATGACAACTCTTGTGTATTAAATACTGCCTAGTGCCTACGACATGACAACTCTTGTGTATTAAATACTGCCTAGTGCCTACGACATGACAACTCTTGTGTATTAAATACTGCCTAGTGCCTATGACATGACAACTCTTGTGTATTAAACACTGCCTACTAGTGCCTACGACATGACAACTCTTGTGTATTAAACACTGCCAGTGCCTAGTGCCTACGACATGACAACTCTTGTGTATTAAATACTGCCTAGTGCCTACGACATGACAACTCTTGTGTATTAAACACTGCCTACTAGTGCCTACGACATGACAACTCTTGTGTATTAAACACTGCCAGTGCCTAGTGCCTACGACATGACAACTCTTGTGTATTAAATACTGCCTACTAGTGCCTACGACATGACAACTCTTGTGTATTAAACACTGCCTAGTGCCTACGACATGACAACTCTTGTGTATTAAATACTGCCTAGTGACTACATGACAACTCTTGTGTATTAAATACTGCCTACTAGGGCCTACGACATGACAACTCTTGTGTATTAAACACTGCCTACTAGTGCCTACGACATGACAACTCTTGTGTATTAAACACTGCCTACTAGTGCCTACGACATGACAACTCTTGTGTATTAAACACTGCCTACTAGTGCCTACGACATGACAACTCTTGTGTATTAAACACTGCCTAGTGCCTACGACATGACAACTCTTGTGTATTAAATACTGCCTACTAGGGCCTACGACATGACAACTCTTGTGTATTAAATATTGCCTAGTGCCTACGACATGACAACTCTTGTGTATTAAATACTGCCTAGTGCCTACGACATGACAACTCTTGTGTATTAAACACTGCCTACTAGGGCCTACGACATGACAACTCTTGTGTATTAAATACTGCCTAGTGCCTTCTACGACATGACAACTCTTGTACGGTCAGGTGTCCACAACAACAACAGCCTGTTATATGAAGAAGTAAAAAAAGAACAACCAAAACTGGACAAAGCTGGCTCTGAATAGAAGACAATCAAGTACATTAGAAAGGCAGTCAAATCATCCATTTATAACTCTTAAAGGGTACAAATACTGTACCAAATTAATGGGTCAGTAGTTTGTTGCATTCCGTCTAATGAACATGTATTATTGTAGTTATATAGTATTGTATTAACAAACTCTACCATACAGATATTAGTTATATTGTATTAACTCACTACCATGGCATGGCAGTTACGTTGGCAGTGATGTAAATAGGTTTCCAATGTAATAGGTCTCAGGACCGTACAGTAGTTGGGATGCAATACTGTACTCAGTACTGAGTACAGTATTGCATCCCAGTATTGCATCCCATGTTTATGTATTATGTTTATGGTGTATCTATCCATTCATCCATCCATCCATTCATTCATTCATCCAGTATCTACCTACCATATACCTAAATACGGTAAGTAGGTATATTGTATTAGCAAAATAGTATACACATGTACTAGTTATATTGTATTAACATACTAACAAACATAGATGTATTATACAGCGTAGGCTACTATACCATATTACAGACTGCATGGTTAAAATTACTTTGTATTCACTAAGTAACAATTAATCAACAATAACTTCTGGTTTGCAGTAAGGTTTTACTTTGTACACTGAATGCAATATATAATTCAACAACTTCCTATTATTCAGTCAGAGATCAAAGTTCATATTTCACCCTCTGGTGAAAAAAAAGACCATTGCAGATAAGAGAAACGAGCGATGATCTATAATTAAACAACCAATGTATTATAAACAGACTACCTCTGTATAACCACGTTAACTTAAACATGATTATATGCATCTTCAAACTGCAGTGCACTTAATATAAATAACAAACTTCTAATGTCCTGTGTTGGGGTTTAGTTCAGTACTTTGCTCATGTTTAGATGGAGTCGCCTCATGCACTTTCAGAAGAGCGTTTTAATGGAATCAATAAAAATACAGTAAAACACTAAACAGCGGTAATAATTCATCATAATATAGATATATCTTACCTCCTGTGACCTGCCCTGTGTTGTGTTGACTTTCCACCTAGATCTGTTCTGTGGCTGCGTGCGTGCGTCAACACAGCGTACGTCTCAGCGCGGGAAATGGATCGATACGGGCTATCAAAATAAAAGCTCGAGAACAGTGAGTGGTCATAAATGAGTGGTTCCCAAACACTGGGCGCGTTCGGAAGTGCGCTCCCGGTGCGCATTTCCGAACGCACCAGGTGCTGCTACACTATCGAAAGAGCTGCGCACATTCTCGGCTGCGCGCAGCTTAAATTCTGAGTTTTTAGACAGCTGGTGGATGGAAAAGAAGCTCCACCTCCGCGGACTTTTTGCGCGACGGCCAGATTCCCGGAAACGCTCTCCTCCGCGCAAAAAGTCCACGGAGGTGGAGCTTCTTTTCCATCCACCAGCTGTCTAAAAACTCGGAATTTAAGCTGCGCGCAGCCGAGAACGTGCGCGGCTCTTTCGATGGTGTGGCAGCACCTACACACTGGGTTGGTGGGTCGCGGTCCATTTGAGGGTCACGGACACATTTGTTTTTAATTTATATTATTTAAAATAAATAACAGAAGAAAAAGCTAAAATATTTCATGAATTTAAAACAAGTTCAAATAGTAAGTAAGTAAGTAAGTAAGTAAGTATGTAAGTAAGTAAGTAAGTAAGTAAGTAAGTACGTAAGTACGTCATTTCATGAATAAAATACAAATCTTAAGAAATTCCATGAATTACACATCAAATAGGCTATTTAAGAAGTACGCCTAGTGAAAATCTGATTTCACTAGGTTTTGTCCCGGGCAAACATCTAATTTCTCTCACAGGGTAGGCCTACATTTGACATTTGGGCTAAATCCTTTTATATAATATATTATATAGCCTAATAAATTAATCAAATATGCTCAGATTGTTTTTGTCCAATTAAAAATAACATAGGCCTATACTTAGCACTTATCTGTGCCCTTTTGCAGATAACTTAAGTACAGTTCCATAAGGTCTGCTATTAAAGAGTATAATTTAAAACCCAAGAAAGCACTATGCTTGTTTCCATTGGGGTTCCATACTTAGTTACTTTCCACCACTGGCAGCTACTCAGAGTGAATCTAAACCATTACAATATTATAATTACACCATTTATTGTTATATTGTGTTCTCCTTTGGAAACGAAACGCCAGCTGTAAGTAGTTTTAATATATAGCCTATATATCTTTTCCTTTTTCCTATACGTTTTTAGTTATAGTTCTTCATGTTGGCCACACGAGGGCGCCCTGTCCTCTAACTTCAACCTTTCTATCTATAAAATCCATATAGAAGCCAAGTAGCCTAATCTGAGTTTACAAAACCTGACATTCTTGATAATGTGTTCTTCCTAGGATGAAAAAGGAAAAAAAAGATATTGAATTTGAATAGCTGTCATGGGCCAAGTTGTGGATGCCAAATAAAAAAGGTTGTATATAAACCACAGTAATACTCTTACTTTGAAGTCAAACTGTAGTTGGGTCTGACCAGAGTGGGTCTGACTTGACGCTGCTGCTGCTTAAACATGACGCAGTCACCACGCGACGGAGTTGTTGTGGGCTCAGTGTTGCCATGTCCGCTTGTTATAAGTGACTTTGTGCTTGTTTTGCGCCAACGTTGCTTGTAAGATAATTAATAGGTAGGCCTATTTGGTAGTTGCGGGTTGCGGATTTTTGTTTGCCAAGACTCCTGCGTTTTGCAGGAGACTCCTTTTATTTGACCATTTTCTCCTGCGTTTGGTGCGATTTCTTGGGAGGGATTTCTACTACTGTCCAATAAGGTAATAATTAATTAGGTAGGGAAATTAGGACAGGCAGTTTCAAAATATGACTCCCAGGTAAAATACGTGCATTCTAGGCTAGGGTATGATTTGATTTGGGGCCCTAGTGAATATCAACATATTTACACCATGGTATGTCCAATAATTAGATAGGGAGGGGGTGAAATTATGAGAGGAAGTTGCTGCTGTCAAAATATGACAGTCAAAAAACACTTTGAAATAGACACTTGTGCTTTAATTCGGGTATGATTTGGGTCCCTAAAGATGAATACAAAATGAATATCAACATATTTTATACTGTCCAATAATTAGATACGGAAATTATGACAGGACATTGGTGCTGTCAAAATATGACCCCCCCTGTCAAAAAACACTGTTTGAAATAGACACTCATGCTTTCTAAGGTGTGATTTAGGGCCCTATAAGATGAATACAAAATTAATATCAACATCCTACTACTGTCCAATAATTAGATAGGGGGGGGGGGGTGACATTATGACAGGTAGTTACTGCTCTCAAAATATGACTCCCCAGTCAAGGCCCTATGAGATGAATACAAAATTAATATCAACTTCTCAAATAAGACGCATGCTTTTCTTATAACAAAAGTGCAAACACTTTGAATGCACTTGTCTGGACAGATGTATTAGTTGTCCCAGACAACAGGACAATTAAGCGCCTTAATGTCAAGCCCTGCTTCATAGGCTATGCATATGTTGCGCTATGACAAAAAATAAAACCCATAAAATGTAACATTCCCTAATGCAATTCCAATGGTAAGCTGTGTTGTTTTCACCCCATGAAGCAATGGCGGATTCGGACACTCGTATGTGTGTCTCAAAGAATTTAGATATTTTATATGAATTTTATCAGGCATGCCCCCTTCCTATATACAAACCCCTTGTAACTTCAAACTCACAAAAGTTTGAGTAGGCCAGAGGCCTAGTTAAAACAGTGAAATTTAAGTTTTCAATATTTTATTTGAAACAAAAAATTGTCTCTCTCACGCCTGTGTGCCAGTGATTACATTCCCCTGTGCCAATGTTGGTTTGATTTGAATTTATTAGACGTAATACAGGAAAAACAAGCACAAATCAGATTTCCTATTCAGATTTATTTGAAACCAAAAATCCTCTCTCTCACACTTGTGCCCTGTGTGCCAGTGGTTACATTCCCAGCTGTGCCAATGTTGGTTTGATTTGATCTCATTAGACGTCATACAAAACAAGCACAAATCAGATTTCCTTTCCAGATTGGAGTCAGATTGGTTTTCTGCGGTGTGAACAAGGGTAAGGAAAGTGATCTATCTATGTGAATCTAATAAAAGATGTTGGGTGAGGTTGACATGAGGTTTTCTGCCGTTCAGACTTTATTGATCAATATGATTCCAATCTGTAAAGGCCACCAAAAAATCAGAATTGAGCTGCCAATAGTGAACATAATCATACAGAGAGAAACCAGGGGGAGGAGGGGGGGGCTTGAGAGAGAGAGAGAGAGAGAGAGAGACACCGTCTCCACACCATAGCGCAAAACATTCTTAAGCTGCGCACTTCTTAAGCTGCGCGCAGCTTAAAGCTTGAGTTTTTAGACAGCTGGTGGATGGAAAAGAAGCTCCACCTCCGCGGAAGACTTGAGCGGAGGAGAGCGTTTCCGGGAATCTGGCCGTCGCGCAAGAATTCAGCGGAGGTGGAGCTTAATTTCCATCCACCAGCTGTCTAAAAACTCAAGCTTTAAGCAGCGCGCAGCCGAGAACGTGCGCAGCTCTTTTGACCGTGTGGCAGCACCTAGAGAGAGAGAACCCAATCCCCTCTCTCCTCCCTCAAGCCTGCTATTTATTGGTGGACTCTCCAGTGAGGCAGTATTAGGTATAAGCCCCTCCTCCATAATTCCACCCCCTCAGCCCTGGTGCTGCTGCAGGCTGCTGGTGTTGCCGTGACGATGATCCCCAACCCCCCCCCCCACCCCCCCCCCCCCCCCCCCCCCCCCAACCCCACACACACACAAATCGCAAATCGCTGTCATGATGCGGTGGCTCGGGACTGAAGGCAGGATGGAGACACACACAGAACAGGGTGAGTGTTTGTCGCTTTTCTCTTTGAGCTGCAGGGATGAGAGGAGAGGGATGGAGGGATGAGAGATGGAGGGAAAGGGACTGTAGTGGGGTTTCTTTTCTTTTGGACAGGGGAGGGAATTAAGAGATGGATAGAGGAGGAGAGAGGGACTGGAGGTATGAGTGTGGAGGGAAGGGAAGGGAGGAATGGGTGCATGGATGGATGCATGGATGGATGGATGGATGGATGCATGGATGGATGGGTGGATGGGTGGGTGGATGCATGGATGGGTGGATGGGTGGGTGGATGGATGGAAGGACAGATGGATAATTTGATAGATGGAGAGATGGGACAACATTTGACATTTGAATCAGCATAGACTAATCCACGTTTAGGGTGTAACTGTATGGCATATGCTTGTTGTGTATAGTGTGTGTATGTTGTGCATGTGTGTGTGTGTGTCTTGGCCTGCATGCACTGCTGTGTTAGCATCCTCCGTGCTAGCAGGCTAAGTGAGAAATGCGTCACCACCAGCCCAATAAGTGCAGGGTGGACATTGACGTTGACAGAAAACCCCCACAAACCATTCTAAGCAATGTCATGTTGAGTGTCACCTATAGCCCCATCATCAGCCATCGACTTCCACTGATGGCTGATGCTAACAGGTATCAGTGTACTAATGCAGCATAATGTAGCCCAGGATCATATAATACTGAGTCACACATGCCTTTATTGAGAAATCATCTATCTATCTATCTGTCTGTCTATCTATCTATCTATCTATCTATCTATCTATCTATCTATCTATCTATCTATCTATCTATCTGTCTGTCTGTCTGTCTGTCTGTCTGTCTGTCTGTCTGTCTGTCTGTCTGTCTGTCTATCTATTCTGATATCTATCTATCTATCTATCTATCTATCTATCTATCTATCTATCTATCTATCTATCTATCTATCTATCTATCTATCTATCTATCTATCTATCTATCTATCTATCTATCTATCTATTCTACCATCTATCTATTCTACCATCTATCTATCTGTCTGTCTGTCTGTCTGTCTGTCTGTCTGTCTGTCTGTCTGTCTGTCTGTCTGTCTGTCTGTCAGTCAGTCTGTCAACACTGTTTGGTTGCAGATCACAAAAATCTCACGTTCGCCTTTTACGCCCGTTCCCTTCTGAATACATTCATGTCCTTTCTCCACTTAAAAAACCAGCCATATGGTTTCCTCTTCTAGACAAACCAGACGAGATCATCGATCCCACGTCAAATGACGGTGGCTGTGGAAGGACAAACATAGCCATATACTCCACACGTCGACTTAATACTATTGTAAGGATTAAAGCCATGCAGGTTTTAAATGACAGTGTGGCTAATATGGGAAGAGATGTTCTGCCCTTAACCCATTTTGGGCGGGAACCCCTTTTGGTGTTAGCATTATGTTATGCTTTAGCTATTGAAAAATAGCAGATCTACAAGCTCATAGCGCGCCACCGAGTGGCGCGCTACGAGCTTGTAGGTCTGCTATTTTTGAAAAATCGAAGAACGACTGACATAGAAACATAGCTTTTTCAGAAAACTGTCAGGATATAGAAGACATTTTTAGAATCTGATCTCAGGTCAAAATGGGTTTTAAGTACCACAACCTCATAGAAACCTGCCTAATTGTTTTCTAATCAATGAAAAACATTGCCTTGGATCAGTGACTAAGTATGTACTTATTTACCCAGGTTAGTTGACTAAGAGGAACATGAACACAACAATGGGGTTTCAAAGTAATATATACTACTGCTTTTTCCCAAATGGTGTGTGTTAAGGCAGTCTGTAGGACACATGCTCGGGAAGACATAATAATGAGGCAACACAATGATTCAGAGTTTGGAAGTATTAGGATTTACTCGAGTAGGAGCCAAGAACTTACATGACCAGTTCACATAATGGAAACCCCAGTCTGACTCAAAGAGCTACATAGGGTCACAGCCTTTATAGTTTCACTCCCACAAGAGGCAACCCCCAACATAGCCTCCAGACTTGACAAGAAATGGGACAGTAACAGAGTAACCAAACAGCACCACAGGGGTGTGACAGATGAGATAACCTCAGAGTGCAATAAAGGGGTATTATTATATGTTTGTATCTAAATTTCTACGACATGTGAATTGCAGAAAAGGATTCCACGGCACTCCGTCTTTTTAAGATAAAAGATATTTTTTTGCGGCTTACACCTTTTATTGGTTTTTGAAGGGACAGACAGTAGGCTGACAGGAAACGGGAGAGAGATGGGGGAAGACATGCAGTAAAGGCCGTGTCGGGCTCGGGAGTCGAACCCGCGGCACACTGCGACTGGATTACCAGTTGGGTGCCCAGACGGTTACGCCACCGCCTGGGCCGGCACTCCGTCTCTGATGAAAAGATGTAGATGCATTGTTAGCCATGTTTCGACCTAGAAGGTCTTCATCAGGGTCTAACTAACTTTTGGCTGATCAGTCACATTTAAGTACAGCTGAGCTGTGAATGATGCATATTTGGTTATTTGACTATAAGAACACATTATATAACCAGGTTAGTTGACAATGAAGACATTCTATTCTCTCCACACAAAGCTTGACTATACCATTTGATCTTGTTTAGTGACGTGAGTTGAGGAGGAAACAGTGGAGCAAAAAGAAGGTAGAGAGAGACAAACTGGGGGAGAGAACAAAAGAAAAGCAAGAGAAAGATGGAGAGATAGAGGTCAATATGCTGGAGCGAGACCATGAGTCTTCCTCCCATGAGAACAGAAAGAGAGATGGTATACTGCATGAGATCACATTACACACAATACAGGTCACTAACCCTGTGTGTGTGTGTGTGCGTGCGTGCGTGTGTGCGTGTGTGCGTGTGTGTGTGTGTGTGTGTGTGTGTGTGTGTGTGCGGTTGTTTCTCACTTGCGTGTACATGATGTCACACCAATAATTCACTTACAAGCAGTGGTGGAATAAGTACTCAGAATTTATTTTCTTTTAAGTAAAAGTATCAATACTGCAATGTACTTAAAAGGTACTTAAAGTACCAAAAAGTAAAAGTCCATTGATTTCATCCGTATAAAAACAACAACGCATTGTGAACTTGTACTATGTAGATCGGCTATTTTCAAATGGCTGAAAATGTATATAGGGCTGGAGTGGTAATGTATATTCTGTAATAATTAACAAGTGGAGTAGAAGTAAAAGTATTGGACATTGGAAATACTCCAGTAAAGTACAAATACCTCAGAATTGTACTTAATTAACCCATTCTGGGCGGGAACCCCTGTTGGTGTTTCAAGCACTATGTTATACTAAATAGCAGATCTACAAGCTCATAGTGCGCCACCGAGTGGCGCGTTACGAGCTTGTAGGTCTGCTATCTGCTATTTTTGACAAATCGTTAAAATGTTGCGCAAATCATTGAATATATATTTCAGCGAACATTTTTAACTAAAATATTTGCTTCTGGGGAGGTCCCTGGAACTACATATTTTGAGATGGCGGTCCGTGGCCCAATAGAGATAATTCTGGGGGTCCTTGACATGAAAAAGGTTGAGCACCCACTGACATAGAAACATAGGTTTTTCAGAAAAATGCTAGGATTTAGAAGCCTTTTTTTTAATCGACCTCCAAAATGGGTTAAGTACAGTTTTATACACCACTGCTTACACGCCGTTCTGAAGGCGGTTTGCCAGATAATTGTACTCGAGCAAAAGGTAAGGTCAGCCAACAGAAGTGAATGGGCCGACGCACAGTTCCTGGTGTTTC
>NC_136802.1:38702218-38754819 GCF_951216825.1 Electrona antarctica | reverse complement strand
ACACACACACACACACACACACACACACACACACACATTTGCATATAAAACGTGTGTGTGTGTGTGTGTGTGTGTGTGTGTGTGTGTGTGTGTGTGTGTGTGTGTGTGTGTGTGTGTGTGTGTGTGTGTGTGTGTGTGTGTGTGTGTGTGTGCGCTGTCGGTGCGCAGATTTTCTCCAACGAGGGGGAGTTCAGGAGCCGTTTTGGGGTCAGGGGTCGGTCGCCGGGGCAACTCCAGCGCCCCACGGGCGTGGCCGTGCACCCGAGCGGTGACATCATCATCGCCGACTACGACAACAAGTGGGTCAGCATCTTCTCCAGCGAGGGCAAGTTCAAGGTCAGCGAGACAACATGTGGTGGAAAAAGGACTCGCATTGGTTTTAGCTTGAGTAAAGGTGTCAATACTGCCATGTAGGACAGTGGGTCCCAAAGTGGGCTCCGGGGACCCCTAGGGGTCCTTGAGGGAGTATATCAAAGTATATATTTGTGTCTGAGATGTAGTGGAGTAAAGTATGCCTATACAGAAAGTACAGAAAATTGGAAATACTCCAGTAGTATAAGTAAAAAAAGAAAACTCAAAATTGTACTTAAGTACAGTACTTAATAAATGTACTTTACACCACTGGTGACAACCTGTGCAAGGCACTGCCGTGTCATCTGGGAGGGACGGAGGTGGAATTAATTAGAGGGGATTTAACTAGTTAGGAGCCATTAAAAGCGTGAAAGCATCTGTGTAACCACTTTAACCATTTTTATACTATATACTTTTCTGTATAACTGTATATCAAACCGTGTTAATGTTTCAATCACACAATTTTTTTTTCTTAACTTAACAAGTTGTTTTTCAAAATTGTAATGCAATTTATAATTTATAAATGACTTAACCCATTTTGACCTGAGATCAGATTCTAAAAATGTCTTCTACATCCCGACAGTTTCTGAAAAAGCTATGTTTCTATGTCAGTCGTTCTTCGATTTTTCAAAAATAGCAGACCTACAAGCTCGTAGCGCGCCACTCGGTGGCGCGCTATGAGCTTGTAGATCTGCTATTTTTCAATAGCTAAAGCATAACATAATGCTAACACCAAAAGGGGTTCCCGCCCAAAATGTTAATTGTCTTTCCTTGGTTGACTCTATACTGCCCGGCGTCAGACCAAACTGGGCTCTGGTAGGCTGATGGGGCCAAAGGGCGTGTCCGTGGACCAGAATGGGAACGTGATCGTGGTGGACAACAAGGCATGCACCGTGTTCATCTTCCAACCCACTGGCAAGCTGCTCAGCAAGTTCGGCAGTCGCGGCAACGGCGACAAACAGTTTGCAGGTAGCAGTGTTGATTTTGGCAGCCAGTTTTGATTTCAGTTTTAGTCATATATAGTCTTTTGAATGATTTTAATTTAATTTTAGTCACATTTTACTCACCTGGAATGTTTTGGTGTTAGTCTGGTTTTAGTCGACTAAATATCATAAGATTTTGTAGTTGACTTAAAGCTACAGTTGATTTAGTCGACTAAAATGTATTTTGGCGGGCCTTGATGCCGTCAGAAATGGCTGATTTTACACTTCAGATCTACAAGCTCACAACGCGTTGACGCATTGCGAGCTTGTAGATCTGCTATTTTCAGCATGTAACCAGGCATAAAATGACTTGTCTTTTAGTTCTACTGGATCTCTTCTCCACTATTAACCCTCCCTAACATTTTAGTCTTGTTTTTATTTGTTGACGAAATTGTCAATATATTTAGTCTTAGTTCTCATGGCTTAGTTTTCATTTAGTTTCCGGTACGACGAACATTTTTCGTCATAGTATTAGTGGACAAAATCAACAATGGCAGGTACTGTACTGTACTGTACTGTACTGTACTGTACTGTACTGTACTGTACTGTACTGTACTGTACTGTACTGTACTGTACTGTACTGTACTGTACTGTACTGAAGGCGATTACAATGAGTTTAAAGCATAGTGTAAGTTGTATATTTTATGGTTGAAACAAAATGTTTTTGGTGAAAATGTTGAAGCTTAATATTCTGATCAGTAGTCATTGCTCTAGTGTTGGTTCAATAACAGGGATCTGCAATCTGTCCCAGCTCTTTAGTAAACACATTTCATCCAAGCAGGAGAGAGTGTACAACTTCATAAGCTTCAATTTCATAGTGTTCCAGACAGTTCACATTTTGTCTGCTCATTTATTTCAATTGTCAATTAAGTACTATAGACGAATAACAGTTTAAGTCCACACTAATTATCCATAATGTATAAATGAGGGATAAGGGGTCAGGACAACTATAGGCCTTTTCGTGGAGCGGTCAGAATACAATTTGGACTTAAACTGTTACTCGTCTATACCTACTGTCTAAGGTCTAAGCCGTAATCCTGGGCGTTTAAGATAATGTTTACTTTAGAGTAAGGGCTAATAGGTTAACTTTAGCTTTTGCTTTTAATGCAACCCGTAAGTCATATTAAAGCACTTTTATAGACGAATTCACAGAGGGGTGCCCTGGGCGCGGCCATTACTGAGGGGTAATCCATGAGGCAGGTGCTCCGTAGGCCAGGTGTAGCTAATCAGTGCTGCTGCGCTTAATGGTACACCTCGGTAATGGCCGCACCCAGGCAAGCCTCTGTGAATTTGTCTATATTGGTGCCATTGTTCAGTTTATTCATGCTGATGGTCACAAGCATGAGAAGGTAATGATCTAACTAGCCTCTTGTCTTCCTGACTCCAGGTCCCCACTTTGCAGCTGTCAACAACAACAATGAAATCATAGTGACCGACTTTCACAATCACTCCGTCAAGGTGCAAGGACTGTTTTATTTGTATTTCATGTTGAAAACGTTGAAAATTATTTGAGATTCTAACCCATTTAGGCCTGAGATCAGATTCTAAAAATGTCTTCTACATCCTGACAGTTTTCTGAAAAAGCTATGTTTCTATGTCAAAACACCAAAAGGGGTTCCCGCCCAAAATGGGCTAAGCTATATCTGCCGTATCTATTCGTTGTTGTTGTTTTTTGCCTTTGTACTCCTCCTCCTTTTCGAGGGCCTATGCACGTGATGTATGATGATAAGAGCGCCCCTCGCGTCACACGAGTGTGATTTTAATTAATAGCATTGCCTCTCCCTTTCACAGAGCATCTACTCTACTATACTGTGTGCCAATGAATGAAGCATTCTGAACTGAATTGCTCTGAACTGCGACCGTCTCTGTTGCCATAGGTGTTCACGCCAGAGGGCGAGCTGGTGCTGAAGTTTGGCTCCAACGGCGAGGGCAACGGACAGTTCAACGCTCCCACCGGAGTCGCCGTCGACGTGAACGGAAACATCATAGTGGCCGACTGGGGAAACAGCCGCATACAGGTACCAGGACTCAGGAGACGGACGGACGGACGGACGGACGGACGGACGGACGGACGGACGGACGGACGTCAGGCAGGCAGGCAGGCAGGCAGGCAGGCAGGCAGGCAGGCAGGCAGGCAGGCAGACAGACAGACAGACAGACAGACAGACAGACAGACAGACAGACAGACAGGCAGGCAGGCAGGCAGGCAGGCAGACAGACAGACAGACAGACAGACAGACAGACAGACAGACAGACAGACAGACAGACAGACAGACAGACAGGCAGGCAGGCAGACAGACAGACAGACAGACAGACAGACAGACAGACAGGTCCTGTATGATGACGGTATAAAAAGAAAATACCAATACAAAAACTCTCCGGAATTGACCCATTAAAACGGGGGAATGCATCTCTGTCATTTTAGATTTTAGCGGTGGCTGTTCAAAAATCGCTGCGAGCTAGACAGTGCATCTGCTATTTTGGGAAAATATTTGAATAATTTTGAATTACGAATGGGTTATATCCATGTATTATTACATTCTCTCTCTCTCTCTGTGCTTTTTTACAAACTGTTAATACAGTATTTAATCAGTCAATCAATCTATCTCCAGGTGTTTGACGGCACCGGCTCCTTCCTGTCCTACATCAACACCTCGGCCGACCCGCTCTACGGTCCCCAGGGACTGGCCCTCACCTCGGACGGACACGTGGTGGTCGCCGACTCCGGGAACCACTGCTTCAAAGTCTACCGCTACCTGCAATGATGGACACACGGACGGACGGACGGACGGACGGACGGGCGGACAGAATGCGTCGGTCGAGATGGAAGGACTGAGTAAGCGAAAGACCCGGTCAACCATATTTCTGAAACTGAGCCTCGATATCTGGCGACGATTTGAAGCAAACATGAAGAAACATATTTTCACGAACAATTGTTTTTGACAATATCGTCAATTTAAATCAAAGCAGAGGCTGCTGAGCAAGAGAGCCGTGCATGTGTGGGATTTTTTTTGGTTGGTGAAAATAATGTTTTTTTACGTTTGCTTCAGTTTTCACTGATTCGGATGCTGCGCCTGCATCCGAATGAAGTGGGATGTGCGAATACTTCCTTTTACATCGACGGATGGATTGAAAAGGGGGAGGGTGAAGAAGAGTGGAGGAATTTGAAATGACGTTCCGAGATGGTTCCCGATGATGTCAAAAAATAAACTACGGATGTAGGTGAACGGGAGGAAGACAAAGAGATGAGACTTTGTCGTCTTTCTATCATAGGAACTCTACGGGAATAATATGTCCTTCAGCATGTTGTGTTGTCACTTGTGGTTAAAGCGGTGCTTCAAATCATCAAAGGACAGATAAGACTCGAAGGAACCGAGGAGAGATGGTTGGGGAGGATGGGTGGAGGAGGAGAAGTGATGGAGGTATGTGAAGAATGGAAGGCTTTCTATCATAGGAACTCTACGGGAATAATATGTCCTTCAGCATGTTGTGTTGTCACTTGTGGTTAAAGCGGTGCTTCAAATCATCAAAGGACAGATAAGACTCGAAGGAACCGAGGAGAGATGGTTGGGGAGGATGGGTGGAGGAGGAGAAGTGATGGAGGTATGTGAAGAATGGAAGGCTTTCTATCATAGGAACTCTACGGGAATAATATGTCCTTCAGCATGTTGTGTTGTCACTTGTGGTTAAAGCGGTGCTTCAAATCATCAAAGGACAGATAAGACTCGAAGGAACCGAGGAGAGATGGTTGGGGAGGATGGGTGGAGGAGGAGAAGTGATGGAGGTATGTGAAGAATGGAAGGCTTTCTATCATAGGAACTCTACGGGAATAATATGTCCTTCAGCATGTTGTGTTGTCACTTGTGGTTAAAGCGGTGCTTCAAATCATCAAAGGACAGATAAGACTCGAAGGAACCGAGGAGAGATGGTTGGGACGGAAGTGATGGAAGTACATTATGTGTAGAATGGAAGGCTGTCGGAGAAAACAGGAGGTGATGTTTTACAGCAGTGGTTCTCAACCTGTGTGTGTCCTTGAGGGGGTTCCAGGTGGTCCCCCCCAACTAAATGATGGAGAGTCGGGAAAACCAAATGGACCCTCAGATCTCTAACTAATACTCTTGAGAGAGTAAAATGATTGCGTGGACTTTTTACGCTCTCAAGAGTTAAATTATTGTTAAATATCTGCATTTACTTGATTGAATTACAAGAAGTCTACACAATTGGAGAATGTAGAAGAATTGGATTGGGTGATCGGAAATCGGGGCCGATCACGTCATTTTCATATGATCGGAATCGGATCAGGAGCCAAAAATTGTGATCGGGACATCCCTATAGTATCAATATTGTATCCATATCATGATATTAGACTGGAAATTGTCCGTGATTTGGGATATTGTACTATTGTGATATTATATGTTCTATAAATATATAAATATCGGATCGGGTAAAATCGGTATCGGCAGATACTCAAAATCTAATGATCGGAATCGGATTGGGAGCAAAAAAACGTGATCGGGACATCCCTATAAGTATTGTTATTTTGATCGTTTCCCTGTCATCTCTCCTAATGGTTACTACATCAAAATTCAATACAGCATGGAAATGTGTACAAAATCGTATCCGACCGCAAAAATAGTCTTGGGTCTTTAACCCATTTTGGCCGGGAACCCCTTTTGGTGTTAGCATTATGTTATGCTTTAGCTATTGAAAAATAGCAGATCTACAAGCTCGTAGCGCGCCACCGAGTGGCGCGCTACGAGCTTGTAGGTCTGCTATTTTTATGAAACGGGTTGAACACCACTGTCTTATAGGAAGCATGCTACGTCCACACCACTTCCTGCGGTGATGGATACACTGACACCACGGCGCGTAAACAGCGCCTCAAACTGTGACTCCGCCCACAATCGGGGGAAGTTGTGATTTGCGCTCGTTCACTGCAATGCAATTTGCGCCATTTTCAAAACAATATTGAGCAGAGTAGCGATTATCAAACGTATTTGCAATGCCATACGTTGAAATATCTGTACGCTACCTCCGCAAGTTAGATAGCATCGGCATAGATGTTTGTCTGTATGTGATTAAGGATTGGACCAAGTTGCATTGGCAGCCAAGAATTCTTACCCCAGGCTAAAACCGGATGTGACGTTTTTGGGCGTTCCTGTCTAGCGTGGTGTCAGTGTATAGACGCAAAAAAAATGGAGGGATGAAAAAAGAGAAAGGCAGGCAGGCGGGGGAACAGATGAAAAGATTGACCAAATGGATGTCGCTCTGCCTTCCTATATCCTGTATAAGAGAAGACATTGGGTTGTCTAAACGGACTAAAAGAGGTCTGTTCATTCATAAAATGTTCCTGGGATATCCCAGAGTGCATTGCTGCACACCACAGTTTAGTTTAATTTGTGCGGGGATTTAAACATCTTAGCCTAGTAGCCAAAAAGTGAACCCGGACATGTTGAGTACACCAACGTTTTATGTTAGAAATGTTTAGTATGGGTCCCCAACACGTAGAAACTGCCGGATGCTAACTTGCATATGTTGAGCAATTTTCACAATTGGCATAATATGTGACCATACCATTAACAACCTATAGAAGGCAAAATATTCAAAATTTCATCATGCTTTATCTAGCATGTGACATGTCAAACTAGGGGGTTTTCATGATGCTGAATCCATTCCAAGCATTAGTTTTGCAAAAGAAACACTCATTGGGCTTAAAATGGCCATGCCCACTTTTTAGCCCAATGAGTGTTTTTTTGCAAAACCAATGCTTGGAATGGATTCAGCATCATGAAAACCCCCTAGTTTGACATGTCACATGCTACATAAAGCATGATGAAATTTTGAATATTTGTTGTGGTTAATGGTATGGTCACATATTATGCCAATTGTGAAAATTGCTCAACATATGCAAGTTAGCATCCGGCAGTTTCTACATGCTGGGGACCCATACTAAACATTTCTAACATAAAGCCTTGGTGTACTCAACATGTCCGGGTTCACAATGGGGCTCTATGCATGGCTACTAGACTATCTATTCACATTTTATTTCAAACAATTTTGCATAAATGGACTGGACGTCATAAACAAAATGATGGTGTCAGTAAAGTACATTTATTTTAATTTGCAGGTTCGGATACTTTCCAACTTGACTACATTTTATGACAGACCCAAGGCAACGACAAATCTTAAAGCCATTGTCCCGCATTTGTAAATTAGGAATGTCTGATTAAGGAATGTGCTGTCCTGCTCATGCTGTGTTCTAGTATTCATAATTGTATTGACAGTAGATTCATCAATAGCCACGATTGCTTGACCGAATGTGTGGGTTGATTGACAAAGCATATCTATCGTATGCTTGGTTCGAGCATTAATCATTTTTATTTTCTTGTAAAAAAATCAGCTTAGAGCGAAGAAATCTATAAATCCGACATCTATATTTGAAAATATGTTTAATATTATATCATAATGTGATATTACAGATGAAAAGGATCAACATGATTGGGAGTCAGTGCTGTTTTCACACCTGTCCTTGCCCAGTATCTCAGCAATGTTAAAGGACCACTTCACCACTTTTCAACATCTCTTCATATAATTGGTCCTCACTAATGTTCATGATAAAACACCACCATTTTTTTCCTACTCAGTCTGTGTCTCATAGGAGGGCTTTGGGCAGTTCGGACACCCATCCACCAGTGACATCATCATTAGGCAGATTTGTATTATCGTGAGAACGAAGGCTTCAACTTTTGCATTGCAACTTTTCAGGAAAAGAAAGCCTGCCGTTTCTCCTATGAGACACAGACTGAGTAGGAAAAAATGGTGGTATTTTATCATGAACATTAGTTAGGACCAATTATAGGAAGAGAAGTTGAAAAGTGGTGAAGTGGTCCTTTAACAAACAATGTCATTGACAGCATACTCAAATTCTCAGATGACATGTAATTCTGTTGTTACAGAGGGTTCTAGAACGCTGTGGATTCAAGATGTACTGGTTGTTGCTCGCCAGCATAACTCACTGAATAGAATGTTTTCCTGTCAATCCCCGGAGAACATTTTGGTAACACTTTATATTAAGGTCGCCTTTGTAATGCATTATGAGCTCATTTATAATGCATTATAATGTGCTTATAAGGCCTTATAACACTCGTTATAAATGTTTGTAATCATGTATAACAACTTATAACCACGTTTATAATGTATTATAAGTGCTGGTCATAATGCATTATTATGCTCAGTGGAACAGCACATTATAACTATTATAACTTAGGTGGTTATAAAGGCACATAGAGAAGTGCTGTAATGTCTGTGTCATAATGCATTATAACCAATGTGTATTAAATGGAATAATGTCTTATAAACATCAATAATATGATATAGCAGGACTTTGAGACCTTTAAGTAAAGTGGCAACATTATTCAATGGTTATTAGCAGTTGTATCATTTTATAATAAGTGAGAAAACTTTGTATGATATGCTATAGCATATTATTGATGTTTATAAGACATTATTCATTCATTCATTCATTAATAAACGCATTGGTTATAATGCATTATGACACAGACAAGTTATAATAGTTATAATGTGCTGTTCCACTGAGCATAATAATGCATTATGACCAGCACTTATAATATGTTATAAACGTGGTTATAAGTTGTTAAACATGATTATAAACATTTATAACGAGTGTTATAATGCCTTATAAGCACATTATAATGCATTATAAATGCGCTATAATGCATTATAAAGACGACCTTAATATAAAGTGTTACCAATATGTTGTTACATATAAGAAGCTAGCCTAGCTAGTGGGAGTAGGTTTGTTACTTACCGCTACCGTTTTCAAAGTGGCGTAACCAAACACACTCAGCATATCAGTATATAGGCGGAGCTCTCAGACCGCCCGGCTATACGCCAGAATACCTATAGAAGCATGCCTGTTGTTTCGAGAGACAGCGAACTCCATCCTCGACTAACGACGACTTCCGCGACGTCATCAATATCGTCGCCCTCCTGGTTGTTTCTGTCGACTCAAGTAGAGCGACAGCTAACTGCAGATGTGAAACAAGTACAGTTTTGATTAGCATTTACGGAATAAACATCATTTATAATACTACTACTACTACTAATACTAATAATTATTATTATTATAATTATTATAATTATTATAATTATTATAATTATTAATAATATTAATATTAATATTATTATTATTAACCACCAACAATGCTCAGAGCATTAACATTAAGAGCCATTAGTAAATAGACATAAATGCACGAAGATGTCACTAATATAGTACTTCATAAACATAATTTACAAACTCCAAAACAACAGTGCTCCTCTTTGTGAGAGCTGTTTGAGTTTATAAATTATTTTATGTAGTTCTACCGTGCCCTCCTATATTTACTTACAATCAAATATTGGAAATCTCCAAGAATTCAAGGCTTTAGAGAGGTGAGTAATCGACAAAACAAAGTCATTGTGGGATGAACTATATCCCTTTTACGTGGTGTTGAATGTGTACAGGTAAACAGCTCTCGACTGGATCTATATTTAGCCAAATATAGTAAGCTTTACTTCCATATTGCAAATCAATAACCTAAAGATTTTGTTTTAATAATGACCCCACATTTGCAGTGCATTGTATGCTTATGTATGTACAGTAAATTAATTGATTTGTGTATTTATTCATGTATTTATTTATTTGATATTGTTATTTTTTACCTCACCATTTATTAATTGTGTTCCATCATGTACATTGGAATTATGAAGTGCCCACTTTTTTATACATTTTGTCTATCATGACTGCTGATTTCTTGCGTTGATTGTCGGCATTTTGATTGCTATTTTCCTGCATTGATTGTCGGAATTTTGTTTGATATAGTTTTTTGTATATCGATTGTTGTAAAAGGATGCCTTGAATCTGTCAATAATGTTCTTATGGTTTCTGTAAAGGAACTTGGCACATATTTTTGGGGGAAAGATGTAATGTTGATATGGCAGTACTTAACCCAACCAATAGCTTAATAGTGTCGATACTACGTCCACACCCCGCTATTACAGATAAGCTATGTACAAATTGATTAACACTGGAATTAATACAAAATGTTAGCAATTGTTAGGCCAGCTTCAAAGCTAAAATTTCAAATTTCTTCTAAGTTAATACATATGGAAAATGTAATACTGTTATCTCCCCGCACTTTTCTGTGCTTAGCCCCGGACTAACATAAGCTAAAGCCTGGAATAGTCCACAAGTGTGTGTTTGCTCAGAGTTTACTGTAAGCCCTGGGCTATAGCTGGTCAATGAGAATTACAACCACTTTTCACATTAATCCTTTTAAGTGTTTCCAGCCAGTTGTTTGTCCAGAACATGACCATGCAGTGTTGCTATAGAATGAAGTTGGTACGAGGCGAACTCACTCCAAAACATGGTAGTGTGAACATTCCCTTAGCAGTGGGCTACAGTAAGTGCAAATGCACCGTAACCTACGGTCAGACATATTCAGGGTTCAGTTTGCTGGCGGAGACTAGGGAGAAATCCATCCATACTGACTATAACATGAGAAATTGTGCAGTTTCTTTGAGGTTTGAATCTAGTCAGGGCCTTTTTTGGTTAAGTCAACCATTGTGTCAGTAATTCACATGAATGTTGCTTTCATAGTATAATGATGGAAATGCCTTTTCAGTTGCATAACACGGTAACTAATGTTACTGTCACTTTTAGAACTATTTTTTGCCATAATGGTTTACTTCCTGTTGAGTTTTCTTGTCTATTTCTTTAGTATTTTCCTTTCTTTGTCCTTGTTTTCCTTGTCATGGTTGTTCAAATGTCTTTCATGCATGTACAAAATTAAGAAACTGAACAGGAATTTATCTGGGTTTGGTACCATGCAAGACAAACGCGATACCGCCATTCCAACAAAACAATACCTACTCTTGTGTATGCTTACTAATAACAAATAATCAAAACTGATTATGGTCATTTTACAGTGTTTATGTATGTCGTACTTCAAGTCAGTGCATGACAAAAAGTGTTCACATCCTAGATTCTCACTAGCAGTGAATGAGATTACACAATGTTCCACCGTTAAAGATCTTTGATCATATACTTTTAGGCCATTAGTTGAGAAACTCTTTGCGTTCTACAGCTTGAAAGAGGTGAACTTTATTGAGTTCAAATTGTCTTCATTCTCACCTTGGATACTTTTCAAACATGGCCGGATCCGTCTCTTTTACAGCATCGTTTGCTTGCTCTTTCTCTATGTATTTCTTATCCGGTCATATCATTGTTTGTCTGCTGCAGTTGTGCACAAACACAACACAATAATAAAGCATTGGTTAAAAATGGTTATTTGATGTTTATGTGCATGGGAAGGTGATCCACTTAAACTCAACCGCATGTACTTTGTTGGGGAAACCCCAGAGTTCTATATTAGAGAATCATTTCTTTTTGAGGGGCGCTAGCCCCCACCAACGTCTGGCTTTCGGAATCACGTCATATGGCAGCCAAGTCTATGGACTTACAATGTTTGTTTAGAGCCCCTTTACATGCCAACCACGCGATATCTCGTGGAGAGTTATTAATACCATCTTAGCCATCAACGAGAAACACGATTTGATTTTAAAATATAATTTTACCTTTTTTTGAGTGGTGCAACCACTCCCTTACGGAGCTATGTGTGTGGGTGGCTGCCTGGCTGGCTGGCTGGCTGGCTGGCTGGCTGGCTGGCTGGGTGGGTGGGTGCCTGGCTGGGTATGAGCACGAAAACAGCATGGTGTTTTTCACCAGCTGTGCGCAACCTAACACACACACAAACACACACGCACATATTAACTGTATATATGATGATTTCGGGTGTGCCAGTACAGTACAGTGACAGTACAGTACAGTAGAGGGTACAGTAGAGGGACCGGCACAGGGTAACTCTGTCATTTCTCAACCGTTTCGGACGGGGGGCGGCACGCCGGAACCGGCACGCTGGAACCGGCCCGGCCCCCTGGGCGCGTCTCTGGGAGTCTGGAACTCCCCCCCACCCATGGGGACCCCCACATGGTAACTCTGTCATTTCTCTACCGTTTCGGAACCGGGCCGGCACCCTGGGTGCGTTCCTGTGGGTCTGGAACTCCACCCCCCCCGGGAACCCCCACACGGAGTTGCACCACTCACATCACACGGGTGTGATTTTTAGCCTCCGTTAGCTTCCACCGCTAGCATCCATATAGGCCTCCCATTGTAGAAACAGCCTACATGTTAATCCGCGGTACACGTGCACGCACACATGGTTATTAATGTTTTTGAGGGGCGCTAGCTCCTCCTATAAACAGCTATAGTGTAGATTCTGTCTGAACACAAACATTAAATGCCATTGACAATGAATGGAGAATTTACGTCATACCGTATGTGTCTGAGCAAATCGGCTGGGTAGGTCGGTGGCCACCCTTGGCCAATAAGGGACCACCATTCTTGATGATGACGATGATTAGAGCGCCCCCACTTCACACAGGTGTGATTTTATATGCTCAGTGCCATGTTTATAACCAATGAAAACATTCATCGTTCAGCGATCGTTCAGCGATCGTCCCTCGCTATACACTACAGATCCAGACTACATCACTTCCGGCTCGGGTGGAAGTGACTCTTCTTCTCTGCTTATTTAGCGCAATTTCTCTGGCACTGCACTGGTGCCGCAAATCTTGCATAGATTGCTGGGCAGGATTGTGTTTAACAAACATAGAGAAATCTGTATGAGTGGCGAACAGCCGGTGTGCTGCAGGGAGCCAGAGCTGAGGTGCAGAAGCAGTGGTAAAGAACGGTGTCATGTCACGCTGACTGGTAGACAACCAAGTCGTGCTGACTGGTAGACAACCAAGTCGTGCTATAGAGCCACAATCCCATATTTGGTCAAGGCTGACGTCATCAACAAGCTCGTCAGCGTGGCATATAAAGATTGTAATACTTTTGAAGTCCATCATATGTGGTTATTTATTGAATTCCAGTGGAAACTTTAGTTCACCGCCACCTACCCCCCTGTAAGACCGGAAGACGAAATAATGAGCGCCGGTCCTGGTACCGAGGAGAAGATGCGAACCAAGGAGCAGCGCAAGTATTTTCCTAAAGAGACCCCCGACCCGTCTCTTCCCATTTTGAAACATCGACTACCCCCCGGCCTGAGACCTAGTCCGAGTCTGACCCCTAGTCCGGTGGGTCTGACCCTGGAACCGGACGACCAGAGGACCAGCGATCGCATCGGGGACACGACGCAGAACAAGCCACACCTATTTCTCCTCCAACCGGAGCTCAAACAGCGCGCGCCGGTTAAAACTCAACGTGCAAATCTACGAAGGAAGTACGTGGTCGGCCTGCAGGAGCAGCTGGACGGAGCGATGGCCGAACAAAATGGCCGGAATTTAGGCGTCTGCACCATCCGC
The DNA here is from genome assembly GCF_951216825.1 of Electrona antarctica. Classification (NCBI taxonomy): domain Eukaryota; kingdom Metazoa; phylum Chordata; class Actinopteri; order Myctophiformes; family Myctophidae; genus Electrona; species Electrona antarctica. The sequence continues at coordinate 38,741,059 of NC_136802.1, read as the reverse complement.
AACAAGATCTTCAGCGACGCCTTTGCGGACATCATCTGTCAGGTGTTTTACGAAAGTCCCGATAGGGGAGAGCTGCTCTCACACGTGAGAGATGATTTACATTATACCGTAGACATCTATCGGTGTCTGTACGAGAGCAGCGTGGGCTTCGGCGAAAGGCTTAAGCCTCCCGAAGGCGAGGACCAGAAGCAGCTCGAGTATGACGACGAGTACGACATGGAGAACACGATCGCCGATTCGGAGGATCAAGAGCGGTATGAACAACGCGAGTCCGACACGGAGACGAACAGGATCTCCGATCTGGAGGATGGGGGGCAGCACGAACAAGAGTACGACACGAAGAACGCGATCTCTGAGCTGGAGGTTCAGGAGGAGGAGGAGGAGGAAGAGGAGGAGGGTGAACATGCTGAAATAATGAAGAGAATCTCTGAGCTGGCAGTTCGGCATCGAGACCTGCAGGAGCAGGTGACTGCGGGGGAAGCTAAATGTGTGGAAGCCGTTTCTTTGAGTAAAGGCGCGATGGTGCAGCAAGAGGCATTACAGAAGGTGCACGCCAAGCAGGTGGACCTCCTGGCTGTAATCAAGGCGCAGCGTGGAGTCCAGCTGAAGCAGATCTTGGATTACCAGCATGGACTCCGGACTCTGCGTCAAACCAAGTTTAAGTGGGAAGAGAGGGGGGATTGAAACTGCTTCTACAGTATAACGGGAAACTATTGGGTCGAGCAAAGTTGCCCTTTTAAAATCTATTAGTGTGGTTGCCTATAGAGCGTCGCAGTCCCGCCTCCTACCCTGGACCAGGAAATGAAACCCAATGCATTTTCCTCATAGACATTTCTTAAAGTATTTATTTAAAGACGGTTACGCCGCGGACAAAGCCAACTCGAGTCGTGACAACTCATGACAACACAAACAATATTTTGGACCAAACAAATAATTAGAAAGAAGAAAAAAACGGCAGGTTACAACACCTTTTTTTGTTGTTTTTCTTCTTTGTAATTATTTGTTTGGTCCAAAATATTGTTTGTGTTGTCATGAGTTGTCACGACTCGAGTTGGCTTTGTCCGCGGCGTAACCGTCTTTAAATAAATACTTTAAGAAATGTCTATGGGAAAAATGCATTGGGTTTCATTTCCTGGTCCAGGGTAGGAGGCGGGACTGCGACGCTCTATATTGGAAACCACTAACCCCAAACGTTTGACACGGTACTCCTCCCACAGTTTTTGCAGGGTACACACACACACACACACACACACACACACACACACAAGTCATATAGGCCTATGTTGAATCGTCCGGCTTCATCAGGAATGGTATGCTTGTATTTTGCTAAATGAAATGAGTGAATTGCATTTTCCCATAGACATCTATGTTCCAATTCAAATATTTTTCTCTCGGAAAGCGTACGGGCTACAATTACCACACTTAGGTAGAGAGGCTCACACTCCAATGGGCTATGATGCAGGAAATTGGCCTCATGGTGGTGCTATAACAGCCCATTTTACATTTTGGTTTATACTTCTTGAATTGTAGTAGAAATAAAATGTATATTTGTCTCCTGGATTCCGTGGATAATAAGGCAACTCCCCATATAGGTATTTCTGTCTTAACTATTCATTTATGTATTTATTTATTTATTATATCCACAAAGCTTTGGCACGCTACTCCTCCCACAGTTCGTGGCACATATATCACATTGCCTGGTTTCATCAGGAGCTCTAGGGCTGTATTTTGAGTGTCTTAAGTACCAGGTCTTATTACTTAACTTAAGACCTGGAGGCGTGGCCAATGCTGTTTAGTGTCTTATCGTTTAGTATAATTGTAACACTGCCTGTGTGTAACACTGGGTCAAGCAACATTATCACTCGAGTTATTTTTTATTTCGTTTTTTTTGTTGTTTTTACTTTGCTACAGGGAACACCACCGCTATACTGACATAGGCCACAGAAGCATTATCCTGGCTAATAAGCCAGACCGAATCAGCCGTTGTCAAAAAGAAATTTGCCTGCCGGCGGATTACGGTCTGGAGAGGCTCAATTGTACGCTCATTTCCTATACCAGAGAACTGGTGTGGCCAATCGGGACACGGTATGCAATATGGGCGGGCTTTGGTACAGTGACGTTCAATGCTTGAGACCTTTGACTGACAGTAGCTCTGACCAATTGCGTCAAAGAGAAAATGTTTGAACCCGCCCCCCGGGAAACAAGATCCAGACTCAAATACCTGGCTTGAGTCTGGCTTATTAGCCAGGCTACAGAAGCATCCCCTACTACCATCTTTTCACATGTTTTATACTTTTTGAAACAATTAACTTTACAGTAAATGTATGAAGGAAGTCAATAGAGGGTGTGCGCGTGACATCATCATCAAACCTGGAAGTTATGCAGGAACGCCTACTGAGTGGCAAAAACTATACTTTCTGGCCTTGACAGCCCATGCATTCCAAACAGAAAAGTCATATCTGATTGCATTAAACAACATTAAGCAATGTTAAACTCGCTTCGCACGTTGCTTTGCATGCCACTCGATGTGCCATTCACTTTAAGCATGTGCACACCCTCTATAGTAAATCTGAAACCTTGCCGAAATTTGGAGTCACACAGAATGGCCACGTCGTCCCCATGTGGATCCCGAGATCCACTTCATTCGATTTTTGTTATAAATATTCATTTTTGGAAATAGCAGATCTACAAGCTTCTATTTTGCAGCTGTTTTGTTCACTAGCCTATGTTTATAGTATCAGGGGCGACTGTGGCTCAAGAGGTAGAGCAGGTCGTCCAATGATCCATGGGTCGGCGGTTCAAATTCCGGCTCCTCCTGTCTACATGTCCCGATGTGCTGGTTGGTACCTTGCATGGCTTCCGCCGCAATCGGTGTATGAATGGGTGAATGTAATGCACAATCTATGTAAAGCGCCTTGGATAAAGGCGCTATATAAATGCACCATTTACCATTTTATCAGCAATACCGGAATGGATTGGCAACCAGCAAAGTGAACATGAAGAAAGTGGTCTTGCATCAGATCAAAGTTTTAATTGAATGTCTTAAATGCCAATCCATCACGCCTCTTGACATCTCGTGACATCATCAACTGTTGCCCTCCATGAGGCGGTTTAGAGTCCCAAAATATAAGAAAAACAGGCTAAAGAACTCTTTTGTACACCAGTCTGTTCTGCTTTTAAACCAAAATCGGTAAACCAAGAGGATATGTTCTATTGTTCTTGTTCCTGTCTGCTTCTGTGATGTGTGTCCTGTAATGTACCTTGTGTAATGTATTGTGTATGTCCTGTCTGTATCTTGAACGGTGACGTCATGGACGCAAAGCAAATTTCAGTGAAAGCTGACAATAAAGTTGTATCGTATGGTATCGTATCGTATCGTATGGAGACCCATATATGTTGCGTTCACATGGGGCAGATTAAACCACGCAGTCTACCATTCATTGTCAAAAGAAGCCAGCGACATGACGTTGCAAAGGCGCAATGATGCATGTAGCTGTTCCAAATCAACTCACAACGCGTCTTTGCATCGTTTCATCTGCCCGTGTGAACACACCATTAGATCTCCATATATGGATCTGACCTCATGACATCACGTGACATCATGGAGACCCTTATATATCTCCATATATGGTTGTCAGTCCATCACGCTTTGTGACATCACACCTCGTGACACGTTCAATATGTCAATCTGGCATCACCAGTAAGACGCCTGGGGGCGAGGTTGCGTGCACTGGCCATATATGGAGCGTGGCTTGAGTGTACAGGTGTGTGATGAGGTGATGTGATGAGTTCAGATCAAGATATGGAATGTCAGAACAGGTCAGCGCCATATATGGAGCTGACCTGTGGTAGCGGGGAAGTGTCTTGAATGTACAGGGTTTGATGAGGGCCCTGATATACACGGCACCTCATCAGACCCTGGATAGCCATACATGGTTTGACATACTAGATCATATGGAGCCGGCCAGCAACTCTACATCTGACCTCACTGACACCAGATTAATAGTTTAACTCCTGCTTCCCAACTGTGCCGTATTAAGAAGCTCTGTTTCAGTGCGACCTTGCCCCTCAGGGCGTCTTACTGGTAGTAAGTAGCCCCAAAATGTTTGCCAATTTATTATTCCGCCCCCTATGACGTCATGTGGGTCAATACATCATCATACTAGCTGAATTCAGTAGAACTGATCAAATTAACTGTATTAATTGTAACAGAGGAAACAGTTGCAGAGTTAGGGCTCCGTTTTTGTCACCGCTAAACCCCTTATCCCTAAACTTCTTTGACTTTTTTTACTATTTTGAAAAACATTTTTGAATAGTTCAACTAGCCCAATCTACATTGACACGTTGTGAGCTTGTAGACTGGCCATTTTAACTATTCAAAAATGTTTTTCAAAATAGTGAAAAAGGGCAAAGAAGTTTAGGGATAAGGGGTTTAGCGGTGACAAAAATAGAGCCCTTGAGCCCTATTAAGCAAGACGAAAAACCCATGCGGTAATACAGATTTCGCCCTCGCTCTGCGCCTTTTCGTATTATGGAAGCCGTGGTGAGCGCTCACTCATATGGAATACCACGTTCCTGCATAATTTAGCATTGGGGGAGTGTCCATATGTTAATTATTTTCGCTTTGCGCTAATTTGCTATTAAGCCCCTTGACCTAAAAACACTCAGCGCATACCGATTCCGCCTGGGTCTGACCACGTCTTAAAAGCAAAAAGCACTGTTTCATTTTACACTTGAGCGGCTCTGGAGTGCTGCTGGAGTGTTGCCATGTCTGTTTATTATAAGCGGCTTCTTTTTCTGCAAAGATGCTTGTAAATATTGGTAGTTGTGGTTGCTTTTCTTGTTTCTAAAGTGCTTATTTGGGCTTTTCTCCTAATGTTGTTTAAACCAGTGATCCTCACACAGCGACATTCCCATGTCAAGGACCCACAGATTAATGCATTTGCCCAACTAAGCCAGTGACCCCCATGACAGATTTGTGTTTTTAAATGTTTCAATAACATTTTTCAAAAATATTCCACAATTGTCACTTTTTTCAAAGATTACTTTTGAAAATAGCAGATCTACCAGCTCACAATGCATCACATTCATTCATTAAAACAATGAACTCTGACTGCAGGGGGATATATATTTATAATGATCATTCTAACAATGTGCAAGAAAATATGTAAAAAGAAGGAAGAACTTTATATTTGTGGACAATCAAAATATGCTGGAAATTTTAATGTGGTGTCATTAAAAGGAATCTTGATATGGCAGACTCACTATCTAGAAAATAAAAACATGGCACTTCATTTAAAATAGGTTGTAGACCCCTGTTATATGCGATTCTTTTGGGAGTATGTTTATAGACCTATTTACTTGTTTCTATGACACATGGCAACAGCGAGTTTTCTGGCTTTCTCGTTGAGATTATAAAGGGTCACATATCGCTCATTTCTCAACCTTTTTTAGAAATTAAAACATCTCCATACTCATTGGGAGGTTTGCTTTCATACGCTGTATCACACCCGACTCAATTCTTCTTCAACAATATGCTACGAGCGAAGACCATAACATTGGGGCCGCAGCAATACGCATGGCGCACGTATGGCATTTCAACTCATTCCTTCGTCGTGACTTGAATGAAATAAAATAAAATAAACGTTATTTTACTGGTGTTTTTCAATAGAAACAAATAAAGAGCGTGTGTGCAACAGTCAGTGCATATACGTGCATGCACTATAGGCTATATTTCCTCCTTGTCGGGATGGTGAGCTGAGCTCTTCACAGCCCGTTTGTCTTTCATATTATTCTTATAATATTTGATATTATAAACACTCATGGTTCTCTCATTTCTCAACCGTTTTTTAAAATGTAAAAATCCCCATATTCCTTAGGAATCTTGCTTTCATTCGCTGTATGGTACATGGTTCTATTTTTATCGAATTAAACAATATCAAACGAACTTGTATGTTCGGGGGTTAGACGATTCTGGGAACATTACGCATGGATTGCCAATTTGCCAGCCAATGCTGCGTATCTACTCGCAGTTCCATTCCGATCTGAAAGGTATAGGTAGGTGCCATTTCAAAGTCTTAGTTATTCATTTATGAATCAAATGAACTAGAATAAAGATTTTTACAGCTGTTTTTCATGCTTAGAACAGAAACAAATTAAGTGACGATGTGCGTATATCTCCCTCCCTTAGCATATGGCTGCGCCGCTGTAATGACTTTCCAGTGAAAACTGCAAGTTACTTAACAAAATAGAGACATAGGCCTACAAGCTATGCACATCATGGCTGTGACAGCTTGTGGATCTGTTCTTTGGAGGCATAAAGGTGACAGCATGCAGTGCAATATGAATAATTAACCCAAATGTGACAAAGTCATGTCATGTCTATGGTGCCAGTCTGCAGAAATGTAATACCACTTGCCGAAAAGGGCGCATCATCAGCTGGTGTCGTAAAGAGAATAGTACGGACATGTTCATTGGGTAAGCCTCAAAACTCCCTTAAACACTCCCATGACTAATTCAAGGCCGTTTTGCTCACACCACGGGGTGTCGAAAGCGCTTCTTACCTGGCCCATAATTGTAATATGACATTGCACCCGCCCCCACGTCTTAAAAACTGTAAAATTATATGTAATTAGATTCCACTTGCTTAATAGGGCCCCTTGTGTTCTGTCCGAAAACTGGCGCCCTCTGAGTGTCGCTGGTTTATGCTGTGCATCGATTAAGTCGATAAACAACAGGTTTACCAACAACGGCAGTCAAACGAATGGGACTCAGAGCTATAGGGCTATGAGTCCTATATGACCTATATGAGCTTGACCTGTTAGTTTGACTCAGGCAGGTGTCTTCTATCTATTCCTCAATGTCAAACTCCACGTCAAACTAGCCCAGTGGTGCTCAAAGTGGGGTCCAAGCATCCTTGAAGGGGTTCCAGGTGGTCCTTATTGCAAGATGATAGTTGGAACCAAATGGACCCGGCAGATCTGTTATGCATGGGGGTCTGTGTCCTAATGCATACCAAACTGGAAGTCCTTGAAACTAAAATGTCAGAGAACCACTGGTTTTATGCAATAACTGTATATTTCAATTTCATTCTGACTGGTTCAACAATAAATCAGATCGTATAGTCAGTACTTAAGTGGCACGCACGCATATACACGCGCACGCGCGCACGCGCACACACACACACACACACACACACACACACACACACACACACACACATACACACACATTTGCGCGCGCACACACACACACAAACACACACACACACACACACACACACACACACACATTTAACATCTTTATTTGCGTTCACATTGTAGAGGTGAGACAAAGAACCATGTAAGTCCATAATTTATTCTGACCCCTCCCCCAAAAGTCCCATCTGTCCTGGCCCCTTATCCATAAGTTATAAATGGATAATTATTAACAACTTAAATAGGTCTTCGTCTCAACTCTTCAACAGGAAATTCTTAAACACAAACAATAGTAGATGCTCAAACTTGGGCAACTTCAACAATGTTGAAGTGTTTCAGGATACAGATCATACAGTCTGGAAAGCTAAGCATTGTCTCCTCCATATGTGGCAACTGCCAGTTATCACAGAGACTAAACAGTCTTGCTCCCGGCTTGGGCATTTCTGCAATCTGCAGGCCTCTCACAACACATTTATGGACATTACAGAGGCTTCCAAATATGAACACAAGCTGTTTATATTTGTAACCAAGCTGTATAATAGCATCCTAAGGCCTGACTCACACCTTTACGGATTGATGTATAGCTGTGCATGAGACTTATTGACTGATGCAAGCTCACAATGCATTTCCAATGGGAGTCACATGGTTTGACACAACATTTGTGTTGTACGAGGGGGTGGGGGGCAGTCGAAACACAGACGAAAGCCGTACAACACAAATGTTGTGTCAAACCATGTGACTTCCATAGGAAATGCATTGTGAGCTTGCATCAGTCAATAAGTCTCATGCATCAGCTATACATCAATCTGTTGTGAAGGTGTGAGTCAGGCCTAAGACTTAAACACCTTGATAAAGACTGCCTCTTCCAGGCTGTGGTCAAATGTAACAACCCACTTCCAAAATGGTCACTTCTCTACTGTCCTCATCAACAACAACAAAAACAACAACAACAACAACAACATCTGTTGTAAAGGCTGTGACACCAGAAGGCATCGTTTTCATTATTGCACAGTTTGAACATGGCAGTTGAAACACGAGATGCTTATACATTTTGACAGATGATGGAGCATATGAATTTATGTCCTTAACTAGATCAACAATCCTGTCATGCTTAGCAATGTGCATTCCCTTATATAAATGGTAAATGGTAAATGGTGCATTTATATAGCACCTTTATCCAAGGCGCTTTACATAGATTGTGCATTACATTCACCCATTCACACACACATTCATACACCTATTGCGGCGGAAGCCATGCAAGGTACCAACCAGCACATCAGGAGCAATTTGGGGTTCAGTGTCTTGCCCAAGGACACTTTGACATGTAGCCAGGAGGAGCCGGGATTCGAACCGCCGACCCATGGATCGTTGGACGACCTGCTCTACCTCTTGAGCCACAGCAGCCCTTCAGAATGTGTGACACAGGTACATATTCTGAGAATTAGAAACTGCTACAGTGTGAACTGTCAGGTCGAACCCAGTGCAGGGATACCCCAGTTCTCACAGAGGTCATTGAGGTCTGGCCAATATGACGACACCCCAAACCCAATAGCATGTGTGTCCATTTTCTTTCTTCTGAACCACAGGAAACTTGGCTCGCCCTCCCTTTCCATAGGCACTTTTAGTCCAGTAATACTCAAATGTGCTGACATCATCACATTTGAGCAAATTGCTATGGCAAAATCTAGCCCAATGAGTGTTTTTGTGCAAAACTAATGCTTGGAATGGCTTCAGCATCATGAAACCCCCCTAGTTTGATATGTTACATGCTACTTAAAGCATAAGGAAATTTAGAAAATATTGCCTTATAATAGGATGTCAATGGTGGCCATACTGTACAGGCCATTTTCAACACTTTCTCCCTCAGACAATTCCAGGCAACTTTTTTTTCTGTTATTCAGGATATATTGAAGATGCAAAATCAGCTGAGTTTGGTTTTTTTGCAATTAGATTGAGGTTGACCCTGTATTTTCCATAGATTTCCTGTACTATTTATGCAGTTTCATGAAACATAGAAGAGCTAGGCAAGTTCCCTGATAGTCTTGTCATCACTGTTCAGCATGCTTAAATGGTAAATGGTAAATGGTGCATTTATATAGCACCTTTATCCAAGGCGCTTTACATAGATTGTGCATTACATTCACCCATTCACACACACATTCATACACCGATTGCGGCGGAAGCCATGCAAGGTACCAACCAGCACATCGGGAGCAATTTGGGGTTCAGTGTCTTGCCCAAGGACACTTCGACATGTAGACAGGAGGAGCCGGGATTCGAACCGCCGACCCATGGATCATTGGACGACCTGCTCTACCTCTTGAGCCACAGTCGCCCCCAGTCGCTTATCAAGTGAGCCAGAAAATAAAGAAAAAGGCAGTGCACTTGTGTCAATTGAGCCAGCCTTGTGGCCAAACGAACCCCCCTGTTTGGACCGGAATATAATGTCTCTCTAGTGGTGTGGGTGTTACATCCGAACCACTTCCTCACAAAGTAAACTATAGAAAGGTGCAATTCTGGGAAATTGCAAGTGTGGTTGCACTGACGAGAGCCGCGGAGAATCTGCTTGGAAATGAGAACATTCTGTTCATGATGAATTCTGTATCGCCATTTATATATTACATTATTGTGAAGTCACTCACTATCCTGTTCTGAGTGGAAAGAAAACAACTGACAAAAAGCAGGACCGTTTTGGTAGAAGATGCCTTCTTCAAGATGCTTTCTTCTGAGTGGACGTTATTATTGTCTATTCAGAAAATGGACTTATGGGATTACAGAAAAGGTTCCAAAAAACATCCATTGAACTCAATGAACAAAAAAGGTTAACAACATCATTGTTTACTTTAGGTCAGTGGTTCCCAAACTTTTCCGTGTCAAGGACCCCTAAATCAACATTTATTAGGCCACGGACCCCCAATTTGAAAACATATGCCAGTGACCCCGATAAGGGAGGATTTTTATGGCTCTGGCATTGATTCCGAAACATATTAATTTCATGGACCCCCAGTTTCACACGTATTATGCTACGGACCCCCGTACTGTTAATTTAACTCTGAGAGTTAAATGGAACCAATGGAACCAAATGGACCCAACGGGTCTGTAACTCTGTACTCTCAGAGTTACAGACACATAAGGGTCCATTTGTAACTGTCTCTAATTGAGCTAGGTACCCCCTGGAACTCCCTCAAGTACCCCTAGGGGTCCCCGGACCCCACTTTGGGAACCCATGCTTTAGGTGACATAAACGTTCTCGGACAGAACAATGGTGTGTTGCCTACAGCAACCACACTATAACTATTTTGCCATTTAGTTGATTAAGTGTTTTGCATGGTAGGTGGACATTGGACAAGAGGTGTTGAATTCTAGACAGCTGCCTAAAAATGATTCACTATATATGTCACTTTTCCCAAACAGACATTATTTTGGTTGGATCCCAAATCTACAATAGAATTCATTCACTGAACTGAAATGATGTACTGTACAGGCTCACCCTTTGATTGATTGATTGATTGAAAGATTTATTAACAGTTTGCAGAATTACAGTACATTTCAAGCACAAACTCAATACAAAGGCTGTTAACTGTGAGTGGACGACCCAATTATTACACTTGTTTACAAGAGGGTCCACCATGTTCAATTCATCAAAACCCTATACATACATTCTCTCTAAGGATATTATATTTCAGACTGAAAAGCAGCTTCCTCTAAAAAGTACAACTCAGTGGGTGATCAAATACATTGGTGCTAGACTAGACTCTTTTTAACTGTGGCTACAGCTGTGGCCTTGTAAACAACAGCTAGCATGCTTTCTTTTGTGTTTCCATGTCAGTTGAGCTCCAGCATTGTTGAGTCTGATCCTTTGTTACACATACAATAGCAAGGGAGGGTGTCCTGTGATGTATGCTCATGTCCAGCAGAGGGTGCTATTTCGATGTTAACTACAGCATGGCTAATATTTTCAACAGGAACTCCATAATACCTGCAACTCAACACACACAATACCTGATTTCTGCAGATCATTGTTGTTGCTTGGCTTTGTTTTGTAAGTTTGTAACACGTAATAAACAAATTTGTATGTATGTGTATCATGAATATGTTAGCTACGTAACATTTGTCTCTAATTGATAGTATGGTAGCCTATTATTGAGAGCTATACTGTAAATGGGTGGAGTTGTTCATTTTTTTATTCATTGTCAAAAGATTATAAGTTATAGATTCATACATCATAACCATGTAAACCCTATTTTATACTACAAAATATATCTATAATGTGACGTGTTTTGTAGATCTGTTAAGTTTGAGGAAATTTAGAACATTTTAGAAATTTTCACTTGGGCCTACAGTAGCCTACGCTGTCCCAAAATGGCGTTAAAATGGTTAAGCGCATGGCCTACTTGTCTGCTAGTTTAGCTTTGCTTGATTGATTGATTGAATTTATTGAAAATAAAACAGTTTGTAGAATGGGTACATTTCAATCAAAGTACGAAATAACTAAATTCAGGCAAACTGGTGGGACTGCATGGGGGCAGAGGAGCGCACAGGAGAGCAAAGAGACAAGCTGGGTTTAAGTAGACTGAGTGTGACAAACGAATGGAGTGCAGGTGTGAACCTCCACTCAGACTGGCTGATAGGACTATTAGGGAGTGAGCAGGGAGTGACGGCACTGGAATGACAAGAAATTGACAATAAAGTCAGGGCAGAAACAGTACAAAGCAACAACTTGAAGTTAGTCACACCCACAGGCAGGCCCAGACCCAAGACTCAGACTGTATTCCTGACTCAAGATAAAACCAGAAAAAGCACTAAGACTTGTTTACATAAGGGTCCTCCATTTTCAATTAATCAGCTTCTGCATATAGGCCTATATCTCTCTCTTTGGTTAACCTCGCCTACTCTTTGGTTGGCAAGGGCAGTGCACTGACTGCAGTAAGGTCTTCCATGTGGTAACTGGAAAGCTCGCCCCCAAAACACGCTCACCCCCATTGTTTTTCCCGTGGACCGCTCGCCCTCCAGCTGTTCTTTTATACCTGTATTCTTGTTAGGTTAGGAGGATAAGATTAGAAATACTGTAAGTTTGGGGTTAGGCATAGTTTTAGTGAGGATAAGTTTAGGAATACGATTCGTTTAAGGCAATGCCGGCCCGAGGCATGCATAGGCGAACTATGCGGCCGCTTAGGGCCCCGGAGTTGCTAGGGGCCCCCGCAGGCTGCCGACTGATATAGACCTACATGTGTTTGCTGTTTGTTTCTGCTGAATTGAACTGAAAAAGCCAGGCAGGAAGCCAGGCAGAAATGTTGTGACTTGTAGGTGTCGGGAAACACTAATTAGCATCATAAAAGCAGTGATCATCGTCTAGTGACAACTATCTCAGCGCCGGAGACAACCAGTCATTGTCTCCACCAGGCCGAAGGCATGGGGAGAGAGTATGTTTTGCACTCCGTCCGTCCGTCCGTGTGTCCGTGTGTGTGTGTGTGTGTCCGTGTGTGTGTCCGTCCGTCCTTCCGTCTGTGAACAGCTAATCTCCGGCACCGTTAACCCGGTCGATGCCAAATTTTGCAAACACACTCCCTGGATGCCAACGATGAACCTCTGCCCCAAATTTTCCAGAACGGCCTGTTATAGCGCCACCAGGAGGCCGCTTTGTGCAAAACAAGTTTTTGGACAGTACACCTACAGATTTTGTCCAAACATCACGCAAATTGGTACACAGTCTCTCTAGAGCCATTCAACGAAACGGGTCTTTCAGATTTCTCAGACTCCATCCTGATTGGCTAAGATTGGCTTCCAAAGTTCGCAGGAGTGCTCAGTTTCAAACAAAATGCTGCAAATCATGAACACATCGTGTGATTTCCGTGAAATTGTGCACGCACATTCCCACTAGGCCGAGGAAGAAATGCCACATGAACATTTTCAACTCAGCCTCATGGTGGCGCTATAACTGGCCGAAAAGTGTTTTACCTCTAACTGCACGGATCTGTGGATAACTTTGTATGCCAACTCCCTAGAGGCCAAGGAAAAACCTTTGCCTGGAATTTTTCACATCTGCTCTTTATAGCGCCACCAGGAGGCCGTCATATGTAAAACACATTTTCTAATATTACTCCTTCAGATTTTATCCAAATTTCACGCAAATCGGTACACATGCTCTCCATAGTCATGTGATCAAGACGGGTTTGTTTGATTTCTCATAATCCACCCTCATTGGCTACGATTGTCTTTCAGGAGTAGCCCGCTTTGTACCCGTTTTGTACAAATCGCCACAACTACTACTCCGATTGTGGTGAAACTGCATGCATATTCCCACTAGGCTTTGGAAGAAATGCCACTTGACAGTTTTCAAATCAGCCTCATGGTGGCGCTACAACAGGCCAAGCCGCGTCTCACACACACACAGACACACACACACGTTTATATTGCTCCTAAACATTTTGTCAAACATCACACACACACTCCTATCCTCCTGGTGGAGACCTGTGCCCAGAAGGGCACTTTTTCTAGTTGGCTGTTGATTTTGTTAAATTTAGGGCAAAAATATGCTAAAAATGCGCACACACTCGCTATGAGGACCCCCAATACATTTCCGTCCCAGGGGCCCTCGTGAGCGTGACTTCTTTCTACGTACGCTTTAAGACATAGACCCGCCCTTGGTGACGCCCCGCGCGGCCCGCTGCTGTCAGAAGAAGAGTAACCTCGCCTCACCAGGCTTTCAAAGAAGAGTAGAGGAAGTAGGGAGAGAAGTAGGGAGAAGCTTAGCGATAATAATATTAAAACGCCAACATTTATCTGTCGCCGCATGACATAATCATAATCATGACATGATTCATGACGGTGAACTATGGCTTCCTGTGTGCATGTGTAGGCAAAAGTGTGTGTTTATGTAAGTGTGCTCATGATATGATTTTCTGTAGTGTGTGTGTTGCTGCAAAAGCTTGAAATGAAATGAAATGATTACTATATTTACCCAGGGTATCTGGGCTAAGCTCAAGAACTTGTTTCCAGCCAGGCCCTGCTCATAGAACATTTCATCGTAGTGGTTCAATGCCTTGTTCAAGGGCACTTCAGCGGGTAATTTTAACGTGTCGGACCGCTGATTCGAACTGGCGACCTTCCGGTATCAAGACCCCTCCGCAATCCGTTCGGCCACCGCTGCTTTTCTTGAGATGCAGACGAAGAAACAAAGGCAAAATGTTAACCTTTCATCTTTTTGGCAGTCATTTAATTAAAGTGTACATTCAAATTAAATCTGTCACAGGGCGCCGCCATCTCTGACTGTTTCTGACATTGACAACAACGAGCTCTGGCCAATCAGACGCGCGGGGGCATCACCAAGGGCGGGTCTATGTCTTAAAGCGTACGTAGAAAGAAATCACGCCCCTCGTGAGGGTTAATCCGTCCCTCGAACAAACATTCACCAGACTTTTTTGGACTTCTGCAATACAGCAGCTGAGCTAATGAACTCTCAACTTTCCGTTGCCAGGAACGGAGGGAAATGCCAAAAGGTTGAAGGCAAAGTTGTCCCGTATCATTCCAAGGCCAATATACAGCCTCTCTGTGAGGCTGCTAAAGGTTAACATAGTATGGGTAATAGGTTGAAGGCTATGTGAGTTTGGCTGCTTTGCCGTTGAAAAGCACCTGATAGCTACCCTCCCATGGGTGGGGTAGAGTTCCCCGTCGACACCGACGCAGCTGGAGGCCATCAGTATGGGGGGGGGGGGGGTCCGGCTAGATTGGTACAATGGAGTCAGGAGGTAGGGTGATTTGAACCAGTGTTTACAGAGGTTAGAGAGAGGAAAGGTGGACAGAGAGAAGGTCTAGAGTCCAGGGGTGCCCAGAAGGTAGATCGCGATCTACCAGTAGATCACAAAGGCTTTGCAGGTAGATCACATGACATGCCCCAAAATATATATCATTAAAAATATGTATATTTTGCTACTTGAATTAAGGTGAGCTCAAACACACAATGCAATAATTTGCTTTCAATAGTTCTGCACACAAACATAGCATTACAAAGTCATATACAAATAACTACGAATTCCATTTTCTTCTCTATTTCCCATTCCAAGTGTGTTTGTCTTATAGTATGTAAGGCCTGTGCTGCTATTTTCAGCAATGGGATAATACTTTTTTGGGTGGGTATAGATCTTGTTGAGCTGGTCATTTTGATAGTAGCCCTCAAGTCGAAAAAGTGTGGGCACCCCTGGACTCTAGACTCTCTAGAGATTTAGAGACAAGACAAGACTACTGGGAGATCCTATGAGGAAGACTGACTTTGCCAACAAAGCTTATTGAGTTGAATTCACAGAAAAAGGAGAAACCGAGAAGAGAGACAACCTCTTCTGTATAGCCAGTGTACAGAACACAGTTACACATGGCTTTATAACGATGTCTGTTAATTTACTCTGTCCTTATCAAAGATAAATACACGTCAAGACATTTCTAATTATGAAAAATGTATCAACCAGTTGGCATGTAGGCCTACAGTATGAAGTGAAGGCTTGGAGAGAATGGCATTCCCCGCATTGCCCGCAATGTGGCAGAACACACAGATACCTCCCTCGGGCTGTAAGGGAATCACCTTGTGGCTCAACCGGTAGCCAGCTACACTGTTATAAGGAATCTCATTTGGGACAACAAACATTTGTATCACTTTTTCAACGTAGCACCTGTTAATGACAACCTATATAGAGCGTCGCAGTCCCGCCCCCTACCATGGACCAGGAAATGATTCTCCGTTCATTTTCCTCATAGACATTTCAGAAAGTATTTATTTAAAGACGTTTACGCCGCGGACAAAGCCAACTCGAGTCGTGACAAATCATGACAACAAACACAATTTTTTGGGCCAAACAAATAATTAGAAAGAAGAAAAAAACGGCAGGTTACACTTTTTTTGTTGTTTTTCTTCTTTGTAATTATTTGTTTGGTCCAAAATATTGTTTGTGTTGTCATGAGTTGTCACGACTCGAGTTGGCTTTGTCCGCGGCGTAACCGTCTTTAAATAAATACTTTCTGAAATGTCTATGGGGAAAATGCATTGGGATTCATTTCCTGGTCCATGGTAGGGGGCGGGACTGCGACGCTCTATGGCAAAACATTACTGTAACATTGTGTGTGTGTGTGTGTGTGTGTGTGTGTGTGTGTGTGTGTGTGCCCGCGTGCGCGCGCGTGTGCGTGTGTGTGTCATGCATAAAGCAAGCATTTTTTGTCAGTTTTACAAAATTGTACAGTAGGTTGTGAGAAGATAATAGGGGAGAGAGTGAACTCTATGCTCTGAAGTTATTGTTATACAGTACATTCTCTCTTCTAGCCGGTGAAGTAACAGTGGAATTAGACCCATAAACCCTATAACATATGGTTATACATATACCGGTATATATATATATATAGCTGGCATGGGCCTGGGCTGTGGCTCAGCGGTCCAGGCACCTTGGCCGGGAGTCCACGTCTGGCAGTGTGCCGCGGGTTCGACTCCCGATCCCGACGGCCTTTACTGCATGTCACTCCCCCATCTCTCTCCCCCATTTCCTGTCAGCCTACTGTCTGTTCCTCTATAAAAAATATAAAATAAAGGCAAAAGCCGCAAAAAAAACATTAAATAATATAGCTGGCATGAACATTTGGCAAAAAAGTGCCGATCTACATGCTCACGATGCGTCAGGTTGCGATCCATTGTGAGCTTGGAGATCGCCTATTACCGGCAAACGAGATGTAGTGTGGAGTGTGGACAGAACAAAAGGAGGAGGACCAAGTATAGACCTCTGGGAGACCCGGGTCAGTGAAGTAAACACAGTAGGGTTGAAGTGGTTAAACTGTGAGTGTGAAATGGTTATATTTTGTGGAACCACTCCAAGGATTCCTTGGGGATCCCTGGACCCCACTTTGAGAATCGCTTGCTGTAATGGACCCGTATAGGATGGAATTAACGTTCAGGATTTAGCATGCCATGCATGCCACACATGCTCCTCTAATGAGTGCTTTGGTACCACAAGTGGATGCCTCGGGGGTGAACACAAATCTTAATATCGCTCTCGGGATGGGAAGCCGTGCAACGATTCATGGAATGACTGGATGCAGAAAGTGCTTGACCTGATTTGAAAACATTTGAAAACAAGTATTACACATGCATCCCTGTAAATAACCTTTTCATCCACACCACCCCTGAACCACACTTTACGTTTTTATAATCTTATGTCATATTGCGCTACGTAAATATGCAAATATTTCCCCTATATATACAGTACGTCACGAAGTTAGGCCTATATCCGAACAGACTATATTTGAACAGGCTGAAAATAACTTTATACTTGACGTTTAACCACTTGAACCCCATGCATTCCTATTCGGGGGGGGGGGGGGGGGGGGACATTACCCCAAAATAGCAGATCTAATTTAGTATCAAAGCATCACGGCATCACGGCCACCCTACTTTGAGAAACCCTGCACTAGGTCATGTGTGTGAACCTGATGCCCCCTGTGGCCTGGCTCTGGACCCCTGGCTGTTGCACACATGACATGACAACAAGAATACTGGAAAGCTCGCCTCAAAGCACAGTCACCCCCGGTCGTACGGCCGGCAGAACTGCTCAGCCTGGCCTGGGCCGTGGCTCAGTGGTCCAGGCACCTTGGCTGGTAATCCAGTCTGGCAGTGTGACGTGGGTTCGACTCCCGATCCCGGTGGCCTTTACTGCATGTCTTCCCCCCCATCTCTCTCCCCATATCCTGTCAGCCTACTGTCTGTCCCTCCATAAAATATATAAAATAAAGGCGAAAGCAAAAAAAAAAGAAAAAAAATAACTGCTCAGCCTGCATGGTATTCCTAAACGTAACCTAAGTAAACTATGCTTAAACGGTTAAACCTTATTCCTAACCCTAGCCTCAGTAAAATGGTGCCAAAACCCAAACATAACCCTAATTCCTATATACCAGTAAAACTATACCTAACCTTAAGCCTATTTCTAACCTTATTCTGGTTAGGGGCGAGCGTGTTACTGTCTGTATTCCGGATACCAACAAAAAGGGTCTTTTTCCCCAAGGGACCCCCAGGGATGGAGGGGTTCCAGGGTGTGCCTCAGTGCCTAAATATTTACGAATCTTGTAAGGGGGGTCCCTGCGGTGTGTGTGTGTGTATGTGTGTGTGTGCGTGCGTGCGTGCGTGCGTGTGTGTGTGTGTGTGTGTGTGTGTGTGTGTGTGTGTGTGTGTGTGTGTGTGTGTCATGCATAAGCGAGCATTTTTTTGTCAGATGTACAGTTTTACAAAATTGTACAGTAGGTTGTGAGAAGATAATTGCTCTGAAGTTATTGTTATACAGTACATTCTCTCTTCTAGCCGTGTGTGTGTGTGTGTGTGTGTGTGTGTGTGTGTGTGTGTGTGTGTGTGTGTGTGTGTGTGTGTGTGTGTGTGTGTGTGTGTGTGTGTGTGTGTGTGTGTGTGTGTGTGTGTGTGTGTGTGTGTGTGTGTGTGTCAAGTCATTCATAGGCCAGTGTGCTAAAATCCCCACAGCTGACTATGCAGCGTTGATTTTGACATCTTTTTCTTATTTAGTAGAAAAAAGGTAGTTTCTAGACACATTTCCGTCGTAGTTTTAGTCTACAAAATGAACACTACATGGTTCAGCCCCTTAGATAGCACTCTATGTAGACTTAGATAGTATTTTAAATATAGCACGTTATGTAGACTTAGATAGTATTTTAAATATAGCACGTTATGTAGACTTAGATAGTATTTTAAACAGACTTATAGCATGTTACGTAGACAGCACTAGAATTGCATTTTTATGTAGTCATATCACTTTATAGTACACATGTATAATATATAATATAGTATAGTATGTATAGTTCACATAGATACTCCACTGTTACGTTCTTAGCTTACGCATGTTTCATGATAACTACTTTTGATGTATGCCATGCTTTTTGTTTTTGTTATTGCTTAATGTAAATCGCTCTGGATTAAGAGCGTCTGCTAAATGCCTAAATTGTTCACCGTCCCAACCAGGAAAGGGATAATGTTCCTCTGACGGAGAGGATGTTGAGTTGAGGTGACTTCATTTGCGAGTTTGCCACCCGCTAAGGATTTAGCAGAGATGCCTGCCGTTATACCTCACATTTATCTTTCCCATTCTTAGATCTTATCTGATGTCTGTTAGCTCTGTTCAGATGTGCTTTCACATCGAAAAATCAGCCTGTTTGCACAACTCATTTCCTCATATGAGGTTGATCTTAAACCTAGGACAGGGGTTCTCAACGTTTTTGGCCGGGGACCCCCGGAAATGCTTTGGCAATGTCTCGGGACCCCCGCCCCGCCCCCTCCCGACCCCCAATATAAATTGACTGCTACAATAACCTTAAACCATTTTGGGCGGGAACCCCTTTTGGTGTTTTAAGCATTGTTATAATTTAGCTATTGAAAAATAGCAGATCTACAAGCTCATAGCGCGCCACCGAGTGGCGCGCTACGAGCTTGTAGGTCTGCTATTTTTGAAAAATCGTGATTTTTTTTTGAAAATAATTTGGGGACCCCCTAAAATAATTTGGTGACCCCCCGAGGGGTCGCGACCCACAGGTTGAGAACCCCTGACCTAGGAGGTGGTGATGTGTTTGATGTTTTTAGGGAATGTCTCATTTGTTTCCCCCACAGCCCCTATTGGCATTTGTTGTGTTATTCCCGCAAGTATGCAATGTTGTGAATCCACAAAGAATGATGAACTTGCCAAGGTTACATTTCTATCATTGTTGCTAATGTTGTATATTAATTGTGTGCAATACTAATTCACATCATTTTGTTTGTTCTTTATTTAAGGTAGATATTTTCGCTTCACTATTGGTGACTGTGAGTATAATATATAATAATATAATAATACATGTGTAGAATTGAATCAAAGGGGGAGTAGATGAAGCGAAATGATTTAATAGCATTGATCGGTTTGTTTTTGCTAAAAAAAACAACCCTGTGAACTGAGAAGCAGGGCTATCTGCTTAGATAAGCCTGGTATTCAAGGAGTATCCTGGCTAGGGTCACAGCTGCAAGGGTAAGAGTACAGCCTTTGTTTCACGACGGGGCGGCGGTGGCTCAGGGGTAGAGTGCCTGGCATGGGAACCGCAAGGTTGCCAGTTCGAACCCGGGCTCCCCCAGAGTTACTGTCAAAGTGTCCTTGAGCAAGACACTGAACCCCTAATTGCTCCTGAGTCCCCATGTGCTAGTTGGTGAAAGCAAAGCAAAGTTCTTTGTTTACCCAGGGTAAGTGGACTAAGCTCGAGATGCTTGTTTACAGCCACGCCCTGCTCATAGAACATTTCATGGGGGGGGGGTTCAATGCCTTGCTCAAGGGCACTTCAGCGGTGGTAATTTTAACATGCCGGTCCAGGGATTCGAACTGGCGACCTTCCGGTATCAAGACCGCTCCGCAAACCGTTCGGCCACCGCTGCCCGGTGCCTTGCATGGTTTCCGCGGTGTATGAATGTGTGTGTGAATGGGTGAATGTAATGCACAATCTATGTAAAGCGCCTTGGATAAAGGCGCTATATAAATGCACCATTTACCATTTACGACCGCACGAG
Organism: Electrona antarctica; assembly: GCF_951216825.1. Classification (NCBI taxonomy): domain Eukaryota; kingdom Metazoa; phylum Chordata; class Actinopteri; order Myctophiformes; family Myctophidae; genus Electrona; species Electrona antarctica. The sequence continues at coordinate 38,720,305 of NC_136802.1, read as the reverse complement.
AAAGAACTAATTGTGAACCAATTATGTGTTGACTGTGAGCAGGTGGAAAGCAAGTACATTTACTTAAGTACTGTACTTAAGTACAATTTTGAGGTATTTGTACTTTATTGAGTAGGCCTATTTCCAATTTCCAGTACTTTTTTTCTACTCCACTACTGTACATTTCAGAGGCAAATATTGTACTTTTACTCCAGTACATTTATTTGACAGCTTTAGATACTAGTTACTTTGTAAATTATGATTATTATTACAAAACTTACATACATTAACCACTTCATTTTCGGCCATTTGAAAATAGCCAATCTACAAGCTCCCTAACACAAACATTAAATGCCATTAACAATAAAGATAATTTAATGTTTGTTTTATCGCCGTTTGTTTTACATCACCATTACATCACCCAATCATAGCAACATGAGTTAGACCTTTAATATGTTAGCGCCCCTTACTTCACACGGGTGTGATTTCATTATGCTGCTGCATTGTCTGAAGGAAGTCAAACAAGTCAAAATAAGTTTTACTCTTATGTAACTACTGTGTACACAATATGTAAAAAATAAAGTACAACCTTGAACCTTGGCTTGTTTCCATTGGGGTCCTTCATATTCAATTCATCAGTCTGTTCTGTTTTAACATCTATTAGAACAACTACAGCAGTGCCCATGGGGCCTCTACAGCAGTGCCCGTTGGCCATGGGCCTACTTGGAACGATGCAAGTTGGAAATGCATACCCCACCCAGACATTATGCGTTGGAGCCTCTACAGCGGTGCCCGTTGGGCAGTGGCCTACTTGGAACAATGCATGCCCCACCCAGATATGTCTGTGTCCTTTTTATGCCCATATATGGAGTTCTTTGTCAGTCATGCCCAAATATGGAGTGTTGTGATGTCAGAACAGGCCAGCTCCATATACTGCCCTTTCCAGAGCCCGGGCAGGGGCCTTTTGTGAAGGTTCTGGATAACTGTGGGTCCGACCGACTCGACACCGGGCACTGGACCCCTGCGGTGGTGTGGAGCGCCCTATGAGGTTTGTAACTCAGAGTCAGAGAGTGTACAAAATCAATGGAACCAAATGGACAATAAAGGTAGGTCCATGGCCTAAATATACCAAATTGAGGATCCTTGAACTTCAAAAGGATCCCAAAGTTTGAATCTACTACTTTTTTTTTGATTGATTGATTGAAATAGGCTACATTTAAAGCACAAACTCAATACAAAGACTGTTAACTGTGAGTGGACGACCCAATTAAGCATTACACTTGTTTACAAGAGGGTCCACCTTGTTCAATTCATCAAAACATTTAGAGACTGATCTAAGATCACAGTGTGGAATAGCCTATGGGAATAGCCCAGAGCCCCAGCAGAAAACGTCACCGCCTTTTCCCCCCCACTTCAATGAAACGCCGTGCAACGCTGTTGGGTCAGAGCGATTGACGTAAAGCCCACCGTCGCACGGCGATTGGCCCGAACGGGCTGCCACTCTCGGCGGCCCCGTCCAATGGGAAGGCGCGTATGCGCCTTTGTTCCCTCCCGTTTGGTCCGTGACGCACGGGTCAGGTGTTGTTTGTGCTGTGTGGCCCGTAGAGAGATGTGTACAGAAGAAGAAGAAGAAGAAGAAGAGAGGAGCGGAGCGCATACAAGTGCTAACCTGCTAACTCTCCAAGCTAGCCGAGGCTTTCTTGCCCCGTTTCGTTTACACGGCGTCACAAACACACACACACACACACACAAGGGCTCTTCTTCGGCGCGCTCGTCGTCATGGTGTCGCCCACCACGGCGGACGCCAGCAGCTCGTGAACACCACGTCCCCGCAGTGGAGTAGCAGCCGTGTCGCCGCGGTGGAGAGGCCGGGGGCAGACCCGGGGTTCGAGGAGCAGCGGATAATAAACAAACGGACGGGGGGCTCAGAGAGAGGAGGAGGAGGAGGATCGAGGGAGTCGTGCAGGTTAGCTGGCCTAGCATAGCGCGGCTAACCAGGCAGACAGGCAGGCAAAGCAAAGCCGGAGCGGGCTGAGCTCGTCTCCCCGAAAACAACAAGAAGAATGGGGTCTGTCGTCGTCTCCACTCGGATTATTAGCTCGCTAGTGGAGTGACCTCTGAGTGTGTTTCTCCCGATGGCGAATTTCACCAATTACCAGGACGGCAAAGCCGCGATGCTGCTGTTGGAGTCGCAGCAGCAGCAGAGGGACGCGGTGGGGACGAAGCCCGCCGCGGCCACCGCGAACGGAGACGGCGGCGGCTCGGTCGGGGAACCCCCGTCCATCGGCGGCGGAGGAGCGGGAGGAGGAGGAGGAGGAGGCTCTCGTTTCCATCAGCATTTACCGCCGTCCTCCAACCACCTCCAGCACCACCACCACTTGCTCAGCCAACACCACCACCTCCACCACCCGCCGAAGGATCAACAACAGCAGCAGCACGGTGCCGCGGTGTCGCACCTCCATCACTACCAGTTGCCGCAACAGCATCTTTCCGGCGAGAACACCGCGGATTCTCCGAGCAGGAGATCCACGTCCTCCTCGTCCTCGCATGTTGACGACCCTCTCGCTGCCTCGAGCGGCAGCAGCAGCGGAGGCGGCGGCCATGTATACGCGTCCGTGAGCGTCACCAGCATCAACACCTCGGAGGCGGTGGACGACATTCGCAAGTGTGGCTACCTGAGGAAGCAGAAGCACGGCCACAAGCGGTTCTTCGTGCTCCGAGCGGCCAGCCACCTAGGCCCCAGCCGCCTGGAGTACTATGACAGCGAGAAGAAGTTCAGGAATAGCCTGCGGTCTGCCGCCGCGGCCGCGGTCAGCGGCGGAGCCGTGGCCCCTTCGCCCCCGAAGCGGGTTATTTACCTCTACCAGTGCTTCACGGTAAACAAAAGGGCGGATTCTAAAAACAAGCACCTCATTGCCCTCTACACTAAGGACGAGTACTTTGCTATTGTGGCCGAAAACGAGCAGGAGCAGGAGGACTGGTATGTGGCGGTGAGTGAACTGATGAGTGAGGGGAAAAAGGGTCATTTGGATTCGGATGATTTAGACGATGGCTACGGTACGGTGACCCCCGGTACAGTTTTTAAGGAGGTGTGGCAGGTCAATGTGAAACCGAAAGGACTGGGCCAAACTAAAAACCTCACGGGCGTATACCGCTTATGCCTCTCCACCAAAACGCTTCACCTCGTCAAGTTGAACTCTGAGACTCCCTGCGTTAACCTCCAGCTGATGAACATCAGGCGCTGTGGGCATTCGGAAAGCTTCTTTTTCATCGAGGTGGGACGCTCCTCCTCCATCGGGCCGGGCGAGATCTGGATGCAGGTGGACGACTCCGTCGTGGCCCAGAACATGCACGAGACCATCTTGGAGACGATGAAGGCGCTGAAAGCCTTCGCAGAGTTCCGGCCCAGGAGTAAGAGTCAGTCGTCGGGCTCTAACCCGCTGCCGTTCATCACCACGCGGCGTCACCTCGGCAACCTGCCGCCGAGCCAGACGGGCCTGCAGCGCCGCTCTCGGACGGAGTCCGTCGCTGGGACGCCGCCCTCCAGCAAGAGCTCCGGAGCCAGTGGCTACCGGTTCCGGACGTCCAGCGAGGGCGAGGGCACGATGAACCGGCCTTTCCGCTCGGCCACGGGGAGCCTCGTGCACCTCAACGCCGGCCGCGCTCACCTCGGGCGCCAGGAGAGCGGCAGCAGCAACGTCGGCGTCGCCACGGGAAACGCAGGTACGAGCACGGGCGGCGTGGTGCGTTACGTCTCCCGTGCCATCCCGGGCTCCTCGTCGTCGTCCTCCGCCACCTACCACGCCCGCTCCGCGTCTCTCCCGGTGTCCCACTTCCCCTCCACCACCAGCCCCGTCAGCGTGTCGTCGAGCAGCGGCCACGGCTCGGTGTCGGACACGCTCACGCGCCCGTCCAGCGCCTCCATCTGTGGCTCGCCCTCCGATGGCGGGTTCAACTCCTCGGACGAGTACGGCTCCAGTCCCGGGGACTTCCGGTACTTCCGCGTGCGGAGCAACACGCCCGACTCGTTGGGCAACACCCCGCCTATCCGCGAGGAGAACTGCCTGAGCGACTACATGTCCATGGGCTGGCACCGGGAGTCACTGGGGTCGAGCTCGTCGGGCGGAGCGGAGACGCCGCGTGACGAGACCATGTCCACCGCGGAGGACGAGCGCTGCTTTTCATCGTCGTCGTCGTCATCGCTGAGGAGGCGGACCCACTCCTTCACCAGGCCGGGCGCAGGAGGAGCTGCGGGGGTGGCGGTCTATCAGAAGATGACCCAGACCACCTTCTCGTTGGAAGAGGGCTCGGTGGGAGACGCGGGGCTCCCGTTCGGCAGTGGGCTCCTCCTCCGCGGGGGGCCTTCGTCTTCCTCCTCCTCGCTCCGCTCCGACTACAGCTCCTGCTCGGATCACAGCCAGCAGAGTCGGCCCTCCACCCTCTCCCGGACGGAGCCCGGCGGCGGCGCGGGGGCCGATCCCCATCACCCCTCCTCGTCTTTGGCGAAAGAAGACAGTGGCTATATGCCCATGCTGTGTGGTGTGGCGGCGTCTCCACGGGACACCCCGCCCGACTACATGCCTATGCAACCCACCTCCTACCAGCACCACGTCTCCCACTCCCCCCAGTTTCACAGCCCCGCCTTGGCCTCTCGCATGGCCCACCACCCCACCAACTCCCAGTCCTCCTCCGCGGATGCCCACGGCTACATGATGATGCTGCCGGGGGGCGGCGGGGGTTCGCCTTCCCCCGTGCAGGCCTCCCCGAGCCCCCACAGCGGCGGCTCCAGTGCGGCCGGGAGTGGCGCAGCAGGCAACGCCGGCGTCAGCGACAGCATCGCGGAGCGGCCCGAGAACGGCGAGTACATGGACATGTCTTACAGCGGCAGCCGTAAGCTCTCCGGCGAAGGCGGAGGATACTATGCCCTCAGCACGCCCGAGGGCACTCCGAAATCCTACAGCCCGTACTTCTCCCTCCCTCGCTCCTACAAGGCGCCGGCGAGAGAGAGAGAGGAGAAGGAGGAGTACGCAGAGTATGTTCCCATGAGCTCCCCCGCCAAGCCTGTGTACTCGTCGGTCGCCGGGGCCTCGACCTCCACCCCGGAGAAGAGGACCGCGAGCGGAGGCTCCAACACCAGCACCCCTTCTCACCCGCCCCCGCCCTACGGCGCTCAGCATCAGGCCATGGCCGACCGGAGGGCCGTGAGACCCAACCGGCTTCCCCTGGGCAGGCGGAGCTTCCACGGATTGCCGCGGGCTGGCGAGCCTTCCTCCACGGGCGTGTCCGCCTCTGTGCCCGCGACCGGCGGGAGCTCGTCCGAGGGGCCGTCCAGCCCGGGGGAGTACATCAACATCGAGTTCGGAGACCATTACCCGCACCAGCAGATGCCCTCCGGCGGCGACTCCCCCCCTCAAACCCAGCCGCAGGCGACGAGTAACCAGGACTACATGAGCGTGGATGTCGGAGGAGCCGAGCGGCAGGACGGCTCGTCCGCCGGGGGTCTCGGGAAGAAACAGTCGCCTAGACCCAGCCTGGTGGCGCCCTGGAACCCGCCCACCTACATCCGACCGCTCGCCGCCAACACCGCGTCGCTGGCGTCCCCGGGGGTCCCCGCCGGGGGTCACTGGAGGTCGACGAAGGGGGACGACTACACCGACATGACCTTTAACCTCGCCGCCGGCGTCTCGCGGTCGAGCCCCACGGCGATGCTGCAGCACCTGTGCGTGATGGAGGGCCGCTACGGACACGCTCCTCCCGCCCCCTCCTCCTCCTCCGTGTCTCCCCCTCCCCTCCCTCCGTCGAGTCCCGGGAGGGCGCCGCAACCTCCTCACCACCACCTCCTGCCGGAACCCAAGGTGGTGCGAGCCGATCCGCAGGGCCGGCGGAGACACAGCTCCGAGACCTTCTCCTCCACCTCCACCTCCGCCTCCGCTCCGCAAGCGGGAGCTGCCGTGGGCCCCTCGTCCTCGGCCACCCATCCCAGCTTGGCTCACCCCTCGGCCCCCAACGGCGGTTCGCACCCAAGCGACGGTCAGGCGACGGCGGCCACCACCCGGTGGGGCTCTTCGGGCTCCTTTGACAGCGTGTGGATGTCCGTGGACGCCGGGCCGGGGAGCGGAGGAGGAGGGCTCCCCCCGAGAACCTCCGATTTGGACGTGACCCCCGGCGCGACAGCGTCCTCCTCCTCCTCCTCGGGAGTGGGAGGAGGAGGAGGCGGCAGAATGTGCCGGAACATTTCTCTGGGCTACCAGAACGGCCTGAACTACATCGCTCTGGAGCTGAGGGAGGACGGGAGTAATGGGCCGGTCGCCGGCGCCACAGCCGCTCTGGGAGCCGGCGCAGGTGCCGGTGGGAGTTTGTCGTCGTCGTCGCTGTCGCTGGCGGCAACAACGGTGCCGCTGCCAGAGAACGGAGCCTACGCCAGTATAGACTTCACCAAATCAGACGGGGTCACCGCAACGACCAAGGGTGAGTTGTACCCCCACTATTTTGTGTGTGTGTGATTGTGCGTGTAGGGTTGTCACAATTAGTACATAATCGTCTAATTGCAATTATTTGAGGTATCCATGGTGTACATGTTGAGACTTTTTCATACATACAAAAAAAGCAGAAATAGCTGATCTTTTACAACGAATCACAAAGCTTGTAGATCAGCTATTTCTGCTATTTTTTTAAGTAAGTATAAAATGTATTTAAAAACAAAAAAATGCCAGTAATGTGTTGGTATATTTCAGTTATTTGTCATATCTTCCCTGTGTGCACTTTTTTTTATTACGAAACCTAAAGGCAAACAGAATTGTAATTTCTACTCATAACGTTCCAATTACCTGTGTGTGTGTGTGTGTGTGTGTGTGTGTGTGTGTGTGTGTGTGTGTGTGTGTGTGTGTGTGTGTGTGTGTGTGTGTGTGTGTGTGTGTGTGTGTGTGTGTGTGTGTGTGTGTGTGTGTGTGTGTGTGTGTGTGTGTGTGTGTGTGTGTGTGTGTGTGTGTGTGTGTGTGTGTGTGTGTGTGAGAGAGAGAGCATGACTTCAGTCAATATTTCCATTTGAAATCTCATTGAAAACCAAAATATCCTTGTGCTGTGCTATTAATAGGCACATTCTCTCGGATCCCTGCATCAGGCCTCGTCTATTTTTGACGCTAGGCTCCTGTGATGTTGACAGTGGTTCTTGTGAGCGTCTGTCTTTTGACGGCGGAGTCGAGGTCTCGGAGCGGCTTCAGTGCAGAAATGTGACGCTCCATCTAGACGACTGTTGTCTATCTGTCTGTGATTGTGTTTTGGTTTGTTGTTTGAGCCTGTGTGTGTGTGTGTGTGTGTGTGTGTGCGCTGCTGCTGCGTGCATGCTCACACCAGCTGACTGTTCATGTTGTACTGTTTACTCTCTGTAAGCTGAGTTGAGTGAGGTGAAGTGTGGAGGGAACAGACAAACGGGCCGCGCGTGCGTTCGTTCGTGTCTATAGATGTACGCAAGCGTAAACTGTCTGTGTGTGTGTGTGTGCAATATTTTACTCACTGTGTGTGTGTGTGTGTGTGTAGTGGCATGTGAAGAGGCATGTGTTAATGGCTGTGTAAAAGGTGGTAACAGTGTTGTAGCTAGACACTGTGTGTGTGTGTGTGTGTGTGTGTGTGTGTGTGTGTGTGTGTGTGTGTGTGTGTGTGTGTGTGTGTGTGTGTGTGTGTGTGTGTGTGTGTGTGTGTGTGTGTGTGTGTGTGTCTATTGCAATTAAAAATAGAATGATTGTGTTCACTGTAGTGCTTAACTGCCATACACCTTTGCGTAGCAAAAACCAATCGCAGAAATTGGCAGCTATAATAAAAACTCAGAACACATTTCTGTGCATTTGTGAGCTTGTAGATCGGGGCTTGTAGATAGGGATGCTTGGGTTTCAAGTGGTTAACGAAAGTGGCATTTTAAGTTTTAAGCATATTTGGATTATCGCGATAATATTGTTAATCGCAATTTATTTTGCCTTTTTAGATTTGATGGCAGCAAAACATGCTTGTTGTCTTGTATGTGAACGTGCACGAGTGCGTGTGTTGGCTAGGTGCAGGCTAGGGCATTAAGCAACTAGTCAACTAGTTTACTAGTCAACTAGTAAATCCACTAGTCGACCTTGTTGGTACTAGTTGATAAGAAAGGAAAACAAAGTTTTTTTATTTTATTTTTTTCCCGATTTGGTAGGCCTCAAGATCAGGTAGATTATAGTTATAGTCACCAATGTACAAATATTTATTTAAAAAAGAAAGAAAAAAGTTTTTTTTTTTTTTTTTTTTTTTTTTTTACATAATAGGTAGTTAAACAACTAGTCGACTAGTCGACTATTAAACTAGGCAACTAGTCAACTAGTAAAAATGACTAGAAGTGAATGCCCTACTGCACGCACACATCCAACACAGTAAATCTACAGTGTCTAGAGAGTATGCACATGCATGATTTTCCCATCAGGACACGCCCCCCTCATCTAGACTGAGTGGCAAAACATTGAGCAGCATGGAGTGTTGGAGCTGTTTGGAAGCGCTCGTTGGAAATCACTCAACCGCCCTGTTTCTAAATGTCACATAATGCAGGAGGCAGCAAAACGTCGTGTTATTGAAAACAAGCACTTCCAAACTCTGACACTTAGAAAAATCATCAAATGCAGGGCCTTTCTTGATAGAAAGTAGCTCATCATGTTTCTATGGTGGATTTTTATGAAACAAAAACTTTGCAGATAGAGGATAATTCAAGCTTTTCGTACAGCTGCACTGTTGGTGAGTTTAACATTGTTTAATGCAATCAGACAGGACTTTTCTGTTTGGATGAATGGGCTGTCAAGGCCAGAAAGTAGTTTTTTGCCACTCAGTGGGCATTCCCGCATAACTTCCAGGTACGATGATGTCACGTGCATACCCTCTATAGGAAGGTTCGGCTATTTCCAGCGAAGATATTTCATGCAGAGCGAAAACTGATGAGTTTGAGTGATTAACGACTACAACTATATACATCGTTGACTGGGGGTCTCCCAGGGCTCTGTACTTGACCAACTCCTTTTTTTCACTCTATACCACATCTCTTTGTTTTCGTCCGAATGACTAGAATAGGGATGCTACGGTTCATGTGGTACTACTAGCCTATTGTGATTCTATTGCCTGTCGGTCAGTGCTTGTTACACTGATAGAGATAACCTTTGTACTCTGTCACTGTGACACATGCATGCATACACACACACACACACACACACACACACACACACACACACACACGCATATGCAGACTACACACTACGCAGACAGGATGCATTTGAAAAGACGGGCAGGGGAAGTAAACCTCAAATATAAAAAAGAAAGCAGACCATGTTCACATCCACTGTTTCATCATTATTTCAGCTCACTTCTACCATTCCACTCTCAGTTTATCTTCTCTCTATTTCTCATTCTCCCTTTCTTCCTGAGCATGTCACGCTTGTGTGTGTGTGTGTGTGTGTGTGTGTGTGTGTGTGTGTGTGTGTGTGTGTGTGTGTGTGTGTGTGTGTGTGTGTGTGTGTGTGTGTGTGTGTGTGTGTGTGTGTGCGCGCGCGCTTGTTTTGTTTTGTGTGTGAGTGAGTCAGGGTTCTCAGCGAGTGATGAGTGACTCATTTGTTTATCGTTGTGCTGAATAGAGAGCGAGAGCGTTGAACTAAAAATGGTCACTGTTGCTTTAGGTTAACACAGGAGATCAATTGACGCTCATAATGGCTCATAAAGCGGCGCGTGTGTGCGTGCGAGCGTTTGGAGTTTTGTTTTCTGCCGCTGCAAGCAGGTTCATTGACCTTTGTTTTGTATGTGTGTATGCGTGTATTGTGTATGCGAATTGACTGTGTGTGTGTGAGGGGGGGGGGGGGGGGGGGGCAAACTAGGCCAGATAGTTCAAGGTAAAATGAGCAAATCTTAATATCTCATTGTTCCTATTGGTACGCACAGACATTAACCCATTTTGGGCGGGGGACCCCTTTTGGTGTTAGCATTATGTTATGCTTTAGCTATTGAAAAAATAGCAGATCTACAAGCTCATAGCGCGCCACCGAGTGGCCGAGTGGAACGACTGACATAGAATCATAGCTTTTTTCAGAAAACTGTCAGGATGTAGAAGACATTTTTAGAATCTGATCTCGGGTCAAAATGGGTTAAAAGCATGCTATTGGAATAAAACGATATACAGTAATCCTAGTCGACAAACATTTATCGTCATAGTTTTAGGAATCAACACTGGCTCGCTGCCACCACACGCTTCCATCTTCCTCGCGATGAGATCAGAGATGAGATGTACTTTATTATATCCCTGCAGGGAAATTGATATGTTACTTACAGCAGCATAATGTAAAATAAACTGTAATCAAACAGACAGACAAACACACACATCAGACACAAATGGACATAATCACAGCAAGACCACAGACCACAGACACAGGACCATAAGCATTAGGGGAGGAAGTTCTTTATGTGTTGTATAGTCTTATGGCGGTTGGCGAAAAGGAGAGTCTATACTGCTCTGTGTGCATTTTCGGAGGGAAAGTGAGCCTTCGTTTAACCTATTTTGTGCGGGAACGCCTTTTGGTGTTCGCATTATGTTATGCTTTAGCTATTGAAAAATAGCAGATCTACAAGCTCATAGCTCAGAGCTTGTAGGTCTGCTATTTTTGAAAAATCGAAGAACGACTGACATAGAAAAGGTGCTCACCCTATCCTGTAACACCAGTGCTCCACCGGGCGCGTCAGCGTCACGTTTTATGCATTGCAATTGCACTGCATGAAACAGAACGCTGGTAACACATTTTCAGTAACCTGCTATAAACATTGAAGGACTTGAGCCTCAAGTCAGGAGGTACAGTCTGCTCTGTCCCTTTTTGTAGACAGGAGTCCACAATTTCAACCTCTATCACCAGCTCGTTGGTCTTCAGTAGGTGATTTTTAGGTAACTATGCAGTGTCCTTCTGAATGCGTTGATGTGGGACAAAAATGTGTCTGTGAACCCCCGTCTGCCCCACCGAGGGGGAAATAAGACAGACATGCTGTTGAGATTTGGAAACGTCATCTGTCAAACAAATGGCACATTAATGATTTCTGACATGAGAGAAACACAACTCCATGCCGTTGTATCTCTCTCTGGAGACTACAGCTTCATCAGGCTTGCTTGCTTTGTCACTGTGTTTTTGACTAATGTGCGTGCGTGCGTGCGTGCGTGCGTGCGTGCAGATCAGTGGTTCGCAAACCTTTTTAGCCAGTGACCCAAAAGAGAAATGTTGGGGTCCCTGCCGGGACCCAAACCTGATATAAATAGCAGATCTACAAGCTCACAACGCGTCGCGTTATGCCACCTTGTGAGCTTGTAGATTGGCTATTTTCACTACTGCTTAAAAACATTTCTAATTGTAATTTATGGAATTTCTTTTATTTTTCTTTGATTTCTTCATGAAAAAAAAAATATATATATTGGATTTGTTTATGAAAAAAAAAAAATCTTTAAAAAAAAAAATTATGTTAATGTTTTGAAATGATGATTTAAAAAGCTAAAATAAAGAGACTCATACTTACAAATGTGTCAACGTGGCCTACAAATGGGTCCCGACCCAGTGTTTGGAAACCAGTGGCCTAGATGAGTCAATACGCGTGCGTGCGTGCGTGCGTGCGTGCGTGCGTGCGTGCGTGCGTGTGCGTGCGCGCCCTTTGATGTGGCCTTGTTGATGCCGTGGCGACATGTCGGGGCACTGCGGGCCCTACAGGAAACGCATCATCATCAGTCAGGAATGCACTTCCTCTCAGCTGGGCTGCTCGACACACTCACTGAAGCACACCTGGATCTGTCTTGACTGTGTGTGTGTGTGTTCTAGATTCAATAGCCCTTCCTAATGCCAATAAAGCATGACTGGAGAAGGGGAAAATCAAAACAAGCAGCATACCAGCACTCACACTCTTCTATTTATTGAGGTTCTTCGATAAAATATGAGATTGTTTATCTGTGAGTGCTTGTTGTATGCTGTTCTTTAACCCAGTTTTCTGTGTCAGTCGTTCTTCGGCTTTTCAAAAATAGCAGACCTACAAGCTCGTAGCGCGCCACTCGGTGGCGCGCTACGAGCTTGTAGATCTGCTATTTTTCAATAGCTAAAGCATAACATAATGCTAACATCGAAAGGGGTTCCCGCCCAGAAATGGGTTAAACTCTTTCACCAAGCAATTAACATCAATATGCCATATTAACATCTTCTCATCTCATCACGAATCGTTCTCGGTTGTCTTGTGATTTGGGTTCGAGGGACCTTGTAAATGTTGATTCGTTAATTGAAGCCTGTTGCTAGGTGTATTGATAAATATTGACAAATATTGACTGGCACCGTGGCTCCGAGACCCAGGGCTGGCCCCGATATAGATACTTCTTTCCATAATAGACCTGATTGCTTGTTTCTCTCTCAGCACAAAATCTGGAAACCCTGGCCAAAGACACACACATGCCAAGTTGCCAACCCTGTTTGTTTTGATAGCACAAACGCTAGCAGGCAGTATGCTGCTGCCGTCATGAATTAACACAGTATTTAGCGCAATTTGCTCTCCAACAAACAACTTCTGGATGTGTGTGGCTGGCCGGGTGCAGTAATTAGTTTAGACATTTTTTGGTTTAGACTAGTCATTGGTTAGACCAGTCATTAGTCCTACACAACACTGAAGTCCTTAAACCAGAAACCTAACCCTAACCTCCCACGGGGCAGCACACCTAAACCTAACCTTAACCCATGTCTAACCAATGACTAGTCTAAACTAAGTATGCACCCCGGCTGGCTACCATGTCATATAAAGTAGATGGGGAAACAGCTTATGGATATATGTGTGGCTGGCTACCATGTCATATAAAGTATGGGGAAACACCAGGAAAGCAATGTTGTATAGGAACTTAGGAAGGTTGTCCTGACCCTTTGTAAACAGCATCATCACGGTCAGACACAGACTTCTCTCCTGACGCTGTGTAAACAGCATTATGATGGTCAGACACAGACTTCTGTCCTCCCTCTGTGTAAACAGCATCATGACGGTCAGACACAGACTTCTGTTCTGACTGTGTGTAAACAGCATCATGACGGTCAGACACAGACTTCTGTCCTCCCTCTGTGTAAACAGCATCATGACGGTCAGACACAGACTTCTGTCCTCCCTCTGTGTAAACAGCATCATGACGGTCAGACACAGACTTCTCTCCTCACTCTTTGTAAACAGCATCATGACGGTCAGACACAGACTTCTGTTCTGACTGTGTAAACAGCATCATGATGGTCAGACACAGACTTCTCTCCTCACTCTTTGTAAACAGCATCATGACGGTCAGACACAGACTTCTGTTCTGACTGTGTAAACAGCATCATGACGGTCAGACACAGACTTCTGTTCTGACGCTGTGTAAACAGCATCATGACGGTCAGACACAGACTTCTGTCCTCACTCTGTGTAAACAGCATCATGACGGTCAGACACAGACTTCTGTCCTCACTCTGTGTAAACAGCATCATGACGGTCAGACACAGACTTCTGTTCTGACGCTGTGTAAACGGCATCATGACGGTCAGACACAGACTTCTGTCCTCCCTCTGTGTAAACAGCATTATGATGGTCAGACACAGACTTCTGTCCTCACTCTGTGTAAACAGCATCATGACGGTCAGACACAGACTTCTGTCCTCACTCTGTGTAAACAGCATCATGACGGTCAGACACAGACTTCTGTCCTCCCTCTGTGTAAACAGCATCATGATGGTCAGACACAGACTTCTGTCCTATCTGTGTAAACAGCATCATGACGGTCAGACACAGACTTCTGTCCTGTCTGTGTAAACAGCATCATGATGGTCAGACACAGACTTCTGCAGCAGCTAGATGGAAGCAATCAATCATCGGTTGTTCATGTCGGGGGCGTTTTAATATCAGACTAACTTAAAAATGACTTACCATAGGGTAAGTCATTTTTTTGTTTTTGTTTTCTTTTAATGTTTTTTTTTGTGGCTTTCGCCTTTATTTTATATATTTTTATGGAGGGATAGACCGTAGGCTGACAGGAAATGGGGAGAGAGATGGGTGGGGAAGACATTCAGTAAAGGCCGTCGGGATCGGGAGTCGAGCCCGCGGCACACTGCCAGACTGGATTACCAGCCAAGGTGCCTGGACCACTGAGCCATGGCCCAGGCCTAAGTCATTTTTTATAGGGTAAGAAACATCTCTTATCAAATGTATCATATGTTAAAACCTTTATGACCGGGAAAGCATCTGTGTCAAAAGAACTAGGCGTAGTTATAGTCATCATAGCTTAGTTTTTATTGTATTTTCGTGGAAAAAGGTCGACAAACATATTTCGTCATAGTTTTAGTCTACGAAATTACCCCCCCACCCTACCTCTCTCTTTCTCTGTGTGTGAGTCGTTCCCTGACGTTCCCACCTCTTGGGCCAAGTCTTCTATATTTACTGTTCTATTTGCAGTCGGACATGAATTTATGAGCCGTACACAGGCATGCACTCACTGTAGCCTTCACGTAACAGGACCCCCTTCCACCCACCCGTGTATGTGCGTGTGTGTGCATGCGTGCGCGCGGGATTGTGAACATGAACTCCTTAATACAGATAGATATGTATGTCCACAGATGTTCGAATTATTAGCAATCATACACAGGCGTGCACACACTGAAAGAAATGCAGTATATGCATAATATATACAGTATTATGTTATGTTTTTTAACCCATTAAGATCTCAACCCACAAATGTCTTCCGAATCAGTTTTTGAAAAACATAACCTAGAAAATGATTTGCATTTGGCCGCCCAGAAGTCAAATGCTTGTGATTGTGACACGAAGTGACTTGATCTGAGCTTGTTTATCTGCTATTTTTGAACAGCCAAAGTATAAAATACTAAGTGGTTAAAAATCTAAAATGACACCCATTTCCCTTTGCCGGTTTTAATGGGTTATGTGTGTGTATTGCACACTTTTGTGAAAATGAACTCTTGACTCACAGCGAGACGTATACAGATGTTTAAGTACACACTCACACTTGTCCGCCAGAGCATTTTATTTGAGCAGGGTCTTCTCTCAAAGCAATCTCTGGCTTTAAAGGCCTCTTCTGCTGTGATTGTTGCATAATTATCTGGGAGGTGGAAAAGAAACCCAGGTCTTGAGATGACTTAAGCAATCTGACACTTTGATCACGTTGCACCTTACAGGATGTACCGTGACTGCAGACATTTTTAGAGTGGGGGGCCCCCCGGTGGGCCCCACTGGCCCCCCCGGTGGCCCCACTGGCCCCCCGGTGGGAATTGGACACCCCGCGTTGGCACGCTACCAACTAAGTGGGTTAAAGTGGCACAGGCACTGGCATTAACCCCGTCTCCTGACCCTGGCAGGAAGAGGTTAATTTTTAAAGGTAGGGTAAAGGTCCCTGCACACTGCTGTGTTTTTCTGATTTTTAGCTGCGTTTTTCCAGTCGGTTTTCCGAAAATCACATCCAGTGTGCAACCACCTTAAGTGCTATTTTTTGGTTAAAACTAAATGTTTTTTGCTAAAAGGTTAATATGGTTAAAAGCTATAAAGTGACACAGATGCGTTCCAGGTCTTACATTTTCTTTGTGCATTTTCAAACGCATTGCTATGTGACACGTTACGTTATCGAAGAACGACGGACACAGAAACATAGCTTTTTTTTTTTTGTCGGGATGTAGAAGACATTTTTAGAATCTGATCTCGGGTCAAAATGGGTTAAGGGAAACCCTGGCGTAGTCTACTACCAGTCACTCCTACTCCTGGGCGTCGGGAGGACGGTAGCTAATTCAGTCGTTTGTTACGTATTAGCCTGGAACTCACCTATGGCCGGGAGAAACTATGCGCAGCTGCTAGACATGAGACGAATTAATTAGAGCGACAGAGAGAGAGAGGAGTGTGTGTGTGTATATGTGTGCGTGTGTCAATTTAACAAAGGTGCAGACGATCAGAAATCAGCAGAGAGTGAGTGATGTTTGCGCTACTCTATGCCGAATTGAAGTGGACTCGAAACATTTTTTTTCTCCCTGCGGGAAATAAAAACG
The DNA here is from genome assembly GCF_951216825.1 of Electrona antarctica. Lineage (NCBI taxonomy): Eukaryota > Metazoa > Chordata > Actinopteri > Myctophiformes > Myctophidae > Electrona > Electrona antarctica. Next base: position 38,704,259 of record NC_136802.1, on the reverse strand, counting down.
TCTGGGTTTCCGAGGCTAGGAGGATGGTAGCTAATTCAGTCGTTTGTTACGTTATAACCTGCTCCCTTACTACAGAGACGTTGCGTTTTTGGGGCCCGACCTGCAGCTGTCTTGGTGCTCGCTCGTACCCAGAAAGGACGTGTTGCGTCTCGTTGGGTGATAAATGGAGCAGGTTACTGTAAGCTGTGTGGAATGAGTCAGACGCTAAGTCTTATGTGTAGTTCACTTCTCATACTGTTAGGTATAGGTCTTCCAGAACACCTTTTAGCTCGAGTACCCCCCCCCCCCCCCTTCCCCCATGTTATGTCTCCCTGGGAACCAAACCAGTGAAAATAGCTGATCCACAAGTTCACTTCGTGCGATGAGCCTGTCAACAAAAACAAAACTTACCGATTTATTTTAATGAAATTCTCTTATTAAATATTTGAATTTGTTTTTGAATTTATGGACAAAACATTTTTTTTGGTTTGAAATCGTAATGATTTAACCCACCCATTCTGGACGGGAACCCCTTTTGGTGTTTTAACTAAGCATTATGCTATACTTTAGCTATTGAAAAATAGCAGATCTACAAGCTCGTAGCGCGCCACCGAGTGGTGCGCTAGGAGCTTGTAGATCTGCTATTTTTGAAAAATCGTGAAAATGCTTTAACGATTTCAGAAGAAATCTGAAACAAATCAGAAGATTTTTTTTTTATTTCGACGTCAGGTCTGAATGGGATAAAACTAAATAGTAGTGGGGAAAATAACGGTTGGGGGGGGGGGGGGGGGGGGTAAAGATTTAGAAGGCATTTGTAGAATCGTCCTCGGGTCTAAACGGGTTAAGGGGGTAGTTACTCGCGGCCCATAAAAATGGGTCCCGACCTTAAGAGTATAAATATAATAGAGTCGTCACCGAGAGGAAACCCTGAGGCCAAATGGACATATAGTATTGCAGCTTAACTCATTCTGACCTGAGATCAGATTCTAAAAATGTCTTCTACATCCTGACAGTTTTCTGAAAAAGCTATGTTTCTATGTCAGTCGTTCTTTGATTTTTCAAAAATAGCAGACCTATGAGCTTGTAGATCTGCTATTTTTCAATAGCTAAAGCATAACATAATGCTAACACCAAAAAGGGTTAAGCCAGCGCTGGTCCGTTGACTATCATTGCGCAACGTTCATGTTATTGGGGCCATGACACGTGAACGCCGTTTCATACGTGAGCGCGTGCAATGATTGTCAACGGCCAGCGTGTGTTCACGATTTGGCCCAATCCATCCCAGAATGCACTCTGTTCCTACCCGGGAAAGAGGAGTGAAATCGCCTCATGCACTTTTCTTTTTTTTTAATGTTTTTATTTTGTGGCTTTCGCCTTTATTTTATGGAGGGACAGACAGTAGGCTGACAGGAAAAATGGGGAGAGAGATGGGGGGGGGAAGACATGCAGTAAAGGCCGTCGGGATCGGGAGTCGAACCCGCGGCACACTGCCAGACTGGATTACCAGCCAAGGTGCCTGGACCATTGAGCCACGGCCCAGGCCGTCTCATGCGCTTTTGAGCAACTTAATGCAAGTGGATGGGAGGAGAAATCCGGTGACGTCTCTATTAATATATACTCTTAAGGTCCCGACTCACTGTTTGGGAAACTGTGTTCCAGAACACACTGCTAGGCTCTCTCTCTCTCTCTCACTCACTCACTCACTCACACACACACACACACACACACACACACAATCGCTCTCTCCGTTCCTCTCTTGCTCTCTCTCGTTGTTTACTCGTTCTACGTTGAGCCTTTCTTTTTGGGTCTGCCCATCCCCTGTCCTATACGCTGCAGTGATGGAGAGGTTTTACAAGCGAGCCCCTCAACTTACTGGAATGCCATGTAGATAACTTTACTGTGTGTGTGTGTGTGTGTGTGTGTGTGTGTGTGTGTGTGTGTGTGTGTGTGTGTGTGTGTGTGTGTGTGTGTGTGTGTGTGTGTGTGTGTGTGTGTGTGTGTGTGTGTGTGTGTGTGTGTGTGTGTGTGTGTGTGTGTGTGTGTGTGTGTGTGTGTGTGTGTT